>NC_047084.1:442976412-443291914 GCF_902459505.1 Geotrypetes seraphini | reverse complement strand
AAATGGTAAAATAAGAGCCAAGTAACGATAAAAAGAAAAATAAGGAAATATTAACATAACTTAAACTTAGATATAGTTTATTTTAATAATTCTATTTTGTTTGACGATTGATGTGTTTTTAAAGTGTTTATTAATTTATGTATGTGTATTTTTTTAACTCGCATAGATTTTGTGATATGTGTGTTTTAGATAAACAAACAAAATCATAAAACTGTAGATGTAAAACTGGAAAAATATGTCAATTATCTCTTGTGGAAGGAGGAAAGCCTCAGATCACGTGTCCATTTTCACATGCCACTGGCCATTCAGCTAATGTGGACAACAATTTCAATCACTGCCCATCCTCCACCACCCTTAATGTGCAAAAATCATGCCGTGCAAACTTGCATTGATAATATACAGTATAAATATCAAAAGTGTAAAAACCACTTATTTTGATAATGTCAGGCAACTTGTTTTAGACTCATTCTGATTCTGACGAGCTCGTTTCGCAATATCTTCCTCAAAGAATCAGAGAAACCGTAAAGTGTTTGCAATAACAAAGCAGTATCACAACAGCTCTCATAGCCCATGTCACCTTACATATCCTTAATGAGATTCGAGGCGCAGGGCGGGGCAGCGAGAGGAGAGTCCGGGTGGCAAGGCAGGAGAAGTCCAGGGCGGCAAGGCAGGAGAAGTCCAGGACGCAAGGCAGGAGAAGTCGGCAGAGAGCAGGAAAGGTTGTGAGCGACTGGTCCCCACCAGTCACTTCTTTTTTGATCGGTCAGCCCAGTCGGTGTTCCTGAAAAAGTTTAGTGAGTCGCGTCCTTCCTACTTTGTATGCCGTTTCCCCTCATTTGCATGCACGATCAAAATCAGATCAGCCACAAGGTTAGTGAATCAGGTCAGCATTGTAAAGGAGTCACAAACCGATCAGTACACAGTCAGTAAGTTTAGTGAATCTAGCCCTTAGTTCTTCAACTCATACCTTCATTTTCTGATCAGAGATCCAAAGGGAAGCGTGGAGAACTGGAAATGTCTCCCCAGAACATGGAATCTCAGATACTTTCTGCAGATAGGCCTCTATTAAATCCAGGGAGGCTAAAAATTCCCCTGGAGCCACCGCAATAACCAAACAGTCTCCATGTAGAATTGCTGCATATTTAGTGTGCATTAATGGTCTTCAGATCCAGGATTGGTCTCCAGTCATCTGAGTCTTTCTTGGGAACTATGAAGTATATAGAGTATCTGCCTAAGACTGATTCTGTGGGAAGCACAGACTCTAAGGCTCGAATGGCTAAACACCTTGTCACCGTCACCCGGAATATGACCACTTTCTCTGGCCTGCAGCCAGAGAGTCCACATATAGATCTGGAAATGGGTGACAGAATTTGAGCTTGTAGCCATTTTGAATGATGTCCAGCAACCGCGGTCCGAGCAAATCAGCTCCCAAGCCTCCCAATAAGTTGACATCCTCCCGCCTATCTGCGGAGGTATGACTACTGACCTGGCATAATTGGGGTTTCTTGGAGGCTGCTGTGGTGCAAGAACCAGAGGATTAAGGTTGCCTAGTGCTTCCGTAGCTCTGTCTAGAGACTCTTCCCTAATAATGACAAAATCGCATCGAAAATTAACTCAATCCAACCCAACCCCTCTAGAGGTTCGAGGTCTGCTGTCAGGCAAAGCTTTAGGGCGATGATCTGCCACACTGGCCATAAGATCATCTAATCACTTTCCAAACAACATTTGCCCCTAAAAGGGAGCCTGCTTAGCATTGCTCAAGAAGCCAAATCTCTCACCCATCGCCTGATCCAGAGAATTCTATGAGCGGAGACGGCATAAGCAGAAACCTTGCTCATGTTTGTTTTGTATAGACTGTTCTTTTAATCTGATCTTTTAATATTGGCGTTCTTTTCCTTTTCTTGATTTTTGTAAACCACACTGATGTCATAGCGAAGAGCAGTATGTAAAAACTTACAAACATAAACAAACACCATCATCAGCTGGGGGTAAACCCCGTCATCCACCGAAGGAGTCTGATGCAATCTTGTATGACAAGTGCATGCCACAAACAAGGCCACCACTGCTGCCTTGATTCCCAAGGCCTCAAACTATCTTTTGAGGACATCATCTACCCTGCAATCCTGGGCATTCTTTTTTTTTTTTTAGTTCAATCAGTTTTATTAGTATTTTGTCATAGAAATACAAGCATAGACCTCAAATACATAAGAAGTTTTCACAGATTGTAAGTACAGGCGGTCCATGACATGTCATCAAAAACAGAACATTAAAATGACACCTCCTTCACTAGGTAGGAAAGTAGGCTTGGTAACCTGTGCTACCATGAAATCCACTTTAACCCGAATAAACAGCTGCAGAAATTCAAGAGCCATGAAATGCAGCTTTAACATTGTCTTAACAACCTGCAAGGAGCCCTCTGGGGTTTCCCAATGCTCTGTGACAAACAAAGTAATGGCCGGATGTGAGGGAAAAAATGCAGTCTGAGTCTTAGAGCTGCTCATAACAGAGCACTGTGAAGCTGAGGTCTGCGGAGCTTCCAGATTTAATTCTCGCAGGGAATCTGTAATAAGTTTCAGCAATGCTGTTGGCTCGAAGAGATGGCATACTGACGGGTCCTCCCCTTTTATCAAGGGCCACCCCGTCTCTTGACAAGCGGCCTCTGCTTGATGCACCGAATATCCTAAAATCGAAGATTCACTCTGGGACAGTAAAGGCATGGACTCCGACCCTCAGTCTCTCTAGTCCTTCTCTGACTGGTCATCTGGTTCCAGAATGGAAACCTTCTCCGGGGGAGATGCATTTTGGGAGGCCAGATCCTCTTGTGCAGCCACAGGTGTGCCTTCCATGGGCGCAGACAGATCCTGACAACTTAAATAAGCTTTCCACATGAGACTCACAAAATCAGTTGTAAAGCCTTGAGTAGGAAGCCCAGAGGATCCATTCAGGGACTCGAAAGATTTAAGTCCCTGATCAGATCACTCAATTCATTCTGGTCAAAACGTTCACTATGTGTAGTTGTTTGGGAATCATGCAAGACTTATCCTCTGAGATATGGACTTATCCTCTGAGATATGGAGTACCGTATTTTCGCGGATATAACGCGCGCGTTATACGTGATTTTACGTACCGCGCATACCCCTCGCGCGTTATATGCCTGAGCGCGGTATACAAAAGTTTTTAAACATAGTTCCCACCCCGCCCGACGCCCGATTCACCCCCCCAGCAGGACCGCTCGCACCCCCACCCCGAACGACCGCTCGCACGCGCTCCCACCCGCACCCGCATCCACGATCGGAGCAAGAGGGAGCCCAAGCCCTCTTGCCCGGCCGACTCCCCGACGTACGATACATCCCCCCCCCCCCGGCAGGACCACTCGCACCCTCACCCCGAAGGACCGCCGACTCCCCAACAATATCGGGCCAGGAGGGAGCCCAAACCCTCCTGGCCACGGCGACCCCCTAACCCCACCCCGCACTACATTACGGGCAGGAGGGATCCCAGGCCCTCCTGCCCTCGACGCAAACCCCCTCCCCCCAACGACCGCCCCCCCCCAAGAACCTCCGCCCGTCCCCCAGCCGACCCGCGACCCCCCTGGCCGACCCCCACGACACCCCCACCCGCCTTCCCCGTACTTTGTGTAGTTGGGCCAGAAGGGAGCCCAAACCCTCCTGGCCACGGCGACCCCCTAACCCCACCCCGCACTACACTACGGGCAGGAGGGATCCCACGCCCTCCTGCCCTCGACGCAAACCCCCCTCCCTCCAACGACCGCCCCCCCCCCAAGAACCTCCGACCGACCCGCGACCCCCCTGGCCGACCCCCCCACCCCCCCTTCCCCGTACCTTTGGAAGTTGGCCGGACAGACGGGAGCCAAACCCGCCTGTCCGGCAGGCAGCCAACGAAGGAATGAGGCCGGATTGGCCCATCCGTCCTAAAGCTCCGCCTACTGGTGGGGCCTAAGGCGCGTGGGCCAATCAGAATAGGCCCTGGAGCCTTAGGTCCCACCTGGGGGCGCGGCCTGAGACACATGGTCGGGTTTGGCCCATGTGCCTCAGGCCGCGCCCCCAGGTGGGACCTAAGGCTCCAGGGCCTATTCTGATTGGCCCACGCGCCTTAGGCCCCACCAGTAGGCGGAGCTTTAGGACGGATGGGCCAATCCGGCCTCATTCCTTCGTTGGCTGCCTGCCGGACAGGCGGGTTTGGCTCCCGTCTGTCCGGCCAACTTCCAAAGGTACGGGGAAGGGGGTGGGGGGGTCGGCCAGGGGGGTCGCGGGTCGGTCGGAGGTTCTTGGGGGGGGGCGGTCGTTGGAGGGAGGGGGGTTTGCGTCGAGGGCAGGAGGGCCTGGGATCCCTCCTGCCCGTAATGTAGTGCGGGGTGGGGTTAGGGGGTCGCCGTGGCCAGGAGGGTTTGGGCTCCCTTCTGGCCCAACTACACAAAGTACGGGGAAGGCGGGTGGGGGTGTCGTGGGGGTCGGCCAGGGGGGTCGCGGGTCGGCTGGGGGACGGGCGGAGGTTCTTGGGGGGGGGGCGGTCGTTGGGGGGAGGGGGTTTGCGTCGAGGGCAGGAGGGCCTGGGATCCCTCCTGCCCGTAATGTAGTGCGGGGTGGGGTTAGGGGGTCGCCGTGGCCAGGAGGATTTGGGCTCCCTCCTGGCCCAATATTGTCGTGGAGTCGGCGGTCCTTCGGGGTGGGGGTGCGAGTGGTCCTGCCGAGGGGGGAGAAGAATCGGACGTCGAGGGGGGGCATCAGGCTTTCAGGATGGGGACAGGACTTCAAGGGGGGACAGGCAGACCTTCAAGGGGGGACAGGCAGACCTTCAAGGGGGGACAGGACTTCAAGGGGGACAGGCACGGAGAGGCGGGGCAGTGCACCGAAAGTCAGGGTGAGTCGGGGCAACCAGAGGAGAGTCGGGGAGGGCGAAAGGAGAATCGGGGTGGCCAGAGGAGAGTCGGGGAGAGCGAAAGGAGAGTCGGGGTGGCCAGAGGAGAGTCGGGCAGCATGCGCGTTATATGCCTGAGCGCGGTATAGAAAAGTTTTTGTACATATCATCGTGATTTCTGCGCGCTATACCCCTGTGCGCGTTTTACAATGGTGCGCGTTATATCCGCGAAAATACGGTAGTTCACAGAAAGGTGGAACGGGTCTTCTGGCTTAAGGTAGATCAGGGTGTTCCCTCTAAGCGGGCGGGTGTTGTGAGCAAACTTTTTTCACTGTGAGCTAAAAATATCGGGCGCCAGCAAGTTATGAGCCAAATAAATATGTTGCTTTCTACCACAGAACTTCCTCACGTTTGTATGGAATCTATCCCCTTTCAACTTTAGAGAGTGCCCTCTCGTTCTCCCTGCCTTAGCTACTAAGTCTATTCCCTTCAGTACCTTGAATGTTTCTATCATGTCCCCTCTCAATCTCCTCTGCTCAAGGGAGAAGAGGCCCAGTTTCTCTAATCTTTCGCTGTACGGCAACTCCTCCAGCCCCTTAACCATTTTAGTTGCTCTTCTCTGGATCCTTTCGAGTAGTACCGTGTCCTTCTTAAAGTACCAGTGCTGGACGCAGTACTCCAGGTGAGGGCGTACCATGGCCCGGTACAGCAGCATGATAACCTTCTCTGTCTCTTCAGTCCAGCATCTGCCCCTTCCATTCACTGTCTGTCTTTCCCTGCCATCTCTCCTCCTGCCCCCCCCACCCCCCAATTTGGTCTAGCATCCATCATCTTCCTTCTGTTCCCCTCATGGTCTGGCATCTCTATCCTTCCCTCCCCCCTGTGGTTTTTAGCATATCTCTCTTCTCATTTCCTCCACTCAGATCTGATCATTCTCTGCTCTCTCTTCCCTTTTCTTCTCTGGTCTTCCTTCTCTATTTTCTGCCTCCATCTAAATTAAATTCTTTCTTACTATTTAGTCCCGTTTCCCTCTTTTCACTGTGTCTACACACAGCTTGTCACCCCTTTCCCTCACCCCTCCATTATCTTACTATTTTCTTCCCCCTTTATTTATCTCCTCCTTCCATCCAGTATGTGTTCTTTCCCCACTTCCATTCAGCATCTGCTCTCCCTTCTCAACTGACATCCATCTGCCTTCTGCTCTCTCTCCCTTCTTCTCACTTCCATCATCTGTCCCCTTCTCTCTCTCTCTCATCTCCTCCATTCCATCATCTGCCCCTTCTCTCTCTCTCTCTCTCTCCCCCCCCCCCAACTTCCATCATCTGCCCCCCTTCCCCTCACCTTTGTGGGTCACTTTCTTTCCCCTGAGGGTGGCTCATGTCACAGGGGAAGCTTTGGCCGAGCAGAACCGCTTGATTGACAGTGGAACTTACTTGATTGATGTCGATGCTGGGGCCCGTTGCCGTTTGAAGGAAAAAAAAAAAGGTGGAAAAAAGGAACCTGTAAAGGCGAGAGGAAGGGAAACCTCCAGGACAGCTGCTTTTTGCCCTCCTTCAGCGGCCCAAGAGTTCAGACCAGCAGCGGCAGCTCTGTATGCTTTTAACTTCGGCACAGAGCTGCCCCTAATCAATAGTTTAGCGCGGTTTCATGAGGCAGCCTCGGGGCCTTTGATAGCCGGCCCGCTTCGATGATGCGATGTGGGCCGGCCTAGCAAAGGCCCCGAGGCTGCCTTATGAAACCGCGCTAAACTATTGATTAGGGGCAGCTCTGTGCCGAAGTTAAAAGCATGCACAGCTGCCGCTGCTGGTCTGGAGGTGCGGAGACAAGGCAGGAGGCAAACGCGGTGGAAGGCAGGAGTCCCGGCGAAGGCAGGAGTCCCGGCACAGCGACTGCAACAGGAAGTTGCAAGTCAGCTGACGCCGGCCTTTCGTTGCGGCGGGGACCGAATCCTTCGCGGACCGGCAAGATTTTGTTTGCGGACCGGCGGTTGAAGAACTGTGCTCTACACTGTGTGCGCTGTGACGAGAAACTTGTGCGCTGCGAGGTAATATTTTGTGCGCCAGCGCACCCCAGCGCAGCTTAGCGGGAACACTGGGTAAGACCACCTATCATGATTATTTTGATTGATGCCTATGATATTAACAATACAAAAATAACAGTCATTGAAGTGGTTTTTCAGTTCCCTCCAAACCATTGGAACTCCAAATTTCAGGCAACTTCTCTTTCTATTTGTCCACTGGTGCAAATGCTCCGTACAAGTTTTGCATAGCTTATCTTGATCTCCAAGCTTGACACCAAAATAACCTACATATGCACTTTTTACACACAAATATAGCAAAATACGTCCGGATGATTCAAGCAGCTCCATCTTGAAGAAGCCAAAATCTCTACGGTGTTCAATCTGCAAAAATGAAATGATATAAGTGGGAATATACACACACCTCCTATATGATCATAACTATTATACAGTTAATGTACTTACCTTTTACAATGTTTTGGATGTAAAACTATACTACTCACCTTGTTATCTCTTTGGCTCTCCCCACATTTGTGTTTCGCCAAATCACCTTCCAAGGGCTCCAGGAAGGATTTCCTCAGTGATAAATACATGCCTCCTGCGATTCCCCAACCCTCAAGGTATCAGAGGGGGCTAAGCCCAAGGCCCCCAACCCCCACATGCGCTGTGGCACGTGACACATGGACACTCCTCAGCCAACCATCCAGCGCATTCCTGGCATGATACAGGGATAGAAAGATCTGAGGAGTCCATAATAAACTATTTAAAGTAAAATCAAGGTGTTTTGAGGCAGATAAAGGTTTTTAAATCAAAATTGGAAAATCCAAGATGGCTGCCACAGTAGCATTGTGGTGCCTAAAAACGGCCTGAGAAAGCTACAGCAAATTACAAAAAATTCATGGAAGGGGATTTTAGAGGTGGAGGAACCCTATATCTAGCCAGAAACCCCCAAAACTGTTATTTGAAGACACCACCACCGATTTTCTGATAGGCTACAATGGCCTTACTCACTGTGCTGTGCTGTACTGATGCTATAGCCTGCTTCAGCTCTCACTGCATCTGGATAGTGGAGAAGACCCTAGCCTCAAACAAGTAAATCCTCAGTCCAGGATCCTTCAATCTTCAGGCTGCCAGTCAGGTCAATGCTGGACTGAGACCTTAAACCTCCACACCGTTCCTAGAGGAGGAAAAACGCAGTCTGCACTTGTCAAAGCCCCCCTCTCACAGACCACCACAGGGCCACACAGCCTGTGCTCAAGTGCCTGATAAATCAGGGGCAAGCCTTGCTCTCAGGGGAACAGTCCCCAAACTCCTTAACTGTTAGTGCAGGCTAGCTAGACAGGTTCCTTTATAGTTGTCCTGCCAGCTGTAGACAGCTTGTCAGAGGGCAAAGCTGTCCCAGGGCCACTGAGGACCTCCTGAGCACCACAAGTCTCAAAATTGGATAAAAAAACAGAAAATAATAAAAGCTTCTCAAAGCAGATCAGAAAGACATCTTCCAGCTCACTTGCAGAAGGAAAAACTGAAAAAAAGCAGTACAGTCTAGTGAGGAAGGAGGGCAGCTGAAGAAAAAGTATATGATCCTTCTGTAACAGCTCACAATTGGGGGGACGTAATCCACTTGTCAAGGCTTGTATGCCCAATGTAACAAAAGTTTGCATTATTCTCCCTAATATGAATCACTTTGCACATGTCCACATTACATTTCATCTGTCATTTGAATATTTCTCAGTCTCAAAAGGTCCTTCTGCAATATCACAGTCCTTATGTGATTTAGCAACTAATTTGTCTTCTGCAAATCTGATCTTCTCCCTTGGCATTCCCATTTCCAGATCAATTATAAAGATTCCTAGGAGTATTCCTCTATTACTAAGTCTAATGGATGCTTTTATTTTTATTTTAAGATTACCTTATTTGGGTCACAGGCAAATAATTAACAAAAAAGACTATTAAACAAATTGCTATTCAGTGGTCCAGATGAACTTTCAACTCTCTATGTTAGTGTTTAATATAGGTAAAATTGCTAAGTAACAATACAAATATACTTTAATTTTTACCTTTACAGCCTCATTTAGGGTTTGCTCCTTCTCTGCTTCTCCAGTAGAATGCAGTTCTAGCCTGTAATTTAGTTTCTGCAGCTGTTGTGCCTGTTCAATTAAAAGTATTTGTGCCTGTTGCTCTCGATATAATGCACTATTTAACTCCTCACATGCACTTCCGAACTTCTCAAAGGGGACAGATTTCTGAAACGGGAAAAAAATTGTTTTGGAAATTAACAAATTCAAAGGCAGCAAAATCCAGTTAAATACTGACACACCAAAAGATTTGAAGCAATCTATCAGTTTCTCCCAGGATATAAATATATGTAAAAATAATTGCACTATTATGGGGACAGTCTATCCAAAAAGATCTGTTTAGAACATTTCCTCTCCCCCCATCCCCACCCCAAAAATGGGTGGAATTAGGAACAGGTAAGATTGCTTAAAACAAATAGTCACAGGGATTGTATCTTCACATTCTAAGGGGTCCCCAAAGTCCCTCCTTGAGGGCCGAATCCAGTCGGGTTTTCAGGATTTCCCCAATGAATATGCATGAGATCTATGTGCATGCACTGCTTTCAGTGCAGATTCATTGGGGAAATCCTGAAAACCCAACTGGATTCGGCCTCAAGGAGGGACTTTGGGGACCCTGTTCTAAGGTGTTTTCTCACCAATATAATGCATGCCTATCAAGTATCTGGGTTAAAATAATCACCATGGAATTTCAGTCTGTAGGATTTTAAGAAGAAAACTGCCCTTGGAAAATCAGTTTGCAGCTGCATGGGTGCCTTTACAAGCACAGCAGACTATCTAAAAATTATCCTCATTAAGACTAGTTCTGTAGTATTCCAACAATGAAAAATTACAATATCTAGCACATAAGCATCCCTTTGCCTCCAGGCCTACTCAAGTTTATCAAATGGAAAATTATTCTACTCATATTCGCCACAGAAAAACATACATTTTAACATTAGGTACTAATCATAGCACTTACAAGGAAAAAAAATCATTATTTTGGGGTATAAACCCAGCAAGAAATGGAGATTTACTTCCAAAAATGAGAGGAAGTAGCAAAGAGGCAAAAAGTAAATGTGGGAGAAAATGAAGCATATATGCTTATCTCTTCCACTGGGTATTCCTACAATTTCTCTTTTAGTTTCTATGGATTACCTGAACCTGCTATCCTCATGTTTGATAGTCCTGCTCCCTGTTCATCAATAACCTCCATATTTTAATTTTTCTTTAAATACAGGATACCCATTCCTGGCACATCTGATACAAAAAGATGCAGTGTGAATCATAGAATGAGGAGGCGGCCCTGAAGCATGCTGGAAACTTGTGAAACAAGTTATAACCACAAATTGGCTGGGATGCCTCAATCAGCAAGAGAGAAAGGACAGACTGTGCACTCAGGCTGGCAGAACACCGTAAAAGCAAGAGAAGATATGAGCCAGTTATATTGATCAGTTTGAGCCAGTAATGTTGATCAGTTTAAGAACACTGCCCTCTGACATCACACTGCAAACTACAGTACTTTGCTTTGACACTACCTTCTGCTGACTCGAAAAAAAATAAGCATCATTTACTGAATTCTGGGATAGGAAATATTTTTGTTATGATAAAATAATTTTCTTATTCATTTTATTTTTATTTCTTGAACCAACAGAGACAATAACCCACATTTATAAAAATGGTTTCTAGAAGGGATGGTGTGTAGCTGAACCCCTCAATAAGGCTATCTGAAAAGGACAGCCCAAAACTATCCTGCCCAGAGACTCTGGTCAACATATTCACATGCTGTTTCTGTAAGGGCAAATTCCATATCACAACCTTAAACATCTCCTGAATGAAAGGATAGCTTAGATGAGTATCTTAAGTCACTACAGCCCTTACACTAAGGGTTTTTGGTATGCCCTTACATAGGCAGGCCTGCCTTAATATTACATTCTCAGGTCTATCATAGTAAAATGAAACAAAGGTATTTCTAAAAGCTTGAGCCAAAGCATGTAAAAAACTGACAATTTTTGCATTGCAGAGGAAAAGAGGGCTTTATGGATATATAATCTAGGAAAAACTGATGGCCAAATAACTGACTGATTAAAATCAAAATTCAATAACACCTTAGGCAGAAATTTGGAATGCAAGAAAAGAACCATTCATGCCTCCGTTGTGCTGGAGGCAGAGTAGTGTAGATGGAGGCCTCATGGTTCCCTTCGATGCCAGGCCATTTGCGGTTATATATAATGGTCTGATGTTTAAAAAATTGTTAAAAGCTTGTTTTTGTGCAGGCATTCTGTTAAGAGAGACAGAAGTGGTCCAGAGATGTTCACGTAAGGGAAGGAGTTGCTAGCTGCTATTATACAAGCATCAAAACACACCACAAAACAATATGTACTACTATTTTATGTGATCGTGGGTGTTATTATTGAAAACCGTCTAGGTGTTAAGTGAGTAATAAGTGCTTGAAATAAATAAATCTTATCATAGTAAAATCTAGAAAGTCACTAAAGCAAAAACCCACTAGGGGCTAGTTACTAGGCTGCAATAAAATATCACATTTTCATCAGTTTAATTTACTACAGAAGTTACTAACCAAGGTTCAAGGCCAAGGCCAATTTATTTTTGATACACCACAAAATCCAAAATAATATCTAAGCAGTTTACATAATATATATTGCAGAGGGAAATCAGGTAAGACAAACACAGTAAGACAAATACAACAAACAGAAAAGAGCGATACAAAAAAAAAAAAAAAAGCTACTTAAAATCCTTGGGAAGAAAGAAGCGGTAATGTACAAGTCAGAAAGAATCAGGGTTCTGAGAATGCTTGGGTAAAAAGACACCGAGCATAGTTTAGGTTGTAGCCGGACCAAATAATGTCCAGAATCCACTGATCGAACAAGATGGAAGCCTGCCCCTGATATATAGAAAGACCTCCCTCGGCTTGGCAGTAGAGCGCTTTTTTTTTTTTTTTTTAGCAGAGGAGAGCCCTAGGAAAATTTCTGAGACGTGGAGCTTAAAAATGGGCAAAAATGCCTGGAATTAAGAAAATTAGAGTGCCCTGAACCACTAGAGGTTCTGGGTCTGCTGTCAGGCAGTCAGAGGGTGACGGTCCACTACAGAATGGATGAGACTGTCCTAGCCCTTGCCAAATAATAAATGCTCCTCAAAAGGAAGCCTAGCAAGATTAGCCTTAAAGGTGGAACCTCCGTCCCACTGTCTAATCCAGAGCATTCTGCGAGCAGATATCGAATAGCCGACAGCCTACCCAGGACCTGCATAAGGTCATTCAAGGCATCAGCAACATAATCTGCTTCAGGCAAAAGAAGCTTAGGAAGGGGCTCTACAGCCTCACTCATCAGTGTGTGTAGCCGAGACAGACAAGCACGTGTGACAAAGGACGCCACCACAGACTTTATTCCCAAAGCCACTGCACATGGCGGTCCTGCATGTTCTTAAATACCACTCTCACTGGGAAGGGAGGTGCACTTAATCACCTCCGCCATCATAGTCCATTTTAGGCTGACCAAGAAGCTGCTGGCACTCCTGCTCAAAGGATACCAACAAGACATGGCTCTCGTAACCCTGAGAGCACCTTCTGCAAAGATCCAGTACTCCGAGATCAGAATGCTCATACCAGGATGCCAGGAAAAAGTAGAAGACTGCGACCACACACCACATAGCCACAAAGAGGATGTGGATGGAGTCGGCTGAGAGACAAAATTCAACTCCTGCACAGACTCCGAGATGAGAGTAGGCAGAGACACAGATTTAAATAAATGCAGAACTGTGGGATCATCCCCAGGTTCTAAAGCCTCTAAGAGATCCAAAGATCCAGAATACAGCCCCAGACTCTCAGTCACAGGAAGAGCAGTGCCGGAAAACAAGGGGTCTGCAAGCTGGTCAATATCATCATCAGTATCCCCAGGCTGGGGTCAGCCAGCCCCTGAACAGTAGCTAACTGTGAAGAGGCTGCACCCAAAGAAGTAACGCCAGCCAAAGACAAGTCTGCGGTAGAGCAGGAATGCCCAAGAGAAGAACGGCTGCTCTGAAATGCATTCCACAGGTATTTCATAAAATCTGGAAAATTATCTGGACCCTGAGGCAGAGTCACTCTTTGATGAAGGCACTTTACGTTTTTTGGGCTGCAGATGGTCCACATCCTATCATGCGAAACCTTCAGCCCTGCTGAGCCCCAAACAGAGAGAAGGCTGTCCCAACAGACTAGTTGAGCATTTTGTCCCCCTGCTCAATCAGGGGAGAGGCTAAGCTTTGCTCTGCCACCCCTTAAGGCTGCCCCACACGGAAGGGCTGGAGAGCAAGTAGTGCCAACCAAATTGCCCAAAGCTCCAGATGATTGGTCAACCAATGTTTCAGAACAGGAGTCCACTGCCCCTGAATGGAGTGGGCCCCGCAGTGAGCCTTCAACTCAAAAGGTTGGTATCCATCCTAAAAGTCATCCACTTGGAAATCCAAAAAAGCCAACCCTGGTAGAGAGCCTCCCCCTGAAGCCACCAGCTCAAGTCACAGCTAGCTAGCACCATCCAGGGGAGTGGAATCTGAAGGGGAAAATTCTGCAGAGACCACCGAGATAGGAGGGACTCCTGTAAAGGGCACATGGGTGCTCTGACCCAGGGGACTGCCTCCGAGGAGGCTGCCCGAGACCCCAGAATCTGCAGATAAAACTAGGCCAAGGGAGTCGGACAGTCCAGAATTCCTATTTGTTGTTGAATGTTCTTGTCTATGTGCCTTGAGAAGAAATACACGACCCTGCTTGGAGATGAAGAGAAGCCCCAGAAACTCCAGGGACTGGGAGAACGCCAAGCGTCTCTTCCTGAACTTGCCAATGCCTGCAGCAGAAATACTACCGTCTCCACCGCACTTTCGTACACCCGACGATATGGAGCCCAGATCAGCAGCTGTCCCAAGGGTGTACTTGGACCCCCTGCTGGCGGAAAGTCGCCACAACTACCATCACTTTGATGAAAGGGCAGCTGCCATTGTGAAGCCAAAGGGTTGAGCTGCGAACTGGAAATGCTACTGCAGAACATGGAAATGGAGAAACCTGCGATGCTTCGGGTAGATTGTAATATGGAGGTAAGCCTCTGTGAGATCCAAGGACACTGTAAACTCTCCTGGAGAGACAGCAGCTATCACCGTGTACTCCATTGTCATTTAGAAAAAAAGGAATTCACAAGAAGCGGGTGACTGACTTAAGATCCAGAATGGGTATCCAATGCTCTGAGCCTTTCTGGTACGATGAAGTATAAGGAGTATCCGCCTAAGCCCCCATTCATGTTCTGGAACAGGGAAAATTGTTAACTACCATATTTCGCAAACTCACTGATAGGAACAGTCTACTTAAATACCATAGTTTTCATCCTCGTAAACTTAAGGATAGTCTACCTCAGAGCCAATTCCTGCGGTTCCGCAGGATTTGCTATTCCTTAGATGAATATAAGAAGCAAGCCCGTATTTTAAAAGAGCGGTTTAAACAGAGAGGATATCCTCGTCAAATAGTACACCAAGCATACTTAAAAGCAAGATATGCACATAGAAAGTGGCTACTTGAATATAGTCAGAATTCCATGGAAGACAATGCATTAGTATGTGTTCAGCAATTTTCTCCCCTGGCTTGGAATATAAAGAATATCATTTTGAAACATTGGCATGTGGTTAGATTAGTGTTAGGTGCTGACTTGGATGTTCCAATTTTTGCTTATAAGCGAGCAAAAAATTTGGGTGAGCTTATTAAACCTCCTAGAAATCATCCTGACTGTATTCAAAAAGGCCACTTCAGTTGTGGACAATGTCAGTGGTGTGAATTTGCTTTGACTGGGGATAGCTGGGTGCATCCCCAGTCAGAGAAGATTTACTTTGCCAAGTCCCAAACAGACTGTAAATCCTCTCATGTCATATATATGATTCAATGCCCATGCTCTACAATTTATATTGGCCGTAAAACCAGGCCCATGAATACAAGACTAAACGAACACAAATCTCGGGTAAATACTGGGGCCAAATCAGCTCCCTTAGTTCGTCACTGGTTGCTTTTTAATCATAAGATCACTGATTTGAGATGGCGGATTATAGATACAGTACAAGTTGGGTGGGAAGGTGGCAATATTGAACACATTTTAAATCTTAAGGAACTTCGATGGATGTTTGAGCTGAAAACTATGATGCCTTATGGGCATAACTTAACAAGTGATTGGATGACTCTGGCGGTATGATTTGAATTGGTTGATCTGTTCTGGGTATGTGGGTTTATTTGCTGTTTGTTTGTGATTGGTATGAGTCTGTAACTTGTTTCAGCATCCCGATGTCTAAGAGGCAATGCAGAGTATTGCGGACCCTGGACTCCATTTCGGTCGATTTGCCGAGTCCAGAAACCAAGCAGGTGGCAGTCAAAGAAAGACTAACTAGTGTCCGATGAAAGTTGAGTCCACTCCTGACAAAACTGAGAGTCACCCTTCGATGAGGAAGCCACTCTTTTAGGTGCAGCCACTAAACAGGAACCCGAGGACGCCTGGAATTGGAACCGTTATAACACGGGCATAGCTCTAAGAATGTCTCTGGGAGGAAAAACCTGAGTATCCCTTATGACACCTGCGGGAGTCACGAAGAGTACTATGACCCCCTCCCGATGTCCAGCGAAACTTGTTCATAGGGAGCGATTTAGGGCGGCGCTTGGCAACATCTGTGTAGAGATCATCCAGACCTATACCAACAAGAAGCTGGCCCTTGAAAAGATGTCTGCTTAAGGTGATCCTTGAAGCAGCGTCCCCAGTTCAAAGACGGATCCAAATGAACTCGAATGAGATCATAAAGGGCGCCTGGCACCTAATCCATACCATGGTTTGCACTTTGACTACCTTATCCAGGCGCCCCACCTGAAAGTCCACAGACATGCACCTCCACAGAGGACATATTGTGCACAGACTGGAATGTGCCACAAAGGAAGTGGCCACCGCCACTTGGCTATGCCACTAGAAAAGAATGTTTTGTAACATAATATTCACTCTGCGATCCTGAGAGTCCTTAAACCTCACTCCCCCATCACTAGGAAGCGCTGTGCCATTGCAGAATCTACCTCAGGCTGTTCAAATCTGCCAAAAATCAGGATCCAGGTGATAAAAGCGTAGACATAGCTTTAGAAGGTCAGAAAGAGCTTTCCGGGGTATCACATTGTTCTGAAACCAGACCAAGGAGTTGTGGACTGAATGAAAAAAAGAGCACAGGAGAACAGTCCAGGATCGAAGCCTGAGAAATGAAAGGTAGAGAATCCAAATGGAGCTCTTTCAGAACATCACACATAAAGAGGTGGATAGAAGCCTGCGTAAAAATCTGCAAAGAAGGGTCAGCACCCAGATCCAGATGCACAGGGTGGCCAAGGAGACCAGTCTCAGCAAAGGCATCAGCCGGATCCAAAATAAAGACAGTGGCAGGAAATAGAAGAATCATAATATCTGCATGGCAACTACTGCAATCGAGGTCTGGCACAGCCAGATGAGAGGGCTCCTAAACAGGAAGCTTTGCCACAGGCACAACAGACCGAAAAAGTCCCGATGTGCTCGCCCACTGTGTCAAACGAGTGGGGTCTGAGGAATATGCCTTTTAGAGCAGCCGAATAAATACCGGTGAAAAGACCTACTCCGCAACCATGGCAGGGCTCTGTTGAGGTATATGCGCCATGTCAAAAGAGTTCCCATACTCAGAACGCAGGCGTTTTGTGCCAGACTCCAGGACGACCTCTGGGTGAGATTTTCTTTGGAAGGCATGGACCCAGGTCGGCTCACCAGCCTAAGATTACTTGGAGGAGGCAAAGTCCGAAGCTCCTGCCCCCTCCCAAGCGCGCTATGGCACGCGGTACACAATCACTGATCCGGCGCAATCAATGTCCACATTCAACAGATTAGGGGCTAGGGAGTCCATCCCAAATGATGGTTTTCTGAGGCAAATCGAGGGTTTTCTGAGGCAGAAATAAAAGTTAGAAAAAAATATCAATTTTAAAATCCAAGATGGTCGCTGTCATGAATTCATGCCAAAAACGGCAAAAATAAACAAAAAAATGATGATAAAAAAAATAGTGATTTGGGGTCTGGAGAAGTGGGGGACCTGAACCCTATCCTCAGAAACTGTGAACAAATTACTTTAAAATCGATTTACAAGCCACCCCCAAAGTTCCCATTGGAGATAATAGAGGTTTATTCACAGTTAAGCATGGCCAGACTATCGGCAGCTTTAAACAGCATTAGGAAAAGGATTTTCTGCCTCAGAAACAGCTCCAAATGGATCCAGACTTGAAATCTTTGGATTTCCAGCTGGCCAGACACTGACTATGACCTCTGCCCCCACAGATCCTCATCCACACGGTCGGCGGCGGAAAAGACAGCTTGCACGGAGTCTGCGCTTGAAACCCCATAACAAGGTCATCGGAAAGCAGACTCCTAGGGAAAAGGACCCCGAGTCTAGAAATGGTGGTACATAGCAGTCTGGCTCCACAGATCCACCAGAGTTTCTCTGTGAAGCAGAAGTCTGGCACTGTGGGATTGCATCCTTTCCTCTGACAGGGGACCACCTGGAAGGAGTCTCAAGGCACTGAAGCCATCAAGAAAATGAACTTTAAGCAAAAAAAAAAATAAGAAAAAGAAGTAGAGCAACTGCAAAGCCTTTTGCACTGATTGCGTGCAGAAATTGCAGCTGGATATGTTTGCTAGCTTTCAGGCTAAGGGGGCAGAGCATGTGTTCAGAAAAGTTTGTGGATTTCTGCAACTCCCAGATTGCAGGTTGGGATTGAACACCTAATGTATGGAATCCAGAATGGACGTCACAGAAGAGCCCTTACTTCCAGCTATTTTGTAGGCAGTAAGGGCTCCCATGATCTCACATTAATCAGTTAGTATGTGACAATGTAGCTCTGTTGACAACCACAGACATACCTATTCTCCAGCTCCCCAGGCATGCTCCTTCCATGGTAAAAATAAAAATAATTTTTTACTGCTTGGTGTGCATATGCTAATCTGGAATTTACCACAGGATGCCTGAGCGTGCCCCATAGTAATTATGCTGTGGTATCGCTAATGCTTAGCACAGCTTGATAAAAGGACCCCATTAAGAGACATATATTGTTTGCTATTCCCTTAATGTACTTTAGTAACTCCTTTCCTAAATTTATGAGTTATAGAGATCACCACCAAAAAAGCAAATTGTACATCAGGCATTTGAACTAAAAAATCAAATTGTTCAAAGAAAGGGTTTTCATTTGCTGGATAAGAATAAAGCTGAGGTTCCATTAACACCAGAAGCAACTTGATGAGAGGCTTCAACTGAAGCAACTCTTCAACAAAACTGAAACTGAAATGCTGTTTAGAAATTAAATTTTATTCTTCCAGTTGATGATATGGACCAACTGCACTGGGGTATATTCCAATGAGCTTGTTTTGAGGCTGGACTCTTAAAGATACAGAAGATACCGTATATACTCGAATATAATTGAATATACACTTCTCCCTCCATATACGCGGTTTCAGTAATTGCGGTTTCGATTATTCACGGTTTTTAGCTTGCTGGTTCCTACCCACAAATTACATCAGCTTGCTTTGAAAAATTGCTGATTCCAAGCATTTACAGAGAAAATCGCCGATTCCCAGCACTTTCTTCATCGTGTTTTGCCTCTCCTTCAGGAACAGGCCAGGTCTCCCACCATGTTATTCGCGGTCTCACTATATTCACGATGGTTTTTAATAGAAAACAGCGAATAACATATGAAAAAGTTATTCACGGTTTTCCTGTATTTGCAGTTCTGTTAATCAACTATCACAGCGAATACAGAGGGAGAAGTGTATACTCGAATGTAAACTGATATATTCTCAAATATAAACAGAATATACTTGAATATAAACCGATCCAAATATAGACTGAGGTAACTGTATTCTCCCAAAGTGGGGGGGCGATGGTTGACTCAAATATAAATTGAAATCACAAATTTGGGCAATTCACATGGTAAGGCCTCAAAGTCCTGCAAGCTGAAGACAAACCTGCCCTGATTTTGGCTCCTGCATAGCATAAGCAGTCATGGGGCTGCCACTGGGATTGGGAGGAAGAAGAGGTCTGGTATGGAAAGGAAAGGGGTAAGTATAGGAGACCAAGGGTTTGGGGAAGATATAAAAGGTGGAGAGGAAGCATCAGTGATTGAGGACCTGTGAATGTGATCTCATATCCAAATCATATAATTACACACCCTTGAAAATTTCTCTTATCACCAAAAAAATCATAAGAAAAAGAACTGCACCAAAACCTCGTGCGTTCCTTTCAACCCAAATACCATTCATAAACCATGAATCAGATACAAACAGCTCCCTTCCAAAAACAAACATACTATACATACACAAACAGGACCATTAAACTCTATCTCAGAATCAGAAGTTTAAAAATAAATCCACAACACCCTGCCTGTAAAAAACTAATAGGAAATTTGGTAGTGTTTCCAATAATTTCTATTAAAAAAAGGCTATGATTATTTATTTTTAAGCAAAACATTAAAGGGTTAATTTTAAAACTGCGTGTTTATGCAAATTGTATGTGTATACTATTCCCTGTCATACCGTGTTTCCCTGAAAATAAGACCTACCCCGAAAATAAGCCCTAGTCGCCGGCAGCAGCGCTTCCCCCGCCCCCGCCCCCCCATGTGCCCCTACCCCCCCTGCTGACCCTTCCATCTCTCCCGCCTATCCAAACCCCGACCGCGAGCCAAAATACCTGGAAACAAACGGCAGCACAGGCTGAATCACAGCCTGCCCTTCTCACTCCCAGCCATTTCGTGCTGTGTTGCTGATGACATCATCAGTGATGCGGCAGAGGAACGCCTGGACATGAGAAGGGCAGGCTGCGATTCAGCCTGGGTTGCCGTTTGTTTCCAGGTATTTTGGCTCGCGGTCGTGGTTCGGATGGGAGGAAGAGATGAAAGGGTCAGCAGGGGGGGTGCGCTACAGCAGCGGCGGGGTGGGTGGGTGGGAGGGAGGGCTAGAAGCTTCAAGGGTTCTACTGCACAAGGGATGGGAGGGATAGAAGCTGCAAGGGTTCTGCTGCACAGGGTGATGGGAAGGAGGGATAGAAAGATACTGCACAAGGGGATGGGTGAAAGAGGAAGAAAGATGCTGCACATGTGGGGGAGAGAAAAGAAATAGAAAGAATTGGGATGGAAGAGAGGAAGGGAGAGATAATCATTGTACATGAAAAAAAAAATAAGACATCCCTGAAAATAAGACCTAGTGCCTTTTTTGGGCCCAAAATTAACATAAGACAATGTCTTATTTTTGGGGAAATACGATAGTATCAACACATCTTTTAAAGTATGGGTATACTTTAATTTTGAACAATATCCCTGCAAATTTATGCAAGCTGCTACTTTCCTCCACAAACCCCCTTCCTCCCAACTGCCAACACTATCATCTTCCACAAGCCCAACCCTCCCTTGATGAAAGGTGCTACTTTCCTTCCTAAACCCTTCTTCCCCGATGATCGGCACTACAGTTTGCATTAGGCTTTTATCCTCCCCACCCCCCACTGCTGTCTCCCCCCCCCCCCACCCTCGATAACCAAACTGCCATCTTCCACAAACTCTCTTTTCAATGGAAGGTGCTACTTTTCCTCCACAAATCCCTTTTTCCCTGATGACTGGCGCTACCATCTGCCCCCAGTTGGTTGTTCCATGCTACACCGGAGAGGAGCCTTGAGCTTCTGCGCATGCTCAAGGCTTGCCAGCTCCTGCTCTCTTAGAGAATTGACCTTAGGAATTCTAAAATGCCTCCATAGATGCGATGAAGGCGCCGTTTTTCTAGGCGCCTACATTTTTTTAAACAATTTTTAAATTGTTTTTAAATGGCTTTTAATGATTAAGTTAGGTGCCTAACTTAAGGTGCCGTTTATAGAATATGGGCCTGGATGAATCGGGTATGAGAGGAAATGTATTGTTGTGGGGTGTCAGATGATGAAAGGAGATGTACGATTGGGGTTTCAAGAGGGTCAAGGAGGAATATTTGCAGCAGGATTTTTTTTTTTTCCTTTTTAAAATCACAGCCTCTGTAATAAACTCCCCAGGAGCATGAGGCTCTGCATTTTTGGCTTAATGCTCCCAGCTAGAAAAGATAACAGCAGCACAAAATTGGCAATATTTTTTCACAAATATTGCAGCCCATGGGGTAAGTTGGCAAGACTAAGTGTGCTATGCAGTATGCACCACGCATAACAGTATTTTATAAGTCATGCACATCTCTTGGCAATATGCCCATGACCCACTCAGTTCCATCCCCTACAGTTATGCCTATGGCATTTAGGTGCTATTTTATAGAATAGTCTACTACACACACGCATGTAACTGCAAATTACTACCACCTCTAATATGAGTAGGTGCATAAGTTTAGGAGCAGGAATTAGATTGTTAAGAGACCATGTACCTTTATTATATTTTTGTTAAGATTAATACTGAATTTCTCTTCAAAGATCAGACTGGTGGTATACTTTGTTAAAAGGTAATTGAAATCACCTATTATTATAGTGTTGCCAAATCAGCTAGATTCCATAATTTCTAACAACATTTCATCATCTGTTTTGTTCTAGCCTGGTAGACAGTAATATAGCTCTACCAGTATTCTCTTTCCCTTCACGTATGGAATTTCTATCCATAAAGATTCCACATTACTGTTTCCTGTTGAGTATTTATTCTGCTAGACCAAGTCCCTCTAACACAGTGGTCTCAAACATGTGGCCCGCCATGTACTATTTTGAGGCCCTCGGTATGTTTATCATAATCACAAAAGTAAAATAAAACAGTTTCTTGATCATATGTCTCTTTAGCTATAAATTACAATATTATTATTAAGACTTCGCCAAAAGGAAAAAATTTATAAAGTATAAAGAGTTTTACCTCATGCAAAATAGTCATTTCTTTAATAAGACATTAACTATTTTTTATGAGGCCCTTCAAATACCTATAAAACTAAAATGTGGCCCTGCAAAGGGTTTGAGTTTGAGACCACTGCTCTAACATATAGCACTGCTCCACCCTCCAATTGGGCAGGCAAGCAGGAGGCAGGAAAGGAGGAGAGGAAAGCAGAGAAGGAACAGGAGAGGGGAAGAAGGAGCAAGATAAGACAGGAGAGAGCAAGAGGCATTGGCAAGAGGTAGCTCCGCCCACTCCTGTCATCCACCGGAGCTCCCCCTTAAAAGGGAAGGGGCCAACGGCGCTCAGTTAACAGGTTTGGGCAGGCAAGCAGGAGGCAGGAAAGGAGAAGGAGAGAAAAGCAGAGAAGGAACAGGAGAGGGGAAGAAGGCGCAAGAGAAGGCAGGAGAGAGCAAGGGACATCAGTGAGAGGTAACTCTGCCCACCCCCCGACGTCATCCACCAGAGCTCCCCCTTAAAAGGGGAAGAGGTCAACGGCGCTCAGCCGTTTGGCGCGCATCGAAGGCAAGTGTTAAAGGTGCTCGCCTTAGCAAGAGCACCTTTGCAAAGGGCCTTAAGAAGGGAAGAGCAAAGAAGAAACATTAGGGAAGGACACCTACACAGGCAAGTACCACAAGGGCAACATGACAGACAAGCAGTAGATAAACAAACACAGTAGTAGCAGAGGGCAATCAAAGAAGACACAGAGGACACACACAAGCAACAGGGGTAGCAGGTTTAAAATCAAGAAAAAGACTTCAGAGTAACACCAAGGATGCTACATAGATTCCTACACAAGGAGAAGCCACTTCACACAACAGACTGGCAAGAGGACAGCAATGGATGCAGCAGACAGAAGCAGGATGTTGAGCTACCCAGTTTTCTGCACCGTTTGCCATATGTATGACTACATCCCCTCTGGGAGGCGGTCTTATGTATGTACTTGATACAAGGAACTGGAAGGCCTGAAGAAGCAAGTCAGACTCCTGGAGGGCAGAATACTGGAACTAGAAGCACTTCGAGCAGTGGAAGAGGAGGACAGAGAGGCAGAAAACTTCATAACAGAGGAAACCGTTTAGAAAGAAGTCAGGGAGTTAGAGAAGTTCATCGAGCGGGCATACAGGGAGGCCGTGGAACATCACCAACAACAGTGGAGCTGCCAAGATACACCTACAGTGAGTGAAGACCAAGATACACCTACAGTAAGTGAGGACCACCTGAAGGACAACCACAAGGAAGAAATAGGTGATGCAGCAGCGAGACCTGGAAACAGTGGAGGGAACTCACAGGAAGACGAGTCCAGTGCAAGCCAACACCAGGATGAGGGAAGATGAAAGTGCACAGAGCTACACGGACCTATGGCTGGTCATACACCAGGGACACGTATCTGCGACTAGAAAGGCAAGAGAAGATAGAGAGGACAGCAATCGTCATGGGGGGACTCCATCATCAGACAAACTGACAGTCACACAGCGGGATCGGCTGGTGACCTGCCTACCGGGAGCAAGGTAGAAGATATAGTGAGCTGCATTGACAAGATCATCAACAGCGTGGAAGAGGAAGATACAGCGGTGGTGATCCACATAGGGACAAACAACATGAGCAACAGGAACTACATCAGGGAAGGACTGAAGGACCAGTTCCGGATGCTAGGAGGGAAGCTGAAGACCAGAATGCCGAGGGTAGCGTTCTCAGAGATCCTGCTGGTACCCAGGGCCAACAAGAAGAGGTAGACGGAGCTGCAAGCAGTCAATGCATGGATGAGGCGCTGGTGTGAGGAAGAAGGATTCCACTTCGTGTGCAACTGGACGGCATTCTGGGGGAAGAGCACGCTATTCAGGAAGGATGGACTCCATCTCAGCAGAGACGGAACGAGGCTACTTGCAAGTAACATTAAGAGAGAAATTGAGAAGTTTTTAAACTAGGAAGAAAGGGAAAGCTGACAGTTGACCAAGAATCGATGGTTCAGTAAACTGAATACCCAGAGGATACCATGCAGGAAGATAGTGGGGACAACTTACCTAATCATAGGCAAGACAGAAATCCTGGCGGATCGAAAGGGACACAAGAGGGAAGGAAATGCAAGAAAGTAACAGGCAGCAAACTCAAGTATATGTACATGAATGCAAGGAGCCTAAGGAATAAGATGGGGGAATTGGAAGCTATGGCACAAAAAGATAACCTTGACATCATCGGCATCAAGGAAACATGGTGGAACAAGGAAAACATCTGGGACACTGTGCTACCGAGATACAAGCTATACTGCAGAGACAGAGTAGGTCAAAAAGGTGGGAGTATTGCCTTATACATCAAAGAGGGAATTGAGTCTACCGGAGAGAACATGCCGGAAACGAAAAATAAGGTACAGTCTCTATGGCCAAAATTCCAGGAAGAAATGGAACGGAAAAGAAGATCGGCATCTACTACCGACCCCCTGGGCAATCCGAACAGATTGATGGAGAAATGACAGACGAGATTAAACGCAACTGCAAGGGAGGCAACACAGTTATCATGGGTGACTTCAATTATCTGGGGATAGACTGGAACCTAGGCACCTCCGGCTGTAGTAGGGAGACCAAGTTCCTGGATGCTGTAGGCGATTGCTTCCTGGAACAACTTATCAAGGAAAATACGAGAGGAAATGCAATTCTGGACTTAATTCTAAATGGACTACGAGGACCGGCGCAAGGTGTAGAAGTAAAAGGGACACTGGGAAGCAGTGATCACAATATGATCCACTTCAACCTGGACACAGGGGCAAAACATTGATCCAGAATGACAGCCATGGCACTGAACTTTCGATAAGGGAATTACAAAGGGATGAGACTCATGGTGGGGAAGAAGATTAAGAAAAGGATAAACACTGTAAAAATGCTAGAGCAAGCATGGTCCCTTTTTAAGGACACAGTCACCAAGGCGCAAAATATATATATATCGCGTATCAACAAGGGACCAAGAGGAAAAAGAACAAGGAACCGGCGTGGCTCACTGTAGCGGTGAAGGAAGTGATCAGAGACAAGAAGACTGTTTAAGGAATGGAAAAGGTCAAAAACGGATGAAAACTGGAAAAAGCACAAAGAACATCAAAGCAGGTGCCATAAGGTGGTAAGAGGGGCCAAAAGAGACTACGAGGAAAAAATAGCCAAGGAGGCAAAAAACTTCAAGCCATTCTTTCGATTTATTAAGGGGAAACGACCCGCGAAGGAGGCAGTGGGGCCATTGGATGACCAGAGAATAAAGGGAGTGCTAAAGGAGGACAAAGCCATCACCGGCAAACTGAACACATTTTATGCGTCTGTATTTACCGAAGAGGATATGCACAACATACTGGAAGCCGACAGGCTATACAAAGGAAACGAAGACAGGAAACTGACAGGGTTGACGGTCAGTCTAGAAGAGGTATGCAGGCAGAATGATAGGCTTAAAAACAATAAATCCCTGGGACCGGATGGCATCCATCCGAGGGTAATCAAGGAACTGAAAGGGGCTATAGCTGAACTGCTTCAACTAATAACCAATCTGTCGATCAAATCAGGACAGATTCCGGAAGACTGGAAAGTGATGAATGTTACGCTGATCTTCAAGAAAGGTTAGAGGGGAGATACGGGAAACTACAGACCTGTGAGTGTGACCTCGATACCAGGAGAGATGGTAGAGACGCTGATAAAGGACCACACCACTGATCACCTTGACGGACACAATCTGATGAAGACCAGCCAGCACAGCTTCAGCAAAGGAAGATCTTGCTTGATGAACTTACTGCACTTCTTCAAGGAAGTAACCAGGCAGATAGACAAGGGTGACCCGGTTGACATTGTATATCTGGATTTTCAGAAGGCATTCGACAAGGTTCTGTATGAACGACTACTTTGAAAAATCGCAAGCCATGGAATTGAAGGTGAAATACTCACGTGGATTAAAAACTGGCTGGCAGATAGGAAACAGAGAGTGGGGGTAAATGGACAATACTCGGACTGGAAAAGCGTCACGAGTGGAGTGCCGCAGTGTTCGGTGCTTGGACCCATGCTCTTCAACATATTTATAAACGACCTGGAAATTGGTACGACGAGCGAGGTGATTAAATTTGCAGATGATACGAAGTTATTCAGAATAGTGAAGACACAGAAGGATTGCGAAGACCTGCAACGTGACATAACACGCTCGAGAAATGGGCCGCAACATGGCAAATGAGGTTTAACGTAGATAAGTGTAAGATGATGCATGTCGGTAACAAAAATCTTATAGACGAATATAGGATGTCCAGTGCAGTACTTGGAGAAACCCCCCAGAAAAGAGACCTGGGAGTACTGGTTGACAAGTCAACGAAGCTGTCAACACAATGTGTGGCGGCAGCAAAAAGGGCGAACATAATGCTAGGAATGATTAAAAAAGGGATCATGAACAGATCAGAGAAAGTTATCATGCCGCTGTACCGGGCCATGGTACGCCCCCACCTAGAATACTGTGTCCAGCACTGGTCGCCGTACATGAAGAACACAGTACTACTCGAAAGGGTCCAGAGAAGAGTGACCAAAATGGTTAAGGGACTGGAGGAATTGTCATACAGTGAGAGATTAGAGAAACTGGGCCTCTTCTCCCTTGAAAAGAGGAGACTGAGAGGGGACATGATTGAAACAGTCAAGATAATGAAGGGAATAGACTTAGTAGATAAAGACAGGTTGTTCACCCTCTCCAAGGTAGAGAGAACGAGAGGGCACTCTCTAAAGTTAAAAGGGGATAAATTCCGTACAAAAGTAAGGAAGTTCTTCTTCACCTAGAGAGTGGTAGAAAACTGGAATGCTCTTCCGGAGGTTGTTATAGGGGAAACACCCTACAGGGATTCAAGACAAAGTTATACAAGTTCCTGCTGAACCAGAATGGACGCAAGTAAGGCTAGTCTCAATTAGGGCCTGGTCATTGACCTAAGGGCTGCCGCGGGAGCGGACTGCTGGGTGCGATGGACCACTGATCTGACCCAGCAGCGGCAACTATTATGTTCTTATGTTCAACCTATCATTACAATATAATTTATATCCTGATAAGTGTCCCATTAGTTATCCTTCCTCTATCAAGTGTCACATACCTATTAAATCAACTTCTTCATTTACTGCTATGTAGCCTAACTCTCCAATTTTTTCTTTTTTGCTTCTAGCAATTGAATACAGACATTTCAAAGTGTCTCTCTTGTTTGTAGCTATCATAATATAATTTTAAAAATGTCTTTAACAATTGACAAAAAAATTTAAACTTAGTTGAAAATACATTTTCAGCTTTTTGCTAATTTTTTTTTTTTTTTTTTATCCCTCTAAATAATGCTATTCATTTGGCAAGGTATTCTACTGTTGTGGACCTACCAAATGATATTGTTCCAGAACATGTAATCATTTTATGAGTAATAGCAACTAAAGGTATCATTAGTAACTCTTCCTGGCTAGATTGTAAAGTACAACTGAGTAGGCAGCATTGCCACAGGGAATGCAACTTTGCTTCACTATGCCATACAATTATTTAAAAACTAGACAAACTTTTAAATTTACTCTGAAATTTTACTGGTAGTTGGTGTAATTCCTTAAGTACTGGCATAATATGATCAGATTTCTTAGTACTGCTAATAAGTCAAGCTGCCTCACTCTGGACCAGTTGTAAAGGCTTTTATCAGAACATTAAGTAAGCCTAGATATAAAATATTACAGTTAGGGGATGATAGAAGATAATTGAAGTCTAGGGAGGGAAGAATACAGAAGATAGGAATGGGTGAATAGGGAATGTATAAAAGACAGAGGGGAAATAGTCTAAAGGGAAAATGAGAACAAAGAAAAGATAGAGAAGACTAGTAGGGGATGGAAGAGGGTGAAAGATGCAAACCTGTGGGGTAGGTAATAGATTAAAAGGGAGAATTGAGAAATGGAAAATCAGATGTGGAGAAGAACAAATGAAAGCTAGCCATGAGTGGATAGAAGCTGAAGAAATGAAAACTAGAAGTGAAGAAGAGAGAAAAGAACTGGAAAATGAAATCAAAATGTCTGAAATGGAGTTAGAAGACAAGGCAGGAGGAGAGACCAATAAAATAAAAAAATCAAAAATGCATAGAGATAAAAAGTTAGAAATAAGAACTGTATTTTCAGTATAAGGAACTTCAGAATATGCATCTTCTACCTTTATATTTGCTTAGTGTAGGAGCAAATGCATATTTGATCTTTTTGTTTCAGTGTTCTACTGCAATCAGGCCTCTCAATATTTCAATGCTTACTTCTATATTTCTAATCAGATATTTTGTATTTGAAGAGGGTGTCTCTGTACTCTGTATAGCTGACCAAGGAGAAGTGGTCCACCAGTATCATTTCTGTGCTGAAATCTCTAGTCCTCCAACTTATTTTGTTATTCAATAAGTCTACTTGTAATTATTATTAATATTTTCTTCCTAAAGGTTCTTTGTCACAAAAGTCTACATATTTCTTTTATATAATATATTAAGCAAATGTAATGTGAAATCTTAGAAAGCAATTTTTTAAAGTGTAGTAGTTTTCCAGGGACCAGTGTCATAGTGGCTACTTTTCACAGGTAAGACTGTTGCTGTTTGAGTCTGAGTCTGTCAGACTTTTCAGAATTGGCCAGAAGGAAAAGAGGACTACCGTATTTTCACGCATATAACGCGCGCGTTATACGCGTTTTTACCTACCGCGCATACCCCTCGCGCGTTATATGCGTGAGCGCGGTATACAAAAGTTTTAAAACATAGTTCCCACCCCCGCCCGACGCCCGATTCACCCCCCCAGCAGGACCGCTCGCACCCCCATCCCGAACGACCGCTCGCACGCGCTCCCACCCGCACCCGCATCCACGATCGGAGCAAGAGGGAGCCCAAGCCCTCTTGCCCGGCCGACTCCCCGACGTCCGATACATCCCCCCCCCCGGCAGGACCACTCGCACCCCCACCCCGAAGGACCGCCGACTTCCCGACAATATCGGGCCAGAAGGGAGCCCAAACCCTCCTGGCCACGGCGACCCCCTAACCCCACCCCGCACTACATTACGGGCAGGAGGGATCCCAGGCCCTCCTGCCCTCGACGCAAACCCCCCTCCCTCCAACGATCGCCCCCCCCCAAGAACCTCCGACCGCCCCCCCCAGCCGACCCGCGACCCCCCTGGCGACCCCCACGACCCCCCACCCCCCTTCCCCGTACCTTTGGTAGTTGGGCCAGAAGGGAGCCCAAACCCTCCTGGCCACGGCGACCCCCTAACCCCACCCCGCACTACATTACGGGCAGGAGGGATCCCAGGCCCTCCTGCCCTCGACGCAAACCCCCCTCCCCCCCAACGACCGCCCCCCCCAAGAACCTCCGACCGCCCCCCAGCCGACCCGCGATCCCCCTGGCGACCCCCACGACCCCCCCACCCCCCTTCCCCGTACCTTTGGTAGTTGGCCGGACAGACGGGAGCCAAACACGCCTGTCCGGCAGGCAGCCAACGAAGGAATGAGGCCGGATTGGCCCATCCATCCTAAAGCTCCGCCTACTGGTGGGACCTAAGGCGCGTGGGCCAATCAGAATAGGCCCTGGAGCCTTAGGTCCCACCTGGGGGCGCGGCCTGAGGCACATGGGCCCAACCCGACCATGTGCCTCAGGCCGCGCCCCCAGGTGGGACCTAAGGCTCCAGGGCCTATTCTGATTGGCCCACGCGCCTTAGGCCCCACCAGTAGGCGGAGCTTTAGGATGGATGGGCCAATCCGGCCTCATTCTTTCGTTGGCTGCCTGCCGGACAGGCGGGTTTGGCTCCCGTCTGTCCGGCCAACTACCAAAGGTACGGGGAAGGGGGGTGGGGGGGTCGTGGGGGTCGCCAGGGGGGTCGCGGGTCGGCTGGGGGGGCGGTCGGAGGTTCTTGGGGGGGGCGGTCGTTGGGGGGGAGGGGGGTTTGCGTCGAGGGCAGGAGGGCCTGGGATCCCTCCTGCCCGTAATGTAGTGCGGGGTGGGGTTAGGGGGTCGCCGTGGCCAGGAGGGTTTGGGCTCCCTTCTGGCCCAACTACCAAAGGTACGGGGAAGGGGGGTGGGGGGGTCGTGGGGGTCGTCAGGGGGATCGCGGGTCGGCTGGGGGGCGGTCGGAGGTTCTTGGGGGGGGCGGTCGTTGGGGGGGAGGGGGGTTTGCGTCGAGGGCAGGAGGGCCTGGGATCCCTCCTGCCCGTAATGTAGTGCGGGGTGGGGTTAGGGGGTCGCCGTGGCCAGGAGGATTTGGGCTCCCTCCTGGCCCGATATTGTTGGGGAGTCGGCGGTCCTTCGGGGGGAGGGATGTATCGGACGTCGGGGGGGGGGGCATCAGGCTTTCAGGATGGGGACAGACCTTCAAGGGGGGACAGTGCACGGAAGTCAGGGGGGGTGAACGGAGAGTCGGGACAGCGCACGGAAAGTCAGGGCAGTGCACGGAAGTCAGGGGGGGTGAACGGAGAGTCGGGACAGCGCACGGAAAGTCAGGGCAGTGCACGGAAGTCAGGGGGGGTGAACGGAGAGTCGGGACAGCGCACGGAGAGGCGGGGCAGTGCACGGAAGTCAGGGGGGGTGAACGGAGAGTCGGGACAGCGCACGGAGAGGCGGGGCAGTGCACGGAAGTCAGGGGGGGTGAACGGAGAGTCGGGCAGCATGCGCGGTATAATCGTGAGCGCGTTATACCAAAGTTTTTGTGCTTATCATCGTGATTTCTGCGCGCTATACACGTGTGCGCGTTTTATACGGGTGCGTGTTATTTGCGTGAAAATACGTTAATCTAAATCTTTTAATTGTTTAAATATCAATATCTTGGGTGCAGGGGTGAGTGGCCCAAGATGGATCTTTTATGTGCAAAGCAATACATTTGGGTCAACGGAATATCACAATGTCCCTTTGTGCTCTCTTGGTTCTTTATCTCAAGTACAGGAGTTGCTGATTTAAGCAAAAGTATTTATTTGAAGCCAGTAGCGTAGCAAGGGTGAGAGGCATCCGGGGCGGAGACGTACCTCTCCTGCCCCCCCCCCCCCCACCTCCATCCACTCTTTCCCCACCCCTTCCCTTCCTCCATACTACTTTAATGTTCCCAGAATGAGCAGCAACCCCAACCTGCTGCTTGTGCCTGCGTCAGGTCTTCCTCTGATGTCACTTCCTAGGCACGGGTCCAGGAAGTGATGTCAGAGGAAGAGCCGACACTGGCAAGAGCAGCAGGTCAGGGTTGCTACTTGCACCGGGAACGTTAAAGAAGTACAGGGGAAGGGAAGCAGTGTGCATGCGTGCAGTGGTGGGGGGAGGGGGGCGGAGAGAAGGACAGGTGCCGGCACCCCCATCAAGATGGACTGCCTTCCCACCTTACTACTCAACTGTTTGAAGCATATGTCAAGGGAATATGAGGATTTTATCTGGGCTGGGATTTTTTCAGATCCATATTTGGGCAAGGACAGTGGACATACATGCACCCCAGAAACTAGACTGGACTAATTCTGGATGCAGTTTTTTTTATCATCAAGTGAGTGCTTCTAAAACCCATGTCCAGTATTGTAAAATTATGTCCTACCTGTTAATTTTCTTTCCTTTAGAAGCAGAAGATGAATCCAGAGACCAGTGGGTATAGCTCACATCGACCAGCAGGTGGAGATAGAGAAACTGATTTACAGTTGGGCTTATAGCCTGGTGTTCCTCCTGTTGAATCAGTTATGCACTTTGCCCAAGCATCCCGAGAAAGGAGCATGAGTATCCAAAATAAAAAACTTCATTCCAGTGTGAAACATTCCAATCAGAAGTGTAAGAAAACAATCACCAACGATATCCTCACTGAACCTAGAACCCAATAGACCAATAGAGAAACCACCGGGGTGGGGCTCTGGATTCATCTTCTGCTTCTAAAGGAAAGAAAATTAACAGGTAGGACATAATTTTACATTCCTTAGCAAAGCAGCAGATGAATCCAGAGACCAGTGGGATGTAGCAAAGCAAACTCAAACTGGGTGGGAAGCCAATGTCGCCTCTGCAATCACTGAAGCGCCAAAACTTGCCTCCGCACATGCCGCCACGTCCAGACGGTAATGCTTTGAAAAGGTATTCCCAGAAGACCAAGTAGCCACCCGGCATATTTCCTCCAAAGATATACCACCGGACTCCGCCCAAGACGTTGCTAATGCTCGAGTCGAATGAGCCCGAAGTTGCTCCGGCATGAGCTTCCCCGCCAACAAATAAGCCGAAGCAATAGTCTCTTTGACTCAACGTGCTATCGAAGCTTTAGACGCAGCCATACCCTTGTGTGCACCTGCAAATAACACGAAGAGATGATCTGACCGGCGAAAGTCGTTAGTCACCCCTAAGTAATGAAGAACCATCCGGCGTACATCCAGTAAACGTAACAACGAGAAACGCGTCCCCCAATCCTCCTTCCGAAATGCCGGGAGGAATAAACTCTGGTTTAAGTGGAACGAAGAAACCACCTTAGGAAGAAAGGATGGCACCGTCCTCACAGACACTCCCGCATCCGAAAAACGCAAAAAAGGTTCTCTACAAGAAAGAGCCTACAGCTCCGACACTCGTCTCGCAGACGCCATAGCCACCAAAAACACTGTTTTCAACGTGACATCCTTCAAAGTCGCCCCAGACAAAGGCTCAAACGGAGCCGTTTGCAACCTATTAAGGACAAGTTTCAGATTCCACTCTGGACAGGTGCGCTTTACCGGCGGGCGAATATGGTGAACCTCCTTAAGGAATCGAACCACGTCCGGGTGTGAAGCGAGCGTCGAGCGAGACACCCGGCCCCTATAACAAGCAATGGCCGCCACCTGCACCTTTATAGAGTTCTGCCTTCCTGCAGAAAAGAAAGAATGGCCGACAGCGACGCCTGGAAGGGCGCAATACCCTGCTTTCTGCACCATGTTTCAAACACTCTCCACACTCTAGCATAGGAGGCAGAAGTAGAAATCTTCTTAGCTTGAAGGAGAGTGGCAATTACCTGTTCCGAATAGCCCCTTTTTCTCAACCGCGACCGTTCAATAGCCAGGCCGTAAGACCAAATTGGGCCGGATTTTCCATGGAGATTGGACCCTGAGTCAGCAAATCCGGAGTTACTTGGAACGTTAACCGATCGCCTGCTGAGAGCTGAATCAGATCCGCGTACCAAGGCCGAAGCGGCCAATCCGGAGCTACCAGGATCACCCTGCCCTGAAAGAGAGAGATGCGTTGTAACACTCGACCTATCATCGGCCAAGGGGGAAATACATACAGAAGGGAAGTCGACGGCCATGGGAGAGCTAATGCGTCCACCCCCTCCGAGCCCCTCTCCTTTCATCTGCTGAAGAACCGAGGCAGCTTTGCATTTCGGGATGAGGCCATGAGATCCATCTCTGGAAGCCCCCACCGACGGACTAACAGCTCGAACGCCCGAGGAGACAGCTCCCATTCACCTGGATCGAGAAGATTTCTGCTGAGGAAGTCCGCTTGCACGTTTTCGTGACCCGCAATGTGCGCCGCTGACAGAAGTGGAAGATGCACCTCCGCCCACCGAAACAGCCTCAGCGCCTCTTCGGCTAACAGAGGACTCCGCGTACCCCCTTGATGATTGATATATGACACCGCCGTGACACTGTCCGAAAAGATTCTGGTCGGATGGTCCTGAATCATGGACTGAAACGCCCGAAGCGCAAGCCTTATAGCTCTCAGTTCCAGCAAATTGATCGAACACTGGGCCTCCTCCGAGGTCCACACCCCCTGTACGGAAGCTTGCAGGCACTGAGCCCCCCAGCCTCGAAGACTGGCATCCGTTGTAATCACCACCCATTCCGGCGTCGCTAGCGGCATGCCCCGGAAAAGATGGAACTCGTTTAGCCACCAGTGCATGCTGCGAGCCGCTTGAGGATTCCACTGGAGCCTGAGATTGTAGTCCAGAGATGCCGGGGACCATCGAGAAAGAAGTGACTTCTGCAATGGCCTCATGTGGAACCGAGCCCAGGGAACCACCTCCAGAGTCGCCACCATCGAGCCCAGAACCTGTACATAATCCCAAACCCGAGGTCTGAGAGACCCAAGAAGACATCGAATTTGAGACTGCAATTTCTCGCCCCGTTCTCGGGGAAGAAACACCATCCCCAGACAAGTGTCGAACCTGACCCCTAGATGCACCAACGATTGAGATGGGATCAGAGAACTCTTGGGAAAGTTGACGATCCACCCCAACGACTGAAGGAGAGAGATTACTCTCTGAGTCACCGACAAACTCTCTTGCCTGGAAGACGCGCGGATCAACCAGTCGTCTAAGTAAGGGTGAACCCGAATTCCTTCCTTGCGCAGAAAAGCTGCCACCACCACCATCACCTTTGAAAAGGTGCGGGGAGCCGTTGCAAGGCCAAAGGGCATAGCCCGAAATTGATAATGCTGGCCGAGGATCGCAAACCTCAGAAACCGCTGATGCGGAGGCCAGATCGGAATATGGAGGTACGCCTCCTTGAGATCGAGGGGCGTGAGAAACTCTCCCGGCCTTACTGCCGCAATAACCGAGTGAACCGTCTCCATCCGGAAATGGCGAACACTGAGAAATTTGTTGACTCCTTTGAGATCCAGCACCGGCCTGAAGGACCCCCCCTTTTTTGGCACCACAAAGTACAGGGAATATATGCCGCGGCCCACCTCTTCCGGTGGCACCGGCACCACTGCCCCCAGATCCAGGAGCACCTGAAGAGTGAAGCGAACCGAGTCTCCCTTGGCCGCCCCATTGCACGGGGACACCAAGAAAGAATCGGCGACGGGAGAGGCGAATTCTAACTTGTACCCTTCTTGAATAATGTCCAACACCCACTGATCTGACGTGATTTTGGCCCACTCCGCCCAAAACGCCGACAGCCGTCCCCCTAAGGGAAAAGCGGAGGGAGCCAAGTCCCCATCATTGTGGAGTGCGACTTGCTGGGGCCCGGGCTGGCTGACCTGAAGGAGGTTTTGTCGTACGAAAGGAACTTTTCTGCTGATACCTGGGTCCCGAAGAAGGGAAAGATCTAGATGCGGATCTGAAGAATGGTTTACCGGACCTGTATCTCCTAATATCCCTGAACCGGGGCCTAGATGATGAGGACTTCAAAGGGGGCCTAGGCCTATCTTCCGGTAACCGCTGAGTTTTGGAATCCCCAAAATCTTTCACCAATCTATCTAAATCCTCCCCAAACAATAAACCCCCTTTAAAAGGGAGTTTCACAAGCCGAAGCTTGGATGCCGCATCTGCCGCCCAATGACGGAGCCACAAAGATCTACGAGAAACAACCGAAAGCGACATCTGCTTAGCAGAAGCGCGAATAATATCATATAAGGAATCAGCCAGATAAGCCAAACCCGATTCCAAATCCGCCAGTTCCGAAGGGACAGAACCCCCAGACTCCATCATACTATCCGCCGTCACTTGAGACCACTGCAGACAGGCTCGCGCCGCATAAGAGCTGCAAATTGCGGCCTGTAAGGTAACTGCAGCCACATCAAAGGATAATTTCAGTGAAGATTCAATCTTCCTATCCTGGGCATCCTTTAACGTAACACCCCCTTCCACTGGCAAGGTAGTCCGTTTAGTAACAGCGGCCACTAGAGCATCCACCTTGGGTAACTTAAATTTCTTAAGCTCGGTCGGGTCCACCGGATACAATAGCCGCATGGCCTTTGAAACCCTTAAACCGGCCTCCGGCGTTTCCCATTGAGCCGAAATCAGCTCCTGCATGGCTTCACGCACTGGAAACGACTTAGGCGGCCTACGAGTACCAGCCATAAGAGGGTTTCCCGACACCTTAGCATCTTCTTGAGAGATGTTTAAACCCTGCAACGCTTTTGAAATTAAGGAAGAAAGTTCTTCTCTATGAAAAAGACGGAGCGCGGAAGGGTCATCCACGTCTCTACTCGGGGAATCCTCCTCTTCCCAATCCCCTACCTCACCTTCCTCTAAAGACTCCGGAAGAGAAAAAGAGGAAACTACAATAGGCTCCCCCACGTCCGCAGTCGCAAGTCTGCGCTTTTTAAGAACCGGCGACTTCACAGGAGAAATCACCTCACCAGCAGACGCCCCAGTATCAACTGTATGGAGAACAGTAGAGGTAGAGGGCACAGGCAGGACCGGAAAGTTCACCGGGGCCGGTTGAACAGGTTGACCGCTCTGCAGCATGAAAGCTTTGTGCATAAGCATAATAAATTCCGGTGTGAACGATCCCAGGCCAACTGCCGCCGCATTAACCTGTTCAGCGCCGGAGAGCGGAGCCTCTGCTTCCTCTAGCGCTTCCGACTCCCCGCCCGCTGCCGATCCCCCCTCAGCCGCGGAAGAGCCCCGCCGCAAGTCCGAGTCGACTTTGAGGAGCGGGGACGTCGAGCGTGCTTCCCGGACACGGGAAATGGCCACTTCACAAGCCTGTAAAAATGAATCCCCGGTCGGTGAATCTAAGCAACCGGTTGAGCAAAATCCCGCCAGCGTCCTGCGCTTTCCACAGCGCGAACACCGCTGACGAGATTCCTCTGCCATTACCCGGTCCAGCAAATACAATAAATAAAAAATTTTATTTATTTTTTTTTTTTACACGGAGAAGCCGACGCCGCCCACCGACACTCGAGGCGGAATACAGGAAAATGAAAGAAAGAAACTCACCACACTGTAAACCCCGCTCCCCTTGAAGGAAGGATAAAGCTGGTAATCGATCCTGAAAGCCGCCTCAAAACGGCACAGCACAAGAAGGAGCGAATGTTTTTTTTTTTTGTTTTTTTTTTTAACTGGAATGAAGAAACAAACACCGCCGAAAGCAAGAAACCCCTCAATCAATCGGAGGGAAGGGTGGAGAAGGGACCTGGGAGGGCCCAGGTGTAGCTCCTAAAGCCGGCACCACACAGCCAGGCACCCCGGTCCTGCTGAAGAGCCAAAGGCTCAACAGAGGAGCAGAAATGACCACCAAAGCCCCAGGCACAGTCCAAGTCCAGGAGCTAGAGAGATAGCTCCACCCCTGCTGGGAGATAGAGCAAAACTGATTCAACAGGAGGAACACCAGGCTATCAGCCCAACTGTAAATCAGTTTCTCTATCTCCACCTGCTGGTCGATGTGAGCTATACCCACTGGTCTCTGGATTCATCTGCTGCTTTGCTAAGGAAAGTTTAGTTCTGAGCCAGTATTTCTATTAAACCATATAGTATGGTAATCACTGGAATCCAGACTGACCCCTACCATAAAGATTAGTGATACTAGTCTCCCTGCTCAGAAGAAAGAAATAGAGCTAATATTTCAGCTTTCCTTTCAGCAAAAATATGATCCTTAGACACACAGATGGCAGCAGTCTAGTATAATACTGTATATATTTTAACGATTCTTTTATAAATTAAAAGTCAAATATCTGCAAAGTAAATTCTTTTCTAGATATATTAAACAGGTACTTACAGATTGTTTCAATGCTTGTATTTCCTCTTGCAGATGATGCAATTTGTCATTTTCTATTTTGAAATTATTTGCATTGGACTTTAGCTCTGCAAGTTCCATACGTAGTGAACGACGCTCCACTTCTGTTGTGTGCAATCTTTGCGTGAATTCTAACAATTGCTTCTGTAAAACTGCTAAACTTTTCTGTGAAAAAAAAAAATCAAAATACATTTGTTATTGGAAGCCTTAAATGTATCTATCTGTAAGTATAAGGGTCGCTATTCTAAAGCACTTTTGTGTTCACCAGTGGCCACAAAAAATGCATAATTAAACTATTTGTGTATTTTCAAAAAAATATACAGATAATACTGGGCCATTCAAATTGATAAATGGCCAATATTATCCATAGATTTGTCGACCAGATAACATGGGGAGAGGCAAGATGGATCAAAAACATATTTCAGTCACTAAAAGGATAATCATACAGATTTTTTAGGCTTTCTGAATAACAGGCCTAAACTAAATAGACAGTGATAGTGCTGTCAGTACACTATTTCCACATTAAGCACTGTTATTTACTGTATACTACCCTACAATGGTAAAAAGCAGCGAGTGCCTATCTTTACTGAAGCACTTGCTTCTTTTTGCCATTGCACGGCAGTATATGGATAGCTGTGTTGAAACTATAGATGATGATAAACATCTGTGACAGCAATTAACTTTAGCTGGTAACCAAACTGGCTGACTATCAGCCTCAAAGTTATTTAGTCAAACTCAATTTCTGCCCCATCCACATTCTGCAAAAGGCCGACTACAATGTAAAAATAAAATTTAGTGAGCAAACATTAAATAGTTATGGATATTCTGTACACTTGTTTTACTACTTGGGATCTAGTTAGGTACTTGGGACCTGGGTTGGCCACTGTTGGGAAACAGGATTTTGGGCTTGATGAACCTTTGGTCTGTCCCAGTATGGCAATTCTTATGTTTTGTTCTTGTGTGTGTAATCATTTAGGCAACATTTCTGAGGTCAATATTCAATGGGTTTATGCAACTATTTTGGAATTAGCTGTACAAACTCAGATTTTTGTTTCCCGCCCCACCCCCACCCCCACTTACCACACTGGTAGCATTGGGAGTTTTCTCAGGAGACAAACTTTGGCTGGTCAGCCTTGATTTTTAGGGCTGACCAGCTAAAGCTATCTGGATGATTCTAGTTGGAAAAACAGATATCTTATGTTTATCCAAGGGAAGATTAGGTACCTACCTTATTTGATTGATTTTTTTTTTAATTTATATCTTGCCTATACCTAAACGGGTTACAGAATATATACAAAAGAACAACATAAAAACAAACCGTTACACAAAAATTTTAATACAGTATTTAACTCTCATCTATTATGCACTTTATTTCTTTAATCATTGCTTCCGATTTCTTTCTAGTAGACAGGCACATCATTCCTGAACCTTTGTGTAAGTCAATATACTCCCATGAGAATTTGTATAGAGAGCTTTTGCTGCATTTGAGTGGACTCGTTTGTTTAGGATTTGTTCACTGATAGTTTTCCAATGGTCAAGGAAGTCTTGGGATGGGATAGTAATAAGTTATCTATTTCATTCCAGTATGATTCAGGGGCTACTTTGTTTCTATAATAAGAGGCTACTCGGCGGGTCGGTTTGGGTATTGATATCTCTTTCAAGAATATGGTAAATTCTAGGAGTAGGCGGTCTGACCAAGTTACTTTGGATAGGGAATTAAATTCTAGGTATCTTGGTAGCAATGGAGCTGACCTGTGTTTAAGTTTGGTGCCTTCAAGCTCCCACTAATGGCGGCACATAGCAGGAGCATCAGGAGGATGGAGCAACTCTTTCACACCAGCCCAATCCATTCCCCTCCTCTGCCGACGTGGGATGAATTTATTAGTTAAATAGTACTATCCTGTATTAACACCTGCTCAGTTAGACATAATTAATGTACCCATAGAAGTAAAAGAAATTCAGCAGGCAATAAGTGCTCTCAAGTTTGCTAAAGCACCAAGCCCCGATGGGATGGGTCATGAATTCTATAACTCCAGGTGGGAAAGCAATGGCAGCTATGTACGCTGAATTTCAGGGGTTGGGATGTCACTTGCTTCTGGAACAGTGTTATGTTCTCCCAAAACCTGGCAGGCACACCAAATTAGTGGGCTCTTAATAGTTCCATTTCTCTCCTCAATCAGGATATGAAGCTTCTCATCACACTTCTGGCACGTTGTTTGATTAAAGTGATCCCAAGCTTGGTTCACCTGGACCAAGTGGAATTCATCCCTAGATTCTTTGCATCTTCAAATTCCTGGATTCCTTGTCTCTAAGTCTGCTACTCTAACTATTAGATCATTGACAGATGTGATATAGGATTTCCAGACAGTAGAACAGGAGTTTGAACTTTGGTATAAGACCATCTCAGAGAAACTGGTGTAAATCAGTAGCTCACCTGAGCTGTAAAACAATTTTTAAAGTTGTGTACTTTTGAATACTGTTCTCAGGTGGTTTGAGCTTGAGACTGTGTTAAGTGGGTAGGTGTAGTTAAGGGGTGTATGAGCATATGCTGTAGTTATCAAATTACATCCTTTTGTATGGAGCTGTGTCATCATGAAACTAACGAGCCCCTCTGAAAGGCAGATGAGCTCCTTTTTATCCCATCCCTTGCTCTGTTGTATGTTAAGTTCCTCTGTAAAGTGCAGTATTAAAATATGACGGTACTTCCATCCAAAAGGGAGAAGGAAAGAAGGGTGGAGAAAGCAGAGCAACTTCAGAGTTGTACAAAGCAAGCAATTGTGTATTTGTGTAGGACATGGTTCTCCTTGGTGTGAAGTGATGCTTATAGGCAGTAAGGGAAAGACACTATGCAAAATGGAAGAGGGTTTTTTTCTTTAACTTCTACATGCATGTGAGCTTTCCTTCATTTCTGCAACCATTCTCCATAACTTCCTTATGAATATGAAAGCAATTTTCCACTATAAATAATAGATGCATATTTTTCTTGTATTGATCCTTTTTCTCATTGATATCTAAGAGTTCATGTGCATAAGTGTTTTTGAAGTTGTTCAAAGTGGGGGTCTAGTGACTGGAGTATTGGCAAGCATTTCTGGCATTGTGCCCTTACTTTGCAGAAATATTACAGTCACAGAATGGCCCAGTGCATTTCTTCCACCTAATGTCTGATGTTGGCAGTATCTCAAAAGTGATTCATAACATAAAACAGATAAGGATAATAAATATTGTAATATGAGTCATGAACATTATAATAAGGGTCATCCTTTTTACACTATTCCAAATGGTAGCCAGTCAAAGAGAGATTACATACTTTTTCAAGATAAGTGCAAGTGAGGGGTGGGGGTTGGGACCCCAGGCAGTTAGGTTTTCAAGATATCCCTAATGAATATGCATGAGGCAGATTTGCATGCCTGCTACCTCTATTATATGCAAATCTGCCTCATGCATATTCATTAGGGATATCTTGAAAACCCAACTTGGCTGGGTGTCCGCCCAGGACAGGTTTAAGAACCACAGAGTAGAAGAACCAGCATAGAGCTTACAAGGAATTTAACAACTTTAGCAGAACATAAGTTGGTCAAATTAAAAGCACTCACACAAACTGGAAGTCACATATCAAACTATGAAGATCTAATGGAGGGCAGACTCATGAGAAGCTGAATTGAAAGACTCAAAGCAAAAAATATGTTAGACCACAGAATTGGGTGAAAGAGATTCAACATTTGTTTAATTTGTCTGCCCCAAATTAATGAGCTCAGGGCTACTTAAGATAGTGAAAACAGTTATCCAACCTGACAGAACTCTAACAGAAAGAAGAGAGAAACAGGTTAAAGAGCCCCAAATTGAAGGAGTCCTGGCCCAGACTGAGTGATCAATTTTTAGTTCAAACAGTTAGGGCTAGATTCTATATACATCACCAATTGGTGTGGTTGTCAATCAAAAAAATGTTGCCGTTTATAGAATCGCACCTAACGCCTAGCAGTACCTAAACAGACTTAGGCATTGATAGGTGTCCTAGACATAGGCACCGTTCCTTTAGACCAGCTTTTCACTTGCTTAATTTGGGGGTGCCTATGTCAGATACCTAACAATACTTAAGTCAACCACGACTATTCTCCGTCCATAGCCATGCTTACTTTTAAACATAGGTGTCGAAGGGAGCCTCCACTTAGGCGTCACTAGGCATCCTAAGGAGGAAATTCAGGTACATCCTTACTTAGACAAGTGGCTGATCAGAGCCCCGTCCAAGATGGAAGGAGAAAGAGTGGTGACCCAGGTGGTACAGCTGTTGTAGGACCTGGGTTGGATTATCAACTTCTGGGAAAATTACCTGGAGCCAGCCCAGTGCCTGGAGTATTTGGGATAATGCTTCAGCAGAGAGAAGGCTGGGTCTTTCTTCCTGAGCCACTCAAGTCAAATTTTGGACTTCTTGATGAGGCATGTTCCTACAGTATAGCACTGTCTCCAGGTGCTACGATGCCAAGTTGTTGTTCCATTGGACAGAATGCCACCTGTAGGCGCTCTTAGCATTGCATGTAGCGGGAGTAGACAATGTTCAAGCTGACTATCTCATCCGGCAGACTAATCCTCCATTGCCCCAGGTACATTAGATAGATTGTGAGTCCACTGGGACAGATAGGGAAAATGCTTGAAGTACCTGTATGTAAACTGCTTTGAGTGTGGTTGTAAAATTACAAAAAAAAAAAAAAAAAAAAGGCGGTATACAAGTCCCAACCTTTAGACCTGGGGGAGTGGTCACTGTCCCAAAAGGCCTTCGACTGCATAATGTGCCGATGGGGACAGCTGACATTTGACCTCATGACATTGGCAGAGAACAAGAAAGTAGATCAGTTCTTTTACCACAGATTCAAGCCAAGGAGCAGCAATCTAGATGCCCTGGTTCAGCCATGGCCAGAACTGGGACTATTGTATATATTTATATATTTACCCCAAGATAGGCCAGGTCATTCGGAGGATAGCAAACCATCTGTAGTTGGTAATCATGGTAGCACTAGATTGGTATGCAGACCTGGTGTGCCGTCAAATGGATAGAGGTCTCAAATTGCTGGTGCATACAGATCTCCTGTCTCAGGGTCCAGTTCCCATGGAATGTCCAGAATGCTTTGGTCTTACTCGAGCATGCAGCCCTAGTGCAGAAAGGTTATTTGGAGGTGGTCAATGCTACCCTTCTTAGAGAAAAGAACTCAACAATGATTGTGGCCTTTGCAAAAGTCTTGAAGTAGTTCCAGCAGTGATTTGAAAAGGACAAGGTGGATCTCTCAAGGACTCCAATGTCAGTGGTGCTGGTGTTTCTGCAGGCTGGACTCAAAAAAAGCCTGGCAGTGGGATCCCTCAAAATGCAGGTAGTTGGACTATCCTGTTCTAGATTCCGAGTGGAGAAGGGCTCTTTGACCTCGCATTATGACTTAGCTAGATTTTTGAAGGAGGTGCTCAGGTTGTGCCCTCTGGTAAGACAGCCGTTTCAATCGTGGAATCTTAATATCAGCCAATCAAAAAAACATATGTGTATTATGAAATATTGCTGGAAAGCCTTAGGAAATTGTAAGATTGGGCATCCAAATGGCAGATTAATTTTAAGTGTGAACAAATGCAAACTATGTATATTGGGAATTATCCAAATCAGTTAGCAGATGCTAGGGTCCATCTTAAAAGTCAGCACCCAAGAAAAATATCTCTAGGTGTAAATGTGCTGAAATCTTCTACCCAGTGTGTGGCAAAGCAAACAGAATTCTAGGAATTAGGAAAAGGATGGTAAATAAGACTGAGAATATTATAATGTTTCTATAACACTCAATAGTGCAATCTCACTTTGAGTATTGCATTAAATTCTGGTCACCTTATCTAAAAAAAAAATATAGCAGAACTAGAGCAGGTTCAAAGAAGAGTGATCATGATATTAAAGGGGATGGAATGCCTTTCATATGAGGAAAGAATATGGCTCTTCAGTTTGGAAAAGAGACAGATGAGAGGCGATATGACTGAAGTCTGCGGGACATTCCCATACATATCTGCAGCTGTCGACCCACCCTCTAAGACATCATTTCTTCTGGGGCAAAGCCAGCAGCTGCAGATATGTATGGGAATGTCCCGCAGCTGGTTTGCTTCAGTTTTCCACCACTGCTGTTCTTTCAGGAAAGCAGCAGAAGTGGTTGGGATGCTAGAGGTCAGACTCTGGTTGGAGAGGAGTAGGGAAGACAGGAGGAAGACAGTGGTGGAAGTAGAGTGGAAAGAGAGAGAGGATAGAAGCCGGTAGAAATGGTTTGGGGTGGGGGAGAGAGAGGGAGTAGATTTTGTATAGAAGTGGGAAGACAGATTCTAGATAGAACAGGGGAGAGGGCAGATATTGTGAGGTGGGGTACAGAGAGGAGGCAGATGATGGAACAGGGGAAGTGAAAGTGGAGATGCAGGTTAGAAAGTACAGGGAAGATAAGAGAAGGGGCAGACATTGTATGGAAGGGAAGAGATACAAAGAGGATGGAAGAAAAGAGAGAGGAGATGCTGGATGGAAAGGGGAGGGGAAAATAAACTGTTTAGAAGGAGGGAGACAGAAGCCTGGATGGAAATGGGGAGAGATAGGAGGGAGATGATGGAAGGGAGAAGTGAAAGGGGAGAAAGGGGCAGACAGTATGGAAGGGGGAAGAGACATGGGAGGGAGATACTGATGGAAGTGGAGAGAGTGTATGGAGAGGAGGCAGATACTGTATAGAAGGGGCAGATGCTGGATGGAAGTGGGGAGAGAAATGAGTAGATATTTGGGAGGGGGAGAGACAGAAAGGAGGGAGATGATGGAAGGAGAAAGAAAGCGCAGATATAAGGGGCAAACACTGTATGGAAAGGGTAGAGGGCAGAGTTAGTGAAAGACTAGGAATAAGAGGAAGTAAAATAGGAGAGTCAGGGTGTGGAAGAAAGATGAAAAGCTGCTGGTAGGCCATAAATAAAGAGGGAACTTGAAGACTAGATTAGCAAGAATAAGTTAAATCTGGACACAGAAATAGAAAAATAAATAAACTGAAGACAGCAGAAAGACAAAGGAGTAGAGAAAAATCCTGGAAAGAGACTTAAAACCGAGGAAAGCAGAAACCAGAGAAGTGAATGGCCAGAAAACAACGGTAGGAAAAAGAATTGTATTTTTAATTCAGGATAAAGTAGTGTAGTACCTATGTTTATAAAGGTTAATAAATAGAAATAGAAAATAGAATTAAAATAATATCTTTTCATTGAACCAATTTTGATACATTTCTGACCAACTATCTTGACCTGGGAAAGGAGGTCTTGGCCTCTGAGAGCTAACTGAAAAATGTTTTAAATCCTTTCAATAAAAAAATCATCTTTTTTTTTCTATTCTTTATTTATATTTGTAATGTACAGTGTGTATAATACCATCAGAGTAAAGAAAAATTTTTACTCACATCAACTCAGTCTTTGCTCATGAAAAAAAAAATGTTGCTCACATGAACTCAGTCCTTTAGAGAACATTGCCTAGAAGTAATACAGGCACCCACGTGACCAGGTCTGAGACCATCGGAGATAGTGGAATCAATTAGCAGCTGTTTGTCTGGTAGCCTGCAAATTCTATAACTAGCAGTCCTAATGAAAATACAGGTGCTTAAATAGCCAAGCCTGCAGGGGACCTAAGAGGATGGATGTTTAGGCATCAGCAACACTAATACTGGCTATTTAGATTACTACAAAATATTGTGGCAGAACATGGGAAAAGATGAGCACTAGAGGGGAACTAAACAGGGATCATACATGCTGTTCTACCTAAGAAAATGAAGTATAATATAGAGGAGGAACTTTTAAAAAACTTCTTTGGATAACAAAAAGTCTCACAGGTTGTCACATCCTGTGACTGGAAGCTGGAATATATCGTTAGTAGACAGGACAAAATCATTATGACAGACTTTGGTTGTACCACAGAGAGGTGATACAAGGGGTGCTGAAAAGTTCTCAGCCCAACCAACTTCCTAAATTCTGAGCATTATTATACCACTGTAGCTGAAAAGAGTGTTATTTTATTTTGCAAAGTGCCAATTTGCAGAATTGTAAAGCTATATTTTGACACTTTCAGATCATTGATTGAACCATGTCAATGAAAAGTGTGGAATTTTCAAATATCACGTAAGCAAAAGGTTGATCCTTGATACTCCATAGAAACAGAAGTCTGACGAGAACAAAAACACTGTGGAGAAGGTGATGTTCAAGATACAGGCTTTACTGAAAGTACAGTCCAATAATCCACATGAAGAGATACCTAGGACCGTGTTGAGTCCATAGTCCCCAATAACTTGGGTCCTAGGTATCTCTTCATGTGGATTATTGGACTGTACTTTCAATAAAGTCTGTATCTTGAACATCACCTTCTCCATAGTGTTTTGGTTCTCGTCAGAATTTTCAAATATGGAATTCTGAGCAGTCATGAAGCTCCTATGCCTGCAGAAGAAAATTCTAAAGGAAATCCATGAATGTATGATGCAAACATTGAGTGACAAATGCCCATCATACTCCACAGTGAAAACGTGATGTGCAAACTTTCAATGTGGAGATTTTGAGACCAAAGATGCAGCAAGGTTTGGGAGGCCTCAAACGGTGTCAACTCCTGAAATTGTTGACCATGTCCATGACCTGATTTTGGCAGTTTGGTGAGTGCTAAAATGTTTGAATGCTGATGAAAAACATTGTTGAGTGGACATTTCCAAGTTGATTTAGAAGCTTTTTCAGCGAGCTGGTGTCAACCTTTTTGGAATGACTAGTTACTATTGATGAAACATGGTTATATCACTATGATCCTGAGACAAAACAACAGTCCATGCAATGGCGGCACTCAAGTTTTCCAAGGCCAAGAAAATTCAAGAATCATAACAAGCAAAAAGCCTTAATACTCCACTGTAAAGAGAAGAAATCACAAAACAAAACTCCAGCAAACCAAAGCCGGCAGAGCAGAGTAGATGAACTTAAATTCTCATGTTTATTGAGAACAGAAAATGAAATCATAAAACATAGAAAAGCAGTAAAATGCAAGAAAAAGTCAAGACCCAAAAGTCAGCAGGAAAGATCAAGGTCAAGTGTTTTGGGATCAGGAATGTGTTGTAATAACCAACTTTCTTCCAAGGGACCAATCAGTTAATGCAGAATACTACTGTAACTTGCTGTGCTAATTAAAGGAGGCATTGAAAGAAAAAAGGAGAGGGAAGCTGCAGAAAGGAGTTCATTTTTTGCAAGACAATGCACCTACTCAAATGACTGGCAAAATGGATGTTTTGATGCATTTGGGGTTTCAGTGCATAGATCATCTACCTTACTCATCATATCTTGCTCCATCTGGCTATTTTCTGTTTCCAAACCTTGAAAAAAGTTTGAAAGGACAACAATTTTCAAGTGATTCGGAGGCGACTTCACTAATGGAGCAGTATTTTTGTGACCAGAATATTTTTTGTACGGGTTACACAATATGCCAAGTGTGTTGAACTTAGGGGTGAATATGTGGAATTCATGGCTCCACATCATTCCCTTCTTGGATGGGCTGAGAACTTTTCAGCACCCTCCCCCCTTCTCATAAAAGAAGATCTCAAACTAAATGGGGAGGGTGTTACTAGAATTTGCCTCTATCTATCCTCTAAAAGGCTTAAAATAGAATTCTTTTTAGAAAATGTAACCACAAGGCATGTCACAGCAGAAAACCCATGTACATATATTGTAACACTTTGAATGTAAACTGTAACCCGTTCTGAGTTCTTTGAGGACAGGATATAAAACCAAATAAACAAATACTAATACATAATACAAAACTGAGGGGAACTGGAAAGAGCACAGGAAGTATCAAAAAGAATGTCACCGAGTGGTTCGAAAAGCCAAAAGAGAGTATGAAGAGAGGCTAGCCAGGGAAACACGAAATTTCAAACCGTTCTTTAGATATGTTAAAGGGAAGCAACCAGCTAGGGAGGAGGTGGGACCGCTGGACGACGGAGACAGGAAGGGAGTGGTGAAGGAGGAGAAAGAAGTGGCAGAAAGACTTAACATGTTCTTTTCATCTGTATTTACAAATGAAGACACATCCAACATACCAGAACCTGAGCAATTCTTCAATGGAAATCAAGCAGAAAAATTAACATCCATGGAAGTTAGAGGTTAGAAAAGCAAAAGGGGAATACGAAGAGGGGCTGGCCAGGGAGGCGAAAAACTTCAAGGCATTCTTCAGTTACGTAAAGGGGAAGCGACCAGCGAGAGAGGAGGTGGGGCCGTTGGACGATGGGGACAGGAAGGGAGTGATTAAGGAGGATAAAGAGGCAGCTGAGAGGTTGAACGCGTTCTTCTCGTCGGTTTTCACGAGAGAAGACACATCTAATATACCGGACTCACAGGAGCTCACGAGTGGGGAACAGGCCGAAAAATTGGAGCACATAGAGGTAAGTAAGGAGGATGTCCTCAAACAGATAGACAGGTTAAAATGCGGCAAATCACCGGGCCCGGACGGGATCCACCCAAGGGTTCTGAAGGAACTGAGACAAGAAATAGCGGGCACAATCCAGCATGTATGCAACCTATCCTTGAAAACTGGAGAGGTACCAGAGGACTGGAAATTGGCGAATGTCACACCTATCTTCAAGAAGGGATCGAGGGGTGACCCCGGGAACTACAGGCCGGTGAGCCTGACTTCAATTATAGGGAAGATGGTGGAAGCTATGATCAAGGACAGCATTTGTGAGCACATCGAGAGAAATGGCCTACTGAGAACAAGCCAGCACGGATTCTGTAAGGGAAGGTCGTGCTTAACGAACCTTCTGTACTTCTTTGAGGGAATAAGCGGTCGGGTGGACAATGGGGAACCCATTGACATCATTTACCTCGATTTTCAAAAGGCTTTCGACAAGGTGCCACATGAAAGGCTGCTTAGGAAGCTGTGGAAACACGGGGTGGGAGGGGATGTGCACAGATGGATCAAGCACTGGTTGTCGGGTAGACTGCAGAGGGTTGGAGTAAAGGGTCAATATTCTGACTGGTGGGGAGTCACAAGCGGTGTGCCACAGGGATCGGTGCTGGGGCCGTTACTCTTCAACATATTTATCAATGACCTGGAAACGGAGGCAAAGTGCAAGGTTATAAAATTTGCAGATGATACCAAACTGTGCGGCAGAGTTAGTTCCAGGGAGGAGTGTGAGGACCTGTAAAGGGACCTGGAGAAGCTGGAAGACTGGGCAAACAAATGACAAATGCGCTTTAACGTGGAAAAATGCAAGGTCATGCATATAGGGAAAAAGAACCTGTTGTTCAACTATAAATTGGGGGGGGCATTGTTGGGAGACAGCAGACTTGAGAGAGACTTGGGTGTGCTGGTGGATGCATCACTGAAGCCATCTGCACAGTGCGCAGCAGCCTCGAAAAAAGCCAACAGGATGCTGGGCATCATAAAGAGGGGCATCACAACTAGGACGCGGGAAGTCATCATGCCATTGTATCGAGCGATGGTGCGTCCACATCTGGAATACTGCGTTCAGTATTGGTCGCCATACCTCAAGAAGGACATGGCAGTACTTGAGAGAGTCCAAAGGAGAGCAACGAAACTGGTAAGAGGGCTGGAACACTGCCCATACGCCGAGAGGTTGGATAGGCTGGGGCTCTTCTCTCTGGAAAAAAGGAGGCTCAGGGGAGATATGATAGAGACCTTCAAGATCATGAGGGGCATAGAGAGGGTGGATAGGGACAGATTCTTCAGACTGAAGGGGACAACAGGTACGAGGGGGCATTCGGAGAAACTGAAGGGAGATAGGTTCAAGACAAATGCAAGGAAGTTTTTTTTCACCCAAAGGGTCGTGGACACTTGGAATGCGCTACCGGAGGAAGTGGTCAGGCAGAGTACGGTACAGGGATTCAAACAGGGATTGGACGGATTCCTGAGGGATAAAGGGATCGTGGGATACTGAGAGAAGTATCCAGGAATTAAGTATAGAAACCCGACCAGGTCGTGCATGTGCAAGACCGGAGGGTTAGGACTTCGATGGGAAGATAGGACTTAAATGGGAAATCAAGGGGGCCCCTTCTGGTGATTCAGACAGGTTTGGGCCGCCACAGGAGCGGACTGCTGGGCATGATGGACCTATGGTCTGACCCGGCGGAGGCACTGCTTATGTTCTTATGTTCTTAAGTGAGCCTTGTAGATGTATGCAGGCAGATAGAAAAACTAAAAACTGACAAATTCCCGGGTCTGGACGGAATCCATCCAAGGGTTCTGAAGGAATTAAAGGAGGAGATAGCGGAACTACTGCAGCAAATTTCCAATCTATCCCTGAAAACAGGCATGATCCCAGAGGACTGTAAGATAGCCAACATTACGCCCATCTTTAAAAAGGGATCAAGAGGTGACCTGGGAAACTACAGACCGGTGAGTCTGACCTCGGTTCCGGGGAAAATGGCGGAAGCACTGATAAAAGAAAACATTGATGAACATTTTGAAAGAAACAAACTTCTGATAACCAGCCAACATGGTTTCTGCAAGGGGAGATCGTGCCTAACGAACTTATTGCACTTCTTCGAAGGAATTAACAAACGGATGGACAAAGGAGACCCCATAGACATCATATATCTAGATTTCCAAAAAGCCTTTGACAAGGTGCCCCATGAACGCCTACTCCGGAAACTGAAGAACCATGGAGTGGAAGGAGACGTACATAGATGGATCAGAAACTGTTTGGCGGGTAGGAAACAGAGGGTAGGAGTGAAGGGCCACTACTTGGACTGGAGGAGGGTCACGAGTGGGGTCCTGCAGGCTCGGTGCTCGGGCCGCTACTATTTAATATATTTATAAATGATCTAGAAACAGGGACGAAGTGTGAGATAATAAAATTTGCCGACAACACCAAACTATTTAGTGGAGCTCGGACTAAAGAGAACTGCGAAGAATTGCAAAGGGACTTGAACAAACTAGGGGAATGGGCGACGAGATGGCAGATGAAGTTCAACATTGAGAAATGTAAAGTATTACATATGGGAAACAGAAACCCGAGTTACAACTATACGATGGGAGGGATGTTATTAAATGATAGTACCCAAGAAAGGGACTTGGGGGTAATGGTGGACATGACAATGAAGCCGACGGCACAGTGTGCAGCGGCCGCTAAGAAGGCAAACAGAATGCTAGGCATAATCAAGAAGGGCATTACAACCAGAACAAAAGAAGTTATCCTGCCACTGTATCGGGCGATGGTGCATCCGTATCTGGAGTACTGCGTCAAATATTGGTCACCGTATCTTAAGAAGGACATGGCATTACTCGAGAGGGTTCAGAGGAGAGCGACGCGTCTGATAAAGGGGATGGAAAACCTTTCATACACTGAGAGATTGGAGAAACTGGGTCTCTTTTCCCTGGAGAAGAGGAGACTTAGAGGGGATATGATAGAGACTTAAAAGATCATGAAGGGCATAAAGAGAGTAGAGAGGGACAGATTCTTCAAACTTTCGAATAATAAAAGAACAAGAGGGCATTCAGAAAAATTGAAAGGGGAAAGATTGAAAACAAATGCTAGGAAGTTCTTCTTTACCCAACGTGTGGTGGACACCTAGAATGCGCTTCCAGAGAGCGTAATAGGGCAGAGTACAGTACTGGGGTTCAAGAAAGGATTGGACAATTTCCTGCTGGAAAAGGGGATAGAGGGGTATAGATAGAGAATTACTGCACAGGTCCTGGACCTGTTGGACCACCACATGAGCGGACTTCAGGGCACGATGGACTTCAGGTCTGACCCAGCAGAGGCATTGCTTATGTTATATTCTTACAAATTAGGTGATTTTCAAAGCTTGCTAATTTTCATATCTATATTCATGCAGCTTTTTAACCCTAAAAAATATTGATTTTTTTTTTTTTTCAAATTTCTCTTATCCCAAATTAAAGAACAAAGTTGGTCATGAATATTTTCTCTCACTAACACGTCAATGTGCGTATACATACCATGATGGGTACTTGAGCCTTTGCACCAACTTTTAGAGCTTGTGAATTGGCTCTATGAAGTCCATGGGCTAGTCTGTGAGCTAAGGAATTCTTTTCTCCACAGCCAGTGAACTGGTTATTACCAACTGGTACATTCTGCATCAACATACTCAATTTGTCCATGAGCTTTGAAAAGGAACTCCTGGCACCAGTAACCACTAAATGTCTACATGAACGAGAATGTATATCTGTAAAAGAGAAACAAAGAAAACTGTTTAGTTTACAGATCAGGCATTTTGGAAGAACATATAACTGTACATGATACAGGATTTTATAACTATATTGGTATATGTCTTGCTTGAGTGAGGGTTCAGTGCTGAGCCTTCACAGAACAGATTGACTAGCTATGAAATTTAAAAACGAAATCTATTTTTTAAAACCAAAACATACTGAAGCCTATTTACTGCACATGCAGCCTGTCTTAAATGTAGAGTTTCTTGTGAAGTCCATTAAAAACCCTCCTATGGTTAGCTTCTGTCCAATCCCAAACACAAAGTGCAGGAGGTTAAAGACAGCTTTACTCTAACCCAGGCCTAACCCTAGCCTAGCCATATAGCTTCAAACTTTCCAGGAAAGAGATTTCCTACCTTAGCAGTTTTCTATTCTCAGCCTGGATACATACATAACAGAGGCATATACAGATAGGCAGCTCTTTCTTCCCTAGTCCCATCTTCAGATACCCTTCCTGGGAACTCCCTGGAGAATCCTTCCTCCCTGTACTGGACTTCTCTAAGAATTTTAACTCTCTCTCTCAGCCTGGACCCCATACTCCTGGTTCAGCAATGGATGATATAATGGGTCAATTTGATAAATTGAACAGTAGCAAATCACCTGGACCGGATGGTATACATCCCAGAGTGCTAATAGAATTGAAAATGAACTTGCAGAGCTATTTTTAGTAATTTGTAATTTTTTTTTAAAAAACCAGCATAGTACCAGAAGACTAGAGAGTGGTCAATGTGACGCCGATTTTTTTAAAAGGGTTCCAGAGGTTATCCGGGAAATTATAGACCAGTGAATGACATCAGTGCTGGGCAAAATGGTAGAAACTATTATAAAGAACAAAATGACAGAACATATACGCAAGCATGGATTAATGAGAGAAAGCCAACATGGTTTTAGTCAAGGGAAATCTTGCCTCACCAATCTATTGCATTTCTTTGAAGGGGTGAATGAACATGTGGATAAAGGTGAACCAGCTGATATTGTGCATTTGGATTTTCAAAAGGTGTTTGACAAAGACCTCATGAAAGACTTCTGAGGAAATTAGAAAATCAAGGGGATAGCAAGTAATGCAGACAACAAAGAAAAATGGGGAGACCCAATAATCCACAGTGAAAACAACCCGGCTCATGTGCCTAAGGCCCCACCCATAGAAGGGGCCTAAGGCTACTGAGCCTATTCCGGTTGGCCCAGGCGCCTCAGGCCTCACCTGTGGGTGGGGTTTGAGCGCCTGGGCCGATCAGACCCTAAGGCCAGCCATTCAAGGGATGGCTGGCCTGCCGGACGAATGGACTTGGCACTCATCTGTCCAGCCAACAATTTTCAGGTATGGGGAGGATCGGGGAGTCGGCAGGGGGGGGTCTCGCGGGTCGGGGGAGGTTTTCGGTGGGCTGATCAGGGGTTCGGGGGGGCGGTCATGGGGGTTTTTATCAGGACAGGAGGGCCTGGGATCCCTCCTGCCCTGATTTTAATGGGGGTGGGGGATAGGGTGGTCACCTGGGCAGGAGGGTTTGGGCTCCCTCCTCCCCGATCTTAGGGGGGATCGTGTGGCCAGGAGGGCTTGGGCTCCCTCCTGGCACAATGTCAGCGGGGGAGTCACCTGGGCAGGAGGGCTTGGGCTCCCTCCTGGCCCGATGTCAGCGGGGGGGGGGGGGTCGCGTGGCCAAGAGAGCTTGGGCTCCCTCCTGGTCCGATCGTAATCGGCGGGGCCTGGAGGGCTTGGGCTCTCTCCTGGCACGATGTTGTCGGCGGGGGGTCGCGGATCTCCAGGGCAGGAGGCCTTGGACTTCCTCCTGCCCCGATGTTATGGGGGGGGTGGATTCTGAAACCGGTGTTATTTTTGACATACACCGGTCACAGACCCCAGGTTTTAGGCGAAGGACTGGCTCCTCTTTCACCTAAAAGCTCTTGTGTTGGACGTTTGGGACTTAGGCTTTTTTTAGGTTAATTATATGTTGTTAGTGTACAAGTAGTGGTGGTCTGGGCGTTTAAACAGCTGAACGTAGAGGCAGGCCATTATATTTTAAAAAAACCTCCTTTTGGATGTATCTACTTTCTACGTTTCTACTTTCTGCTTCTACTTTCAACGTTTAAGGCCTTAGGCCAAAAGGGAACTTAGACGTTTTTTTTTATTATGCCCCTCCATCTGTTTTGGATTAGCCTTTAATATTTTTATGAATCAAATGGATCCATGAATAGAAACAATTTAATTTTCCTTTGAATCTGTCTAGGTTATTTTCTTCATGCAAATATGCTGACAATGAATTCCATATTTGAGGGGCCATTACAGAAAAAATTGTGTTTCGCCGGGTATTAATGATTCTTAATGATGGAATGGAAAGTAGATGTTTATCCTCAGATCTTAGGGCTCCTTTTACAAGGGTGCATTAGGGCCTTAACACGCGCTAAAATCCTATGCACGCTAGCCGCTCCCACCTCTTCTTGAGCAGGTGGTAGTTTTTCAGGTAGCGCACGCTATAGTGAGCGCTAATCCGGTGCTTGCGCTAAAAACGCTAGCGCACCTTTGTAAAAGGAGCCCTTAGGGGTATAGGGGGGTAAGAATCCTTTCTAAGAATAATGGGGATTTAGACATTTGGACTTTAAAGGTTAATAGGGCTATTTTGTAAGTGGTTCTGTGATTTATGGGAAGCCAGCGAGCCTTCTTTAAGGATAAAATTAAAGAGCCATTAGATAGGCGGCAATGTTTTGTTGTGGATTAGAAACTGAATATTGGACGGAAAACAGAAGGTAGGGTTAAATGACCATTTTTCTCAGTGGAGGAGGGAAGATACTGGAATGCTGCAAAGATATGTTACCTGATTGTTCTGAGATAAATATCTTTATCAAGTCCACAAAATGGAGGTTCCAAATAGAGAATGACACAGGGACAAATTTTTCCCCGTCCCTGCAGGAACTCAATTTCCCCGTCCTGCCACCACGAGTTTTGTCGCTGTCCCTGTCATATTCCTGTAAGCTCTGCCTTAAACGCACAAGCCTCAAACACTTATGATTTTAAAGTGTTTGAGGCTTGTGCAGATTAGGACAGAGCTTAAAGGAATGGGGCAGGGGACAGGAAAAGAACTAGCCTGGATGGGAGGGGAAAATGAGTTCCCACGAGGATGGGGAAAAATTCTCTAGTTCCAAATCCTTAGTGAAGATATATAAAACTAAAGAAGAAATGCTATCATAGCTGGAACAGCAAAAAGGAATAAACTAAAAGTCGGTTACAAAGAGCATCATCATAAGACACGATTAGCAGAGCCATTTAGAGTGCTTAAATTTGCCCCTTCCTAATATCCAAAAAATTAAGTGTGATTGTCTCCCCCCTTCCTCCAATAAGCACACTTATTTGAGTGCTAGTGTACAATACAGTTTAGATAAGATGAGGCTTCCAAATGAATAACTTCTGCTCTTAACAGCAAAAAACAATTTCAATCACCTCAGACTCTCATGTGACACATCTTCCTCATAAATGACTGCCTTTTTGATCTAAAGTAACACTTAAGCAAAAAAAATCCCTATCAGCAATATTTGAGAGGGTCCCTATCATTGTCCCATATACTTCTTCAAATTTATCAATTCCATCATTCAGCTCCAAGAAATTCAAAGTAATATCTTCATTAGCCTACTGATCTCCAGGCAAATAAGAAGCCTGAATTATAAAAGGTATCAGATCTTGAAACAAGAGGTGGGGGGAGTTATTTTATTAAGAATTTTCTGCATATAAAATGAGGTTTAAAGTTGGAAAACAGTTATTAGAAAATTATGCAAGTATAAACATGCACACAAGTGTGTATAAGAACATAAGAATTGCCATATTGGGACAGGCTGAAGTATCTGGGACAGGCCAGTATCCTGTTTCCAACAGAGGCCAACCCAGGTCCCAAGCACCTAGCTAGATCCCAAGTAGCAACAAAAAGATGACTACTTTTACTTGAGTCATATATCAGTGTCTCTGAGGGCAGCATTTGGGAGATTATGAGAGGGATATGTGCTTATCACAGAGTACTTACTTGTGCCTGCCTTGGAATAGATGTAACTTTGGACAAGAGCAGGGCTTACTTTGTAGATAAAAAGGAAGTGGAACTGTGGAGCCAGAAAAGGTTTGGGTGGGCCAGGAGCAGAAGCAACAGGAGAAGAAGAGATAGATTCAGCATTACAGTAACTGTTTTCTGCGCTTCTCCAGGCTCATAGCCTACCCTCCTCTTCTCTGCAGGCTGCCTGGAAGGGAGGGATTACAATAGGATGCCCTTGCTTCTCTGGAGTCAGAAAATAAGTGGAAGAACTATGTTCCAGGCCATTCCCCCACAAATTAAGCCCTGTACCAGAGTATTAGTATGCTTCTGAGGATAATTCTGGAAACTCATTTTAGAAAGGCACATATGCTGCCTTTATAAATAAAAATTTGAAAAAATACATCTAACTAGTGGCTATTATAGCACTGACTTTGTAAAATTCATGATCTGTAGCATTCAGTTATTCGAACTATTAATTCTCCGTACAGGTTGTAGTAAATTTCATCACTGTTTTCTTTATTTTAAAACACAGAAATCTAAATCATTTACTTACTTGCAAAGCTTGATACATGTACTATAAATCGAACATATCTGTATTCTAAAACAAGAGAATATAATTTACCTTATTCCAAGGCAATTAAAATTTTACAACTACAATTACTTATTTCCCCACAGGATTTTGGTAATCATCCTTCTCATATAATGGACTTATGGCCCCAGCACACCCAATATGTCCTGCTTACTGCTAGATTTGTCAGGTCTGTAATTAATAATTGTGTTTAATGTTGATAAATAAAATTGTCAGTGCTCCTTCTACTAATTGGTATTCCAGATAACATTTAATGGGTTTATTTATGCCTTAATACAAGTCTTGTAATTTAGTTTTTCCCCTACTAGGCAGGTTTTAATCTGTCATTACTTGTCTTATAATGCTATCACTGTAAGACGACAACCATGGAGAAGCTCATTTACATACTAGAGTTCACTATTCTGCACTTTAAGAACTCCCAGTATTATGCTGAATGAAAATCTTTTCTTAAAGAGTAACGAAGAAAAGAATCCACAAGCAGCATTTGAAATAAAGTATTTCAAAATGCACATTTTGTCAGCTAATAGATAAAATTTTCTTTGAATGAATCTATAGGAATTTATCACAACAGCCTTTATAAAAATCCTCAGACAGAAATATGAGGTGAAGTTGTACACCAGTCCTACAAAAACAAATAAGTTTGAGCTCTATAAATACTGTACAGTATTCTACAGCACAACAGTATGTGCTTGGGCAGCCATAGTCAATAGTCTTTTGATAAACTAGAAAGTAACATTCAAAGAAAAAGAAATTCCATTTCCACAGCATAATTCAGGATGTCCTTGAATCAAGGCCAAGGCCACATGAGATTCCAACAGAATTTTTAATAAAACTTTCAAGACTGGCAATGAAAGAAAACTTTTTTTTCTTTTAATAATGTGTTATATTTACAAATGTACAGAGTAGCCCACTCCCTCCTGATGCTGGCCCCCCCTGAAGTGCCAATCCCCCCCCCAGTGAAGAGTGACAGGAGGGATGCCCACTCCCTCCTGCCACCGGCCCTCCCGATTCTCTGACACACCCTCAGGTGAAGAGTGGCAGAAGGGATGTCCACTCCCTCCTGCTGCCGACCCTCCCAAACCCCTGACATCCCCCACAAGCAAAGAGTAGCAGGAGGAATGCCTGCTACCTCCTGCCGCCGACACCTCGACATCCCCCCTACCACCAACATCCCTTCTGCCTTCTCCATGGGATTAGTCTTAGGAATCTGGCCAATTGGAGTCTTATGTCACTCCAGTGCCTCTCAGGTCACCAAGGAGCTGGATAAAGGATATGCACTACATGTAATCTACTTGGATTTCAGCAAAGCCTTTAATGCAGCTCCTCATGGAAGGCTCCTGAATAAGCTGAGAGGGCTGAACTTAGAACCTAAAGTCTGGAAATTGGTTGACCAACAGACAACAGAGGGTGGTGGTAAATGGAATGCACTCTGAAAAGAGGAAGGTGAGTAGTAGAGTAAGGGTTAGTACAGGGGCTGATTCTGTTTAATATATTTGTGAGAGACACTGCTAAAGAGTTAGAAGGAAAAATTTGCTTTTCTGCAGATAATACAAAGATAGCCAATATAGAGTAAATATCCAAGAGCAAGTAACCATAAGAAGAGATCTCCAAAAACTGAAGAATGGTCAAAGGTCTGGCAGTTAAAATGTAATTTAAAGAAGTGCAGAGTAATGCACTTGGGATGCTGAAATCCGAAAGAGATATACAAGATGGGAGGCAAGAAACTGATGAACACCACTCATAAGAGGAGCCTTGGAATGATAGTATCTGAAGATCTCAAGGTGACAAAACAGTGTGACAAGGCAGAGGCCACAGCCAGGATGCTAGGATGCACAGAGGGGTATAACCAGAAGAAGAAAGGCGGTGTTAACAGTGGCGTACCTAGCATATGTGACACCTGGGGCCCATCATTTTTTGTCACCCCCCACCCCATCTGTACGAAAAACATGATTTTTAGTAACAAGCCACAAGTCACACATGAGTACCTAGGAAAAAGCAGCATCTTACATATGCAGTGAGCAGTACATCAATACACCCATTGTAAAACTAAACAAGCCAGACTAGTACAGATCAATCCTACACCGTCAATCCTAACAGAAAACCATGTCTTTCAAACACAAAGAACACAGAAAATACCTTCGCCTAGTATGGAATATGTCATCACAAACTAACCCCTCCCTCTTTTACAAAATTGTAGTGTGGATTTTAGCCACGGTGGTAACAGTATGACGCTCATAGAATTCTGAGCATCAGAGCTGCTACCACCACGGCTGGCGCTAAAAAACGCTCCACAGTTTTGTAAAAGGGAGGATAAAATTGAAATACATAGACAAAGGTTAAATTGAACCAGCAAGAAGCTGGACTCTGCATACAATGCAACACCACAGAAACAGTGACACATGTGTCCTAAAGTAACAAATGAATAGAAAATTTTTATTCTACCTTTGTCTTCTCGGGTTTTTGCTTTCCTCATCTTCTTGTTACTCTCTTCCTTCCATCCACTCTCTGCCATCTCTCTGCCCCTATATGGCACCTTCTCTCCTTCTATGCCCCTTCCAGAAACTGTATGCCTCCCCCTTCCATCTCTCCTTTCACCCCCATTGGTCTGGCATCTCTCTCCCCACCTTCCCTCTCCCACATCTCTCTTCTGCAATCCCTTTCTTCCCTCATTTTCCTTTTCAATTTATTTTCTGCATCCGTCTACATTACGTTCTTACTACCCTCTCATCAATTTCCTTTTTTACTGTCTACCTACAGCTCGCCACCTCTTTCCCTCACCCCCTCCAGTATTTCCTTTTCCCCCATCATGTGCCCTCCTTTTATTTATCCCCTCCTTCCATCCTCTGCCCTCTTCTCTCTCTCCCTTCTCTCCACTTCTATCATCTGCCCCTTCTCTCTTCCCCCACTTCCATCATCTGCCCTCTTCTCTCTCCCCACTTCCATCATCTGCCCCTTCTTTCTCTTTCCCCCACTTCCATCATCTGCCCTCTTCTCTCTTCCCCTTCTCTCCACTTCCATCATCTGCCCCTTCTCTCTCTTTCCCCCACTTCCATCATCTGTCCTCTTCTCTCAATCTCTCCATCCACCACAGGCCCATTTTTCTCCCTCACCTTTCCGATTTTAGCAACAAGATCGGCAAGGCCCCCCGCGATGGAACTGTGCGGCATCGGCGCCCCCCCCCCTGCAATGGCATTCAGCGGCATCGGTGCCCCCCCTCCGCGACGGCACTCAGTGGCATCGGCGCCCCCCCCTGCCTCGCGACAGCACTCAAGTTCAGCATCCTTTTCCCGGCATCAGCAGAACTTCAGATCGGCAACAGGTGCTCAGTCAAAAGCTTCCCCTGACTCAGCTTCCTGTTTCCGCCCAGGCAGTTCAGTCAGGGGAAGCTTTTGACTGAGCACTTGTTGCTGATCTGAAGTTCTGCTGATGCCGGGAGGAGGCCGAACTTGAGTGCCGTCGCGGAGGGGGGTGTGCCGATGCCATTGAGTGCCATCACAGCCCAGGAATTTTCCGGACCTGTCCGGCTGTGCACCCCCCCTAAGGCTGCACCCGGGGCAGACCGTCCCCCCCTTGGTATGCCACTGGGTGTTAATGCCCCTGTACAAGTCATTGGTGAGGCCCCTCTTAGAATACTGTGTTCAGTTTTGGAGGCTGTATCTTGCTAAGGAAATAAAAAGACTTAAAACGCAGAAGAAAGTGACGAAATGGTATGGGGTTTGTGCCACAAGATGTATGAGGAGAGACTTGATTACCTGAAGATGTATATTCTAAAGGAAAGAAGAGACAAGGATGATATGATATAGACCTTCAAATGTGTGAAAAGTTTTAATATACAAACACACCTTTTGCAGAGATGGGAAGGTGGTAGAACTAGAGAACATGAATTTAGATTGCAGGAGGGAGGGGGACGCCGCAGAAATAACATCAAGTACTTCGTTTTTACTGAGGATGGGTAGATACCTGGAACATCCTCCAGTATGCAGCAATGGAAATGAAAACAGTAATGAAATTCAAAAATGTGTGTGATAAACACAAAGGAATACTGTATGGAAAGAATTGAACCAAACAAACCTAGCAATGATTAGATGGCAACTCCAGTAATTAGAAAGCAAAGTCACTGCCGGGCAGACTTCTATGGTAGAGAATGATGCAGTGAAAAAATTTGTTCCAGTCTCCACCCTGTCCCTGCAGACTCTGTCCCCATCTCCGCCCCTGTGGACTCTGTCCCCATATCCGCAGACTCTGGCCCCGCGGACACTGTCTGATCCCCTCCATCCCTGCGGACTCTGTCTGATCCCATCCGCACAAGTCTTGAATAGCTATTTTATACTGAAATCATTTTATTAAAGTATAAAAAGGAACAATATGTTGTACAGCTGTCATTTTATAAGCCACAATTATGTGCTAAAATTTCAGCACACCCACTTATGCCATGTCAATATAAAGGCATAAATGCAACACTTAATACGCCTCCCTCTTCCCCTCTGAGCACATCCTTACATTTGAATGCTAAGCAAATTGTGTGCTAAAATGATCACTAATCTCTATATTGGTCAAGATCAACAAAACAATACCTCTTCCAAGTGAAATTAGTGTTAAAAGCTCTACACAACCATCAAATTACAGAACAGAAAAAAGAGACCAAGTTCAATGCATCATGTGGTATCAAGACCCATAAAATTGAGCTCATTAAATCCCAAGGAAACCCCATATAATTCCCAACACTACATCCCAACATAACCTCCAACCCCCTCCCCCCAATACCTTCCATCTCAAGAAGAGAGCGGCAGTGCACAAAAATAATCCTCACAGTAGTAATTTATTTATTCTAGATTATGCTCCTTATGTGGAGAGTCTGTACACGAAACTCCCACCCACTTCATGGTCAACAGCTTAAGAACATAAGAATAGCCTTAATGGGTCAGACCAATGCTCCATCAAGCCCAGTAGCCCGTTCTCACGGTGGCCAATCCAGGTCACTAGTACCTGGCCAAAACCCAAGGTGTAGCAATATTCCATGCTACCAATACAGGGCAAGCAGTGGCTTAATCAATTGACTTCTCGAATGAAAGACTGTGGGGAACTCTGGGGCCAGGCAACAGAAAATACATTTCTTGGCCAACAATGAGGTCTTTTGAAAAAACTGGAATTTTCCAGTGTCCACAGAATGTCTCCTGAACAGCCCATCAAACAATAAATCCCCTATTCGGACAATGTAGGTTGAATACAATTAAGTGAATTGTTGACATATCTCATTCCAGAACTGTACAAAACATATGGCCTAAGTCTGCTGCTGCACATTTATGAGCGCTAAAATTATAGAATATCACTGAGCACAAAGCTGGAACTCTGCGCATAATTTATGCACATCATGGGTCATGCACTTGATATACTGCCTTTCTGTGGTACAACCAAGGCTGTTTATATATTATAAATATATTATATATGTTTTGCTCTCACCAAATACATACAAAAACACTACTAGTGGGCCTGCCTACCAAAACTCTCCCTCGCCTCCAAAGGGTACAAAATGCTGCAATCCGTGACATTACCCCTACATTAGCTTCCATGCATTGGCTGCCCATTCAAAAACGCTGCACCTTCAAGGCCATGGGCCTCGCTTTCAAAACCTTCCACGAAACGATTCCACACTACATACAACTAAACTACAAATTATTTTTCAAAACGACCACTGAGGTCCCAAGGAGAAAAATGACTGACCATACTTCCTGGCCGCTCCCTCAAAAACGAAACAGCCCGCAAACGCTCCTACTCACATTTCATACCCAGACTATGGCACACAATCCCCTCCATATGTTAGAACACTAGATGGACTTTAGAGCTTCAGGAAGGCTCTGAAAACCTTCCTCTTCACAAACACAGCGCCTTAAGGACATGCACCCAGCAATGCCATTCAGAGTCAATGCACCTTCACCACCTACTCTCACCAGATGCTGCTTAGTGCATACGTTTTATTGTCATGTCTATATTGTAAATTATGTCATCTATGTCCTGTTTCGATTATATTGTGGATGTATTTTGTAACTCGTTCTGGGCTCCTTTGGGAGGACAGGCTAAAAAAATGAGCAAATAAAGAAATAAATAAGGTCCACCCTGGTGTGTTCCCCATTTTTGAAACAACCAGATTGCTATTCCTCAAATCCAGAGACCATTCATGTAGTTGAAATACTTTGCTGAATTTTATCTGCTAAAAAATTTGGCATGCCAGGAAGATGCACTGCCTAGTAAAAATCTTCTCACTAGAGAATGACACGGTGACAAAATTCATCACCGTTCTCATCCCCGCGGATAACCGCGGGAAACCATCTTCATGTCATTGTTTAAGGAGAGAGGGAAGAATCAGAGTATAATTGGGCACAACCACTGACCCGCAAGCTTTGCTTTGAAGAATGCTGGTGTAGAAGGACCAAGGTTGAAATAGACACTAGAAAATGACATAGGATTATTTCCCGCGGTTATCTGCGGGGATGGGAACGGTAATGAATTTTGTCACCGTGTCATTCTCTACTTCTCACTCCTTGAGCATTTTTTACATTCTTCTATCTAAGAAATAGATTTTCTTACAGCCTTCTCCTAATCTGTACTTTTATTTATTCTCCTGGTGTTTTTTTAGCAGCCATATTTCAGCATGGTTAGATTTTTGCTTCAAATTCATTTCATACAACAAGAGCACCTTAAGTTTTCTTACAGAAGCATTCAAATCAGATTAATCCTGTGATAAAAAGAGCCTACCTGTGTCCTAACTTGCTATGGGCCTTAAGGCATTTTTTGGAGACTGGGCTGATTTGGATTTGCTATAACAAAACATAAAACTTTATGCAATCAACACTTTTTATTGTTCTTTTATGTCAAAAGTATAGAACACACTGTCTACATCAGTGAAACAAATGCCTCTTTTAATGTATTTTTAATTGTATTGCTTAGATCAGGGGTGTCAAAGTCACTCCTCGAGGGCCGCAATCCAGTCGGGTTTTCAGGATTTCCTCAATGAATATGCATGAGATCTATTTGCATGCACTGCTTTCATTGTATGCTAATAGATCTCATGTATATTCATTGGGGAAATCCTGAAAACCCGACTGGATTGCGTCACTCAAAGAGAGACTGACACCCCTGGCTTAGATAGTAGAATATGAAAAATATAGAAAGGTGTTAAGACTTTATGTGGCTTTCAGCAATGCTCCAATTGCTACTGTCTGATCCCAAATTCTGCATGTTTCTCAGCACAGAAATAAAGTGTCGTCGTCCCCCCACACACACATACCCCTTTCTCATTGATCCATTTGTACTAGGGCAGTTCTGTTTGAGGTACAGGATGAAAACTTTCAGCAACCTGAAAGTCTAATTGATACATAGTAGTTTTTCTTTTTCTAACTTGTGCCCCTGAGCATGTTAGACTGGAAATGAACTCTCCATCTTATGTTGGAGACATCTGTAGTGAGAATACACCAATGCTGATACTGTTAGAAAGGGTGACCTTTCAAATTCTGAGGAGATGTCCACAAATGAAATGTTCTTAGTCAGGAGAACAGCGACTTTAATTTACAGGAAAGAGGCTGCAAAAACTGATTCCATTAAAATGAACTCCCCTTCATATCTTCACATATGGAGTCAGGCAGAGACCAAAGTGAACCATAGCAGCCATGATGCCAATATTTTCATGTACTACTTTACTATTACTGACTTTGAATTTCTGAACAGATAAGACATTTCTCTGGAGATTGGACATTCCGTCCTTTGGTAAGAAAGCCTTGGTTTGCGAGGGTGACATAGTGGCTAGAGCTACAGCTTCAGCACTGAGGCTGTGGGTTCAAACCCCACTGCTCTCTGTGACCCTGGGCAAGTGACTTAATCCTCCACTGCCCCAGGTACATTAGACAGATTGTGAGTCCACCAGGACAGATAAGGAAAATAATTGAAGTACCTGTATGTGAACCTCTTTGAGCATAGTTGTAAAACTACAAAAAGGCGGTATACAAAACCCAATCCCTTTCCATAACCAATAGTGTTCCTTTGAAGGGTAAGGCTGTTCTTGGCTAGAGGTTGCTTTGGCTGACTAATTATGAGACTTTTTGTTGACTCTTCTGTTTTGGCCTTTGAGCAAACTGTTGAATTTTTTGTTTGTTTGTGTTTTGTCTGCAAAATTGTTGGTAACACCTCCTCTAGTAGGATTGCATCCTGATAAAATGGATGAATTATGGTCATCTAAAGCACATAGGGACTCACTGTGGAGGCCATCAATGTCTGCAAAGTCATACAATTATGCCTATTGTTTCTTTCAACTTTGTGCCAAAAGACTATCTTCTGTACAAGCAGCATTCACTATGTTTTGGAGGTCATATTCTTTGTGGCTAAAGGATCATAACCAGGTAAGCCTATGAGCAGTTGTAGACAACTTTGAGGCAATTCAAAGGCATCATATGTGGAGTATATTAGATGTTTTCCACAATATGTCACTTCTAATAGGTGTGCTTGGATTTTTGGTTTTAAACCTCCTTTCAGGGAATCTGAAGCCTTTCAAAGGTTGTTTGCCTCCCCCCAGGTATAAGTGAATGTACTGCACTATAGATGGTTGGTGGGCTGTTATAAAATTACTCATTAAGAATAGCAGGATACATATATAGAAGCCAAGTAGGCATCTATTTGGGTGATATTTTATAAACATCAGTGCAAGTGGTGGAAATTGATGCACAAGAAAGTATATATGGATGCACATAAATTAGTGTTATAAAATCAGCATGCATACTTGTAAATTCTTCCTGCACTCTGCCCAGACCACCTCCCCAGCAGAACCCACAATAAAGTACATGAGTTGATATCATCATGCATACTTTAATGCCTGGTGCTAATTTGAAAGAGAAATATTACAGAAACATAGAAATAGACGGCAGATAAGGGCCACGGCCCATCTAGTCTGCCCACCCCAATGACCCCTACCTTTCTCTGTGAATAGATCCCATGTGTCTATCCCATTTGGCCTTAAAATCAGGCACGCTGCTGGCCTCAATAACCTGAAGTGGAAGACTATTCCAGCGATCAACCACCCTTTCAGTGAAAAAGAATTTCCTGGTGTCCCCGTGCAGTTTCCCGCCCCTGATTTTCCACGGATTCCCCCTTGTTGCCGCGGGACCCTTGAAAAATAAGATATCTTCTTCCACCTCGATGCGGCCCATGAGATACTTGAATGTCTCGATCATGTCACTCCTCTCTCTGCGTTCCTCGAGTGAGTACAGCTGCAACTTATCCAGCCGTTCCTCGTACGGGAGATCCTTGAGTCCCGAGACCTTCCGGGTGGCCATTCTCTGGACCGACTCCAGTCTCAGCACATCCTTACGGTAATGCGGCCTCCAGAATTGCATACAGTATTCCAGGTGGGGCCTCACCATGGATCTATACAATGGCATAATGACTTCAGGCTTACGGCTGACAAAACTCCTGCGTATGCAACCTATGATTTGCCTTGCCTTGGATGAAGCTTGCTCCACTTGATTGGCAGTCTTCATGTTCTCACTGATGATCACCCCTAAGTCTCGTTCTGCTTCAGTTCTTGTTAGGATCTCGCCATTAAGGGTGTAAGTCTTGCATGGATTTTGGCTGCCCAGGTGCATGACTTTGCATTTTTTGGCATTGAAGCTGAGTTGCCAGGACCTAGACCAGCGCTCCAGTAGGAGTAGGTCGTGCATCATGTTGTCGGACATTGAATTTATGTCTGTTGTGCTTTTGCCCACTACATTGCTTAGTTTGGAGTCATCGGCGAATAATGTTATTTTACCTCGCAGCCCTTCTGCCAAGTCTCTTATAAAGATGTTGAATAGGATCGGGCCCAAGACCGAGCCCTGCGGCACTCCACTGATTACCTCCGTCATTTCGTAGGGGGTGCCATTCACCACTACCCTCTGAAGCCTACCTCCAAGCCAGTTCCCAACCCATTTCGTCAATGTGTCGCCCAATCCTATAGAATTCATCTTGCTCAGCAACCTGAGGTGTGGTACGCTATCGAATGCTTTACTGAAGTTCAGGTATACGATGTCCAGGGACTCCCCAACATCCGCATGTTTGCAAAAAAATGATTAAAATTACCATGTAAACGTGGCATTATGAATGCTTTCTTGCCCTTTTCAAAATTCAGATAACAACCCCCTGATCTTCTCTCTGTGAGATTGTATGCCACAAAAGTGGGCCTTAACAAATAACACAGAAAACTTACTTCCAAAATTATTTCAGAAGAGGCTGGAAGCATTAAAACTTGCCGATCTTGACCAGGTCATGATATCTCCAGTTCCTCTAGTATTTTAGGACAGGATATGCTGATATAGAGCCTGTTCTAAAGTACCGTATTTTTCGCTCCATAAGACGCACCTGATCATAAGACGCACCCTAGATTTAGAGGAGGAAAACAAGAAAAAAAAATCTGAATAAAATTCTCCCCGTCAGGCCCTGCACCTAACCTCATACTCCTTGCCAAGCTCTGCACCCTGTCCCCCTTCCCTGCCAAGCTCTGTACTCCGGCCCCTCTCTGCTGGTCTAGTGGCAGACCAGGACAGGGCACAGGGCAGGCAGGCAGTGCCCTCCTCCACTATGTACCTTTTTAAAATCCCGGCAAGGCCCCTCCATACCTGTTTTTAGGTTTAAACGATTTTTATTGATGATAATAAAACAGCAGAACAGTATGCTGTAGAAGTCAAACACTGGATCACAATTGAAAGAGACAGTTAGATTCAACCTCCCCTAAATACCTTCTATATCAATAATTCTTCCGGCCCTCAGAAGTGCCACCAAATGTTCAATAAGCTTTCATAACAGTTGGCTTTATGCACCTTATCGTCATCGGGTCACTTGTTAAATAATGTTAAATCTTCAATAAGTTAAGTAAAACCATCAACTTAACTAAGTTATAAAGTGAATAGTACTTAGCTTGGGTGGTAGACAAGGAGGGATAAAATCGCCAACATGTTTCACCCTTGGGGGGTTTCCTCAGGGCTACAATCCCTCAATTTGACTAGTTTCTCACGCCGTGGCCACCCGATATTAGATCAAATATCGGGTGGCCACGGCGTGAGAAACTAGTCAAATTGTGGTATTCGCTCCATAAGACGCACCCTTATTTACACCCACTTTTGGGGGGAAAAAGTGCATCTTATGGAGTGAAAAATACAGTAGAGAGTGAAGCAGGCACCTAAAATATCAAAGGGTCAACATATACGGTTATGTTAACCAATTTAGGACCAGAAATGTTAAATTTACCCAAAGCTGAGAATGGCATGCCTTGCCCATTTTGCTTTCAGGCAAAGGGGGGGCAAAGACAAGGCATCAACTATGGGGTATTAAGGTGGTGGCTTCTCCTAACCCCTCCACCATAGCACTGCTCAACATCAGTACCTTTCTTAAATCGAGACATCCTGGGTAACAGGTATAAATCCAAGTATCAATCTTTTTACATAGATGTTCATCTCGGGAAGGAAATTCACATGAACGAGAAATACATGTTTTTCAGGCCCATACTAGTTCCACCCAGATCAAGCCCAGAATATACCCCTAGAGTTTTAAGCTTATACAGTTTATATCACAGCTTTGTAAAACTGAGATTTAGGCATTTATGTGACATAAAGGGGTATTTTCAACATGTCTACATCCAAAAATATTGTATAGTTTATTATTTATAGCCTGACTTTAACAAGGCGGATTACAAGTTCACATACATAATTAATATAACAAACCAACAAACATATAAAATCAAAACAATTCCCATCATACATAGACATCAATGTCCATATTTTATCTTACAAAATAAGTGCCGTTTCAACAGTTTCTTAAAAGTGCAGAAGTCCTTCTGCTTTCTAATATAAACTAGAAGTTTATTCCATTCTGTAGGACCTGTGTATGAGAAAATGGATATTTTCAAATCAGAAAAACATTTTTGTTTCGAAAATGATCATTTGCTAGATGTTTTTGAGCTTTGTGCATCTATCTTTTAGGACCATTTTTGGAAAAACAACAACAACCAAGTAATTGATATGTAGGAGGGGCCATCATTCTTAGCAGACTGCCTGTACAGATATCCCAGCAGAGCAGTGGGGGCACCCTACAGTGAACTTCATCAAAAAGGTACCAGGTATACATCTCACCATAATCCCAACCTTATATGGTGAGCTCTCCAAAACCCATCCAAAACTTACTGTATCCATCTTTATCTGCAATAGCCCTTATGCCTGCAGGTATCATCTTAATGTAGGTAAAGTAGATTTTGGGGGACTCACACGTTTCACCACAGGTGTACTAGTTAGACTGAGAAATGGACTTGGGTCTCATTTCTATAGTCCACTGCACTGACCACTAGGCTACTCCAGGAATCTGCTTGCTACTCTAATAGGATTGGCCATTAACATCTGAAACTGTCAAACAGGCTGGTATGTACTGTTTCTTTCACATCTTTGGGTGGTGAAAGGGGATCAGTGACCACTGGGGAAGTAAGAGGGAGGTCATGTCTTAATTCCTTCAGTGGTCATCTGATCAGTTTGGGCACCTTTTTGGCACTTATTCGTTATTGAAACAGGTCTAGGCTCAAATGTCCAATTTTTGCCCTGGATGTTTTCTACAATGTTCCATTGTGGCAGAAAAATGTCCACATCATAAGTCTGCCCTAGTCCTGCCCAAACCATACCCCCAACACATCCCCTTGAGATTTAGATAAACTGCATAGAAAAGCATCTAAAATATGGTTTTGAAAATAGCGATTTGGACGATCTAGCAAGACAAGTGTCCAAATACCACTTTATGCTATTTTTTGACATTCTTCTCTTTTGAAAATGAGTACCATAATCATCAAAATACCAGTTTACGGCTGCATATCCAAACCTTGACTAAAGCTTCTAAAATAAACACCATGGACCTAATATTCAAACTTATTTCAACAGCAAGGAGAAGCTCCTGGCTCTAAGTCACCTCTCCGGGGCACAGAGTGCCACTGAAAATGCACGGTTAATGCCCCAGCTTAAAAAGACTATTTTGAGGGAATTCCAGAGGCAAAGTATCAGAGATTTGCAAGGGTTTAATAAACAGAAAAAAGTTTTGTGCACTTGGATGTCAATGACCAGAATAAGCTTAGAGACCCCTAGATAGGTAAGATTTTCCTCTCCTGGTAAATTCTATAGTGCAGGTGTTTCCAATTATAATCAAGAAATCAGTACCTGTTTACTACAGGTACAAGAAATCAGTACCTATTAAGTTTCAAATTCAAGTTTAATATTTTTCTTGATTGATCGCTTAATCAAATTCTAAGCGATGAACATATTAAAATATAGTCAAATAGAGACAAAACATTACAAACTTTAAATAATAACATTGGGTAGGCAAGGAGGATGGCAGTTTGAGTGCAGAGCTCCTCTCCCTGGACAATCTGCCTGCTTTTAAATATCAGCAGCAGTGGGAGATCAATTGCTTTTACACCTAAGCAGCAACGGGACCAACCCACCAACCTCTGCAGTCCATTGGAGAGATCAATCTACCTGCTTTTAAATATCAGCAACAGTAGGAAATCAACTGCTTTTTACACCTCAGCAGCAGCGGAACTATCCGCAACTACCAAGAGCACTCAGACCCGATCCAACCAAGAGTGTGAGCTCCACCTCCCCCTGCAGTACACTAGGAAGATCAACTGTTTTTTACACCTAAGCAGCAACAGGACCAGCCATCACTACCGAGAGCCCTTTGCCCTGATCCAGTCAGACAAGTAAGCTCTTCCCCAGCATTCCGTTGGAAAAATCAATATGCTTGCTTTTAAATATCATCAGAAGTAGGAGATCAACTGCTTTTACACCTAAGCAGCACCAAGACCAGCCGCCACTATCGAGAGCCTTTGTCCCAATCCAGCCAGACATGTGTGCTCTTCACCATACAATTTGTTGGAGAGATCAATCTGCCTGCTTTTAAATATCAGCAGCATTGGGAAAACAACTGCTTTTACACCTAAGCAGCAGCGGGTACATCAGCAACCACCAAGAGCCCACAGACCCGATCCTGCCAGGAGCGTGAAACCCTCCCCCTGCAGTCCATTGGAGAGATCAATCTGCCTGCTTTTAAATATCAGCAGCAGTGGAGATCAACTGCTTTTACATCTAAGCAGCAATGAGACCAGCCACAACCACCGAGAGCACTCAGACCCGATCCTACCAAGAGTGTGAACTCTTCCCCCCCTGCAATCCGCTAAGAAGATCGACCGTCGGCTCCGGGCGGCTTTCCCGCAGAGGAGAGAATCCTGTATTCACCGTGGACCTCATCTGGGGCAGCCTCCTTGGAGCGGCTGGGGCATGGGCAGTGTGTCTGGGAGGGAATGCATGGATGGGAGAACATCGCAGGGGAGGAGACATAGGCATCCTGGGACTGTCGGCCAGAAGAAGCCCTTTCTGGATACGTCAATCGCTCCTCCTAAACTTACTTGCTCCACTTCATTACTGACGCTGACCCATTCTGCTTCTATTCCTTTCTCTCCTCTCTTCTACCTTCCAAAGTATTTAGATCAATGCTGTCTTTTTAAAATGTTTATTTTATTTTTATTTTTCCTCTAACTCTACTTTTCACTTCACTATTACCCTCCAGGTACTTTAGTTAGATTGTGAGCCTTCGGGACAGTAAGGGAATTTTCCAAGTACCTTTCTTATTTCTAATCTTAATGTATATTTTCTGTAAACCGCTTAGAACCTAACGGATGTAGCGGTATATAAGAAATAAATTACATTACATTACATTACATTACATTACATTGCATAAGGTAAGATAGGAGTTTGAAATACAATTAATAAAGAAAAGCAAAACAAAGGAAAAATACAATAGGGATATAAATAACCACAGAGCATAATACAATAAAATAAAATCGCTGGTTTAAGAACTGTTTAATTAAATATTAAAAGCATCTTTACAAAGAAATGATTTTAGATTACTTTTAAATTTTCCCAGGTCCTGCTCATTCCGTAAATAAATTGGGAGAGCGTTCCAAGTTTGAGGAGCAGTTACCGAAAAAATAAACTGTCGTCTAGTATTAATAACCTTAAGTGATGGAATAGTCAACAAATTTTGCTCATTAGATCTCAAGGTTCTGATTGGATGATATGGTATTAATTGTTTAAATATGAATGCAGGAGTCTTGTAGAGAAGAGACTTAAAAACAAGCAAACAGAGTTTATATGTTATCCGATGGATAACTGGAAGCCAGTGTGCATCTATCAAAAGGGGCGTAACATGGTCATATTTTCTAGACTTAGTGATGAGTTTAATGGATACATTCTGGATAATTTGAAGACGTTTAATTTTGTTTAGTGGTATCCCCTTAAAAAGAGCATTACAGTAGTCCAATTTAGAAATCACTAAAGAGTGAATGAGAATGTTTATTGATTTAGGGCATAGAAATTTTGCAATAGATCGTATCCTACGTAATCTGTAGAATGTAGATTTAACTATGGTACTAATATGATCATGAAAGTTCAATTTTGTATCAAAAGTCACCCCTAAGATTTTTATATTATTAACTATTTGTAAAGGTATGTTTTTTATTGTGATGGGAGCAATAAGAGTAGAATTGTCTTTCCATGGGAAAAGCATCACGTTGGTTTTTTTAATATTAAGAGCAAGTTTATTTCTATTTAACCATTGATGAATTTGATCGAGTTTCTCACTGATCTCTTGGATATCAGATGTTTTGTTAGTATTTATTGGATGCAGAAGCTGAATATCGTCTGCATATGCAAACACCTGAAAACCCACGGATTGACATAGGGTAATTAAAGGAGCTAGAAAAATATTAAATAATAACGGAGAGAGAATAGATCCTTGAGGAATCCCATAAGTAGTTGATGAAGATTTAGATGTTGAATCATTAAAGAGAACAGTAGAAGTGCGGTTTGTTAAATAGGATATGAACCAAGAAAGAACTTGGTCCGTGACACCGATAGAGTGAAGTCTGTTAAGAAGAAGCTATGGTAAAGATAAGATGGGTACATTTGTCTATATAGTCTTAGAAATCAATGGCCAGCAATTTTGTCTGGCAAATAGAAACATGACAACAGATAAAGGCCGAATAGCCCATCCACAGTATCCATTATTTCCTCTTCCTAAGAAATCCCTCATGCTTGTCCCATGCTATGTTAAATTCATATACAGTCTTCGCCTCCACCACCTCTACTGGGAGACTATTCTACGTATCTATCACCCTTTCTGTAAAAAAGTATTTCCTTAGATTATTCATGAGCCTTAACTTTATCCCATGTCCTCTCCTTCAGGAGTTTCCTTCCTTTGAAAAAGACTCACCTCCTATACATTAACGCCATAGAGATTTTAAACATGTTTATCATAAACCCTCTCTCCCGTTTTTCTTCCAGAGTATACAAATTAATATCCCTAAGTCTGTCCCCATACGATTTATAACAAAGTCCATTAAACAATTTTATAGCAACCTTCTGGACTGACTCCAGAAGGTTTTTGAAGGTATGGTCTCCAAAACTGTGCATATTATTCCAAATGGGGCCTCACCAGAGACTTAAACAACGGCATTATGACCTCGTGTTTTCAAGTTTCAACTTTTATTTTGGTTTGATATATCACTTATAATTTATTCTAAGCGGTTTACATAAAAACATAATCTAAAAAATTAATTTAAAAGAGGGAGACTAACCTAGACAATTCAGATAATGGCGTGGACAAACACAGGATACAAGAGGAAAACAGCCAGGATTACATTATTCCATTAAAAAAAAAAAATTGATAGGGAGAAGTAAAAAACGAAAGGGAGTGCGAATAAACTGAAATCAGGGTCCTAATTTTCCTACTAGCTATTCCTCTCCTTATGCACCCAATCGTCTTCCTAGTTTTGCCACCCTGAAATTAAACATAATCACCCCTTCACCCCCAAATCACACTCCTCTTCCATACACAGAAGTACTTCACCTCTTATATTATACCGTTCTCTTGGATTTTTGCGGCCCAAGTGCATGACTGCATTTTTTCTAGCATTAAATCTTACTTGCCAGTTACGAGACTATTATTCAGGCTTAGCTAGATCTTGCCTTGTGTTATCCACACCTTCCGGGGTGTCTACCCTATTATAGAGCTTGGTATCATTCGCAAAAAGACAAACTTTGCCAGACAGTCCTTCCACAAAATCACTCGCAAAGATCTTAAATAGAGCCAGTCCAAGAACAGATCTCTGTGGCACTCCACTAACAACTTCCTTTTCCTCTGAGCAAGCTCCATTTATCTCCTTTGTCTCCATTTGTCTCCTTTGTCTCCTTCTACTTAACCAGCTTTTAATCCAGTTTGTCACTTTAGGGCCCATACCGAATGCACTCATTTTATTTATCAATCGCCTATGCGGAACTATGTCAAAAGCTTTACTAAAGTCCAAGTACACTACATTTAGCGCTCCTCCCATATCCAACTGTTTGGTCACCCAGTCAAAGATATCAATCAGATTCATCTGACAAGACCTACCTCTCGTAAAACCATGCTGCCTCAGATTCTGCAGTCCATTCAGTTCTAGAAATCTCACTATCCTCTGCTTAAGAAGCATTTCTATTAGTTTACTCACTAACAAGGTCAGACTAACCGGCCAGTAATTCCCAACCTCCTCCTTACTTCTGCTCTTCTGCAGAGGGACCACATTTGCCCTTCTCTAGTCATCCAGAACCACAACAGACTCTAAGGAAGCATTGAAAAGATAAGACAAAGGAGCCGCCAGAACTTTTCTAAGTTTCTTGAGTACCCTCAGATGTATCCCATCAATCTCCATCGCTTTGCCTATTTTTAATTTAGCTAGCTCCATACAAACACAGTCTTCTATGAATCTCTCCCAGTCTATCACAACATTCCATTTGATTTCGGTCACTTCATTCATGAATACAGAACAGAAATAATTGTTAAGCAGTTCAGCCTTATCCTCATCAGTTTCTGCATATTTGCCCCCTTCACCCTTGAGCCTCACTATGCCATTTTCATACTTCTTCCTATCACTTATCTAAAAAACATTTTGTTCCCCAATTTTACCATATCAGCCATCTTTTCTTCCATTTGCATCTTTGCTTTTCTGACAGTTTTTCCCGCTTCTCATAGCTTTTCCACATATTTTTGCCTGTCATCCTCTTTGTAAGACGTCTTGTAATTTATGAAGGCTAACCTTTTTTCTCTAACCTTTTCAGCTACTATATTTGAGAACCAAAGCAGAATTCTTTTCCTTTTACCTTTATGTACTTTCCTAACATAAAAGTTTTGTTGCCTTTAGAATACCTTTTTTCAGTTTCACCCACTGCTTTTTTATTTCATTCAGCTGTTCCCATCCAACTAATTCCTCTTTGAGGTATTCCGCCATCTTGACAAAGTTAGTTCTTTTGAAGTCTAGAACCTTCAAACTTGAGTAAGTTCTCGCTGCCCGCATTTTAATATTGAACCTCACCGTTCAGTGATCACTAGATGCCAAATGATCACCCACCATAACCTCAGAAATACTTTCCCTGATTGTAAGCAGCAAGTCCAGAATAGTTCTATCCCACATGGGTTCCATTGCTAATTGCTGGAACAATTCTTCCTGTAGGAAACCAAGATCTCCTTGCTTCTAAATGACCCGCAGCAGGGACAGTCCAATCAATGTTCAGTATATTAAAATCATCTATCAGCAGTACTTCCCCTTTCCTAGCTATCTTTTGAACATCCTTAATTAAATCTGTCTATTTCTTCTGTGAAAAAGGCTATATATCATACCAATGTAAATACATTTTCTATTTCCTCTTTCCAGATTAACCCACAGCGCTTCTTCTTTACTCCCTACATCTTGCAATTCTGTCACTTTAATATTATTATTAACATATGTTACTTCTCTGCCTTTTTTACCTACCCTATCCCTACTGAATAAATTATAGCCAGGTATAACTATATCCCAATCATAGTTTTCTGTAAAACATGTCTCCATGACTGCCACTAAATCCAATTCAGCTTCTACCATCAGAGCCTCTAGATCTGGAATTTTGTTTCCCATACTATGGACATTGGCATACATTCCAGAGTTATTAATTATCTTTGGGTATTTTATACCCATCCCCAGTCAATTTAGTATAAAGCCCTCTTCAGTACATTAGCCAATCTGTTATTAAGAACATAAGAACATAAGAAGCGCCATCTCCGGAACAGACCCTAGGTCCATCAAGTCCGGCGATCCGCACACGCGGAGGCCCCGCCAGGTGTACCCTGGCATAGTTTTGGTCCCCATATCGCTCCAAGCTTCTCATAAAGAGAAGTGCATCTAGCCTACCCCTACCCATGTCACTTCATGCCACTCATAAGGAGATGTACATCTAACTTACCCTTAAATCCTAGAATGGTGGATTCCGCAATTACCTCTTCTGGGAGAGCATTCCAGGTGTCCACCACTCGTTGTGTGAAGCAGAACTTCCTGATATTTGTCTTGAACTTGTCCCCTCTTAGCTTTAGCCCATGTCCTCTTGTCCGTGCCACATTGAACATTGTAAATAACGTTTTTTTCCTGCTCTATTTTGTCGATTCCTTTCAGTATTTTGAATGTCTCGATCATATCCCCTCGTAGTCTCCTTTTCTCAAGGGAGAACAACCCCAGTCTCTTAAGTCTTTCCTCGTAATCCAGGTTCTCCATACCTTTCACCAGCTTTGTTGCTCGTCTCTGCACCCTCTCTAGCAGTATGATATCCTTCTTTAGGTATGGAGACCAATGCTGGACACAGTATTCCAAGTGTGGTCTGACCATCGCTCTATAAAGCGGCATTATGACTTTCTCCGATCTACTCGTGATTCCCTTCTTTATCATGCCTAGCATTCTATTTGCGTTCTTTGCTGCCGCCGCACATTGCACCAACGGCTTCAGTGTCCTATCGATTATTACTCCCAGGTCCTTTTCCTGTTCAGATTTTCCCAGAGTTGCACCTGACATACTATACTTGTGTTCCTTATTTTTTCTGCCTAAGTGCATCACTTTGCATTTTTCTACATTAAATTTCATCTGCCATTTATCTGCCCAATTCTCCAATCGGCTCAAGTCACTCTGGAGTTCTTCACTGTCCTTCTCCGATTTGATGGCCCAGCATAGCTTTGTGTCATCTGCAAACTTGATGATCTCACTGGATGTTCCATCCTCTAGGTCATTGATGAAGATATTAAATAAGATGGGCCCAAGTACCGAGCCCTGGGGCACACCGCTAGTCACATTTTCCCAGTCCGAGAACTTCCCATTTATGCCCACTCTCTGCCTTCTGTTCTCCAGCCATTTGCCTATCCATCTTAGTATATCTCCTTCTATTCCATGACCCTGCAGTTTCCTGAGGAGTCTTACATGTGGAACTTTGTCGAATGCTTTCTAAAAATCCAAGTATATAATATCCACTGGTTCTCCATTATCAATTTGTCTGTTCACTGTCTCAAAAAATTGAAGTAGGTTCGTCAAGCATGACTTCCCTTTCCTGAATCCATGTTGGCTGGCTTTCATCAGGTCGTGTGTGTCTAGGTGCCGGGTTATGCTATCCTTGATCAATGCATCAACCATCTTCCTAGGGACCGACGTGAGACTCACAGGCCTATAGTTGCCCGGTACTCCTCTTGATCCTTTTTTGAATATCGGCGTGACGTTCGCTATCTTCCAGTCATCTGGTATCTGCCCTGTTTTGATTGACAGATTGGCAAGTTTTTGGAATAGTTCTCCGATTTCCACTTTTAGCTCTTTCAAGACTCTCGGATGAATTCCATCTGGTCCAGGGGATTTGTCGCTTTTGAGTTTGTCGATCTGGCGGTATATCTGGTCCAAATCCACGTCTACTGTGGTAAGGCTGTCCTCTGTTACTCCTTTGAACACTTTCACTGCTTCTGGAATTGTTGCAGTGTCTTCCTTTGTAAAGACAGACGCAAAGAATGAATTTAGTCTGTCTGCGATTTGTTTGTCTTCCTTGATGTACCCTTTCCTTCCCTGGTCATCCAGCGGTCCCACCGCCTCATTTGCGGGTTTTCTCCCTTTCACGTACTTGAAGAAGGGCTTGAAGTTTTTGGCCTCCTGCGCTATTTTCTCCTCATAGTCCTTTTTGGCATCCCTCACTGCCCTGTGACACTTCTTCTGATCACCCTTGTGTTTGTTCCAAGTTTCAATTGTTTTCGTGCGTTTCCATGCTTTGAAGGAGTCCTTATTTTCTTTTATGGCTTCCTTCACCTCTTTAGTAAGCCACGCCGGCTCTCTTTTGCCTTTGGTTTTCTTTGCTTTGGATATCCTCGGAATGTAGAGGCTTTGTGCTTCCGTGATAGTATTTTTCAGAAGGGACCATGCCTGTTCTACCGTTTTGACTTTGCCCATTTTTTTCTTGATCCGTTGTTTCACCATGGCTCTCATGCTATCATATCTTCCCCTTTTGAAGTTTAAAGTTGTGGTTGAGGTTTTGGTACTTTTCCCCTTCCCGACATCGAGTCTGAAGTTGATCATGTTGTGATCGCTCGTCCCTTCTTTGATAGATGGACACTATCTCTGCTGAGCAGTTCTTAGAAAATCATTCCATGGTCTAGGTCTAGGCAAATATTTAAGAGAAACTTGTTTTTCATCAGGTGAGATCATTGCAAAACACACTTCGCTAGAGCTTATCACCTCTTAACTTTATAGCATGTCACTCATTCCAGAGCTTCCTTTCAAATGAAAGAGACTTGCTTCATCTGCATTTATTGTCACAGGTATTTAAACGTCTCTATCATATCACCCCTCTCTCACCTTTCCTTCAAAGTATATATATTAAGATCCTTAAGTCTGTCCCCATATGCCTTATGATGAAAACCACCGACCATTTTAGTAGTCTTCCTCTGGACAGACTCCATCCTGTTTATATCTTTTTAAAGATGCAGTCACCAGAATTAAACCCAGCATTCTAAATGAGGTCTCACCAGAGTCTTATAAAAGGGCATCAAAACCTCATTTTTCCTACTGGCCATACCTCTCCCTACACACCCTAGCATTCTTCTAGTTATCGCCGTTGACTTTTCAACTTGTTTGACCATCTTAATATCAAGACATACTATTACACCTAAGTCCTGATCCTGTGTCATATATAGAAATTTTTTACCCCCTAAACTGTACAATTCCTTTGGGATTTTGCAGCGCAAATGTATGACATTGCATTTCTTAGCATTAAATCTTAGCAGGTCACAGTAGCAGAAAAAAGACACCGGGGTTGGCAGCCTATGTAAATCGCTACCATCGGTAACTTCTGAAATGCAAATAAGGTAGATTCTGTGGCAGCAGCGGGGGGGAGGGGAAGGAGAGATGCTGGTCAGGAGGGAAGGATAGATGCTAGGGTAAGGGTGCGGTGGAGACAGCAGCTGAAGCTCCCAATTAAAGGAGAGATTCAGAAGAGAAAAATAAACACTTGCCACTCCCTAAAGAGTGCCTCCTGAGGCCCCTGCCTCAGTTGATCTCATTATAGGGCAACCCCTGTTTTTAATTACTACTTTTGAGAACTAAGGTGGCCATCTTTTCCTCTTATATTTACTTACTTTCCTTACAAAATGGTTTCTTGCCCTTATAATAGCTCCTTTCAGTTTTGCCCACTGCTTTCCTACTCCTTCCAGAAGCTCCCATCCAGACAACAATTCATTGATGTAATCCCCTATCTGCACAAAGTTCATTTTTTTAAAGTCTAGAACCTTTACTTTTGAATAAGCCCTCTCTACACCTGTCTTAATATTTAATCACACCATACAGTGATCACTGGATGCCAGATTATAACCCACAGTAACATTAGAAACACTTTCCCCATTTGCAAATATTAAGTCCACTATGGCCACATCTCACATTGCCAACTGCTGGAACAGCTCCCCTTGTAGAGAATCCAGGATCTCCCTACTTCTAGAAGCAGGGCAGGATTATTTTGTCGAGGGCCGCTAGGCACACAAGTCCACTGGGCCCCCCTGCCCCAACCCTTCCACACCCTACCATGCCCTGCCCCCTTCCACACCCACTGCCCTACCCCCATTTATTTACCCATTTTCTTATTTACTTATTTCCACTTTATTTCATTTATTTTAAAATTCAAAACAAGCAACAAAGATTACCATATCAGTGCCATATCAGTGCCAGTGCAACCTCCAAACATCTCTGAACAAATTTCCCCTTCTTTCCTAGAGGAAGAGATCTTCAGCTGGCTGAATTTGGATAGGAGGCATGGGGGGAAGAAAATTTAGTGCCTGCCATTTTATTGGACTAATACATTTCTCAGTTAGCTTTCAGAGGTTAAAACATAAGGACATAAGAAATGCCGCTGCTGGGTCAGACCAGTGGTCCATCATGACTAGCAGTCCGCTCACGCGGCAGCCCTTTTGGTCAAAGACCAGTGCCCTAACTGAGACTAGCCTTACCAGCGTACGTCCTTGTTCAGTAGGAACGTGTCTAACTTTGTCTTGAATCCCTGGAGAGTGTTTTCCCCTATGATAGCCTCCAGGAGAGCGTTCCAGTTTTCCACCACTCTCTGGGTGCAGAAGAACTTCCTTACATTTGTATGGAATCTATCCCCTTTCAACTTTAAATAGAGCCCTCTCGTTCTCCCTACCTTGGAGAGGGTGAATAACCTATCCTTATCTACTAAGTCTATCCCCTTCAGCATTTTGAATGTTTCGATCATGTCCCCTCTCAATCTCCTCTGTTCGAGGGAGAAGAGGCCCAGTTTCTCTAATCTGTCACTCTACGACAGCTCCTCCAGCCCCTTAACCATTTTAGTCGCTCTTCTCTGGACCCTTTCGAGTAGTACCATGTCCTTCTTCATGTACGGCGACCAGTGCTGTATGCAGTACTCCAGGTGAGGGCACACCATGGCCCGGTACAGCGGCATGATAACCTTTTCCAATCTGTTCTTGATTCCCTTCTTTATCATTCCTAGCATTCTGTTCGCCCTTTTCACCGTCGCTGCACATTGTGTGGACGGCTTCATCGACTTGTCGATCAGAACTCCCAAGTCCCTTTCCTTGGAAGGCTCTCCAAGTACTGCCCCGGACATCCTGTATTCGTGCATGAGATTTTTGTTACCCACATGCATCACTTTACACTTGTCCACATTGAACCTCATCTGCCATGTCGATGCTCATTCCTCGAGCCTGGTTATGTCACGTTGTAGGTATTCGCAATCCCCCTGTGTCTTCACTACTCTGAATAAGTTTGTGTCGTCCGCAAATTTAATCACCTCGCTCGTCATACCTATGTCCAGATCGTTTATAAAGATGTTGAAGAGTACGGATCCAAGCACCGAGCCCTAAGGCACCCCACTGGTGACGCTCTTCCAGTCTGAGTATTGCCTATTTACCCCCACTCTGTTTCCTATGCTCCAGCCAGTTTTTAATCCACGTGAATATTTCACCCTCGATTCCATGGCTCGCAATTTTTCAAAGTAGTCGTTCATGTTGAACCTTGTCGAGCGCCTTCTGAAAGTCCAGATATACAATGTTGACTGGGTCGCCCTTATCTATCTGCCTGTTTACTCCCTTGAAGAAGTGCAGCAAGTTTGTCAAACAAGATCTGCCTTTGCTGAAACCGTGCTGGTTAGTCCTCATCAGAGCGTGCCCTTCAAGGTGATCAATGATGCGGTCCTTTATCAGTGCCTCTACCATCTTTCCCGGTACCGAGGTCAGACTCACTGGTCTGTAGATTTCCGGATCTCCCCTCGAACCTTTTTTGAAGATCGGCGTAACATTCGCCACCTTCCAGTCCTCCGGAATCTTTCCTGTTTTGATCGACAGATTGGCTATTAGTTGAAGTAGTTCGGCTATGGTCCCTTTCAGTTCCTTGATGACCCTCGGATGGATGCCATCCGGTCCCGGGGATTTATCGCTCTTAAACCTATCAATCTGCCTGCATACCTCCTCTAGACTGACCGTCAACCATGTCAGTTTCCCGTTTTCGCTTCCAGCATATAGCCTGATGGGTTCCGGTATGCTGTGTATATCCTCTTTGGTAAATACAGATGCAAAAAAATGCATTCAGTCTATCAGAGATTTCTTTGTCCTCCTTTAGCGCTCCCTTTATTCCTTGGTCATCCAACGGTCCCAACGCTTCCTTCGCGGGTCGTTTTCCTTTAATATATCAAAAGAACGGCTTGAAGTTTTTTGCCTCCTTGGCTATTTTTTCCTCATAGTCTCTTTTTGTCACTTTTACCGCCTTATGGCACCTGCGTTGGTGTTGTTTGTGCTTATTCTAGTTTTCATCCATTTTTTATCTTTTCCATTCCTTAAACAAGGTTTTTTTTGTATTTGATCGCTTCCTTAACCTCTACAGTGAGCCACATCGGTTCTTTATTCTTTTTTCTCTTTGATCCTTGATCCCTTGTTCATACGTGGTATATATAGATTTTGCGCCTCGGTGACCATATCCTTAAAAAGAGACCAAGCTTGCTCCAGCGTTCTTATAGTGTTTATCTTCTTCTTAATTTTCTTCCCCACCATGCGTCTCATCCCTTCGTAATTTCCTTTTTGGAAGTTTAGGGGCGTGGCCGTCATTTCGCCCCTATTTTCAGGTAGAAGCGTATCATATTGTGATCACTGTTTTCCAGCACCCCTTCTACTTCTACATCCTGTGCCGGTCCTCGCAGCTCATTTAGAACTATGTCTTAGAATTGTGTTTCCTCTTATGTTTTCTTTGACAAGTTATTCCAGGAAGCTATCACCCACAGTTTCTAGGAACTTGGTCTCTTTAGCACAGCCGGAGGTGCCTAGGTTCCATTCCATCCCTAGATAGTTGAAGTCGCCCATAACAACTGCATTGCCTCCCTTGCAATTGCGTTCAATCTCATCCGTCATTTCTTCATCAATTTCTTCGGACTGCCCTGTGGGTCAGTAGTAGATGCCTATCCTCATTTCTGATCCATTTGTTCCTGGAATTTTGATTCATAGAGACTCTAACTTATCTATCCATTGTCAATTCCCTCTTTGACGTATATGGCAATGCCTTCCTTTTGAGCCATTCTGTCTCTGCAGTATAGTTTGTATCCCGGTAGCACTGTGTCCCAGACATTTTCATCAGTCCACCATGTTTCCGTGATGCCGATAATGTTAATGTCATCCTTTTGTGTCACAGCTTCTAGTTCACCCATCTTATTTCTAAGGCTCCTTGCATTCGTGTACATACACTTGAGTTTGCAGCCTGTTCCCTACTTGCCTATCCTTCCCTCTTGTGTCTCTTTTGGTCTGTCCTGTCCGTGATCTGGTGAGTCCTCCCCTCCATCTTCCTGCACGATATCCTACGGGTATACCAGTTCCCGAATCATCGACTCTCTCTCTCAGTCGACTGTCGGCTTTCCCCTTCTTTCCAGTTTAAAAACTTCTCAACTTCTCTCTTAATGTTGCTTGCAAGTATCCTCATTCCGTCTCTGCTGAGGTGGAGTCCGTCCTTCCTGAATAGCTTGCTCTTCCCCCAGAACGTTGTCCAGTTGCGCACGAAGTGGAATCCTTCTTCCTCACACTAGCGCCGCATCCACACGTTGATTGCTTGCAGCTCCATCTGTCAGGTCAGTAAACTATACTGCTGTTATAGTATCCCTGTCCTGACCTGAGAAAAGGAGTTATGGTCTCTGAATTAGTTAAAAAAAGTATTAAAATTAGTCCAATAAACAGTATCACCTTATTTCCATTTTCTATTAATAAACGATTGGCAACACAGCTACAATAATATTTTATCCTAAAGAATAAATAAATAAAACAAATAGAAATGTTTTTCTACCTTTGTTGTCTGGTTTCTCCTTTCCTCATCTTCTCATCATTCTCTTACTTCTATCCACTGTCTGCCCTCTCCATCCAGTGTCCATCCAGTGTCAGCCCTCTCTCTCTTCCATATGGCATCTTCCCTCTTTTTATTTCTCTTCAATAAACTGTCTATCCTGTGCCTTTTCTCTCCTTTGTACATGATTCATCTCAGCTTCACCCCCCTCTCCATTTTTCTGGTCTGGCATCTCTATCTCCTTTCCTTCCCTCCTCCCATGCCCTAGCATCTTTCTCCTCTCCTTCTCTTCTATCTATCCCTCCCCCTCCATGTTCTGGCATCTCCTCTCCTTCCTTTCCCTCTGGTCTGGCATCTATCTCCTTAGTTTCCTTTTCCTCTCCCATGCCCTGGAATCTCTCTGCTCTCCTTCTCTTCCATCTGTCCTTCCATTATCTGGCTTCCCCTTCCTTCCTTTTTCTCTCTCCCTTCTTCCTTTATCCTGGTCTGGCATCTCCCCCTCCCCCTCCATTGTCTGGTATCTCCTTTCTTTCTTTCCCCTCCCTCCCATGGTCTTGGCATCTCTCGTTCCCTCCTCTCCCTTCCCTGGTCTTCCTTCTCCCTCCTTCCCTCTCTCTCCCCAATTGGGTGCAGCAGCATTTCTCTTCCCCCCCATCTCACACACCCATTAGCAGCGCACAAATTATTTTCTTTCCTTTGGGCCACCGATTGCCTGCCCGAAAACATTAGGGGGACCAACGGTGTTAGAAGGCAAACAGACTGTCCAGGTATCTCTTCCAGGGCAGGTGTTGGGGGCAGCAAACAGGGAGGGGGCCCCCTACTATGTGGTGAGGTGATGTAAGCTTCCATCCCTTCAACTTCCTCACTGCCCTCTCTCCCGCTGCAGTCGCAGCCTGTGAGTAACTTGAACCCATGTCATGGGGCTGCTCTAATACTGTGTGTGCCTACTACCCTTCTCCTCCGAAACAGGAAGCTACATTTCAATAGTTCACATTTTTGAATTGGCAGAAAGACAACAAAGGTTGTCTCTTTAAGTGTCTCCATTGTTATATAAATACTAAATTGAGGACCTGCATGTGGCACTATTAGAGCACAACACAATTCTACTAGAGAATGGCACGGGGACAAAATTTATCATCGTTCCCGCCCCGTCCCTATGAGCTCATCCCCATCCCTGCCCCGTCCACGTGAGCGCAGTCCCCATCCCTGTGAGCTCAGTTCCCGTTCCTGCCCTGCAAACTGTCAGATCCCATCCGCATAAGCCTCAAATAGTTATGATTTTAAACAACTTATTTTATTAAAGTATAAAAAGAGACAGTATTCTGTACAATTGTCATTTTATAAACACAAATAATACATAGCAAGGATCAACAATACCCCCTGTCTCCCCTCCCTTTCACAAATATCCCCTCCATTATTGTGAAGACTGAACAAACCAAATTACTACAGAATGCTACATAGAAAAATAAAGCTAACAGAATACTTCAGTCACACATGGCAGTCTCTGACTACCTCCTGGTCAGAGAGAGAGCCCTAAGCCAGCTAGAAGCTAAAGAAGCACAGCCTGGGCTTTGCGGTCCTTAGTTATGTCTAATACCAGCTCTAGCAGGATACATATTTCAAACCTGAAATATTCTAATCACAAAATATAAAATAAATTTTTTTTTCTACCTTTTGTTGTCTGGTAATTTTATTCTTCAAATCACATTGGTCTCAGGCTTTGGTTTTGGGTTCCTTCTGTCTTCATAATGGCATGGCTGGCTGCTGAAGGTAAAATAGGTGCAAGAGGAGCTGGGGAGGAGATGCCGAGTCTGATACAGGCGCAATTTTTTAACCACAGGAGCAAGACTTTTCACCGCTCCTGCGGGCCGGTGAAAGGTCTTGTCCCCATTCCCACAGAGCAGTGAAAGGTCTTGTCCCCATTCCTGTGGTAAACCAGTTGCAAATGTCTCTATTTCTGCAGATTTAATGCAGTGACCACGGTTTACCATGGTAAATTGCCCCGTGTCATTCTCTATTCTCTACCTCTACCTACATATGAATCAATTGATGATACTTATTAAGGAAATACATAACACTGTAGATAATGGTGAACCTTACCACACACACTTTACATGCTCACATTCAAATAAGCAATATTGTAAATGGCGAAAAAAGAAACTATTACCTTTTTTATAAATGACTTCCTGTAGATCAGATATAGAACTCAGTATTGCAGCAAGAAGATCTGAACTAGTGAACCAGTTTAAAGCTTCATGACTATAATTTTGCTCCTTTTGGTATCCTATTGAAAACAGAAAAAAAACCCACATTGTAAATGTTTTAAAACTGAACAATACATATTTAAGAAGTATGGTGCATAATTAAAGCTGTTTAAAATAAAATATGCACTTAATCCTACATTTGCTACATACTCGTAACTCGTGAAAGTCAAAACAAAGCATTTATCATTTATTAAAATTTTATATATCACTCGATTTAATCAGATCTTGGGAATTTACTATTCAATAAAATAAAAAAAATAAAACAAATGGAACTCTATATATAAAATAGGAAAGACCTTATACAGTCATATCGGATATCAACATATAACATAACAAACTATCATGCTGTCCTCAAAGTATTCTTTCTTCATTAACCGCCCCCCCCCCCCTTTTACAAAACTACGATAACAGTTTTTAGCGTAGGCTGGCGCGTTAAATGCTCTGCGCTGCTTTTGACACTCAGAGTTGATAGTCAGGTCCATGGTCAAATAAAGGCCTAGAGAGCCCTTTCAGACGATTATCAGGTTCCAGGATGGATGGGGCTAGCAAACCAGAGGCTGCAGCCTTACAGCACTCTTAAAGAATCTTACAACATCCAGGCAGAGAGACAGAATATCTGGCACCCTGGGACCTGAAACAGGGGTTCAGCTACTTGAACTTTCAGGGAGGAAACCACCAGCCCATATCCAGAGCTACTTGAAAAAAGAACAGGACAGCTGACACCGAATCTGTGGCAGGGTCCAGCTGTTCCTTGTGGCACTAACATTTGAAGATATCCCATGCCTTGGTGTACGCTGCGAATGTGGCAAGTTTCTTGGCTCTCAAAAGAGTGCACACAACCAGATCAGAGTAGCTCTTCCGGTTCAAAGTCGAGTGCTCAAGAGCCATTATGCGAGACCAAAGCACTCCAGATCTTGCAGGATAATCGGACCTTGAGAGAGGAGCCCCTAGAAGGGCTGAAACCTCAGAAGGGGATTGTTCTGATAACACTCGAGGTCCACATACCATGGGTGCTGGGGCCAGTCTGAAGCCACTAGGATAACCTGTCCCTGATGCCTGGCCACTTTTCTCAGGACTCTCCCCACCATGGGCCAGGAAGGGAAAATGTACTGGAGTTCATCCACAGGCCAAGGCTGAACCAGTACATCGATCCTGTGCTTCCACATCTGCAGCTGAAGAATCACACCACTTTCTTGTTTCTCACCGTCACCATGAGGTCACATGCAGGGCTGCTCCAATGGTTGACAATGCTCTGAAACACCTAAGGCGAGAGAGACCACTCTCCCAGATCCAGAGTGTCTGCTCAGAAAGACTGCCTGTACATTTTTCATTCTGGAGTGAATCGCAGTAATGGCCAGAAGATGAGTCTCTGCTCAATGGAAGAGAACTTGCGCCTCCTTCTGGAGGCCGAAACTCTGGGTGCCTTCCTACTGTAAGCCATCGCTGTGGCATTGTCTGAAAACACTGACCGCCTTGCTTGCCAACCAGGGCTGAAACCGAATCAGTATCAACCAGATGGCTCGGAGCTCCAGCCTGTTGATGGAGCAGTGGTGTTGCAATGGAGACCAATGCCCCTGCAATGGGTGTTCTTTGTAATGTGCTCCCCAGCCCAAGAAGCTGGCATCCAATATTAGCAAGGCCCAGGAGTCGATCCATAGAGGCATCCCTGATGCCGACAGAAGGCGAAGCCACCAAGCCAAGCTGCAGAGGGCCGCTGCCATCCAGGGCAGTTGAACATGCAGAGAGTCCAGCGCGAGAGAAGAGAGTGCTGCAAGGGATGCATATGCACTCTCACTCAAGGAATCACCTCTATCATGACTGCCATCAAGTCCAGAATCTGAAGATAATCCCAGGCTGACAGAGACTGTTGAGCCAGGAAAGCTGAGACTAGGTTCCCAAGTTTCAGTCTGTGTGCCTCTAGAACAAACACCCAGCCTTTCTCCGTGTTGAATCGGACACCCAGATACTCCAGGGAATGAACAGGCTGCAGTTGGCTCTTCAAGTTGACAATCCATCCCAGACTTTGAAGGGTCATCAAAACAGTCTGAACCACCCTCTCCACTTCTTCCTGCAAGGGGGCTCTGATGAGCTAGTCATCCAGGTAAGGATGGACAAGCAAACCCAGCTTCCAGAGAGGAGCTACCACTACAACCATCACTTTGGTGAAGGACCGAGGGGGCTGTAGCCAAACCAAATAGGAAAGCCTTGAACTGAAAATACTGTTCAGGACATGAAAATGAAGGAAGCGCCTGGGATCCGTAAATATTGGGATGTGAAGATATGCCTCCATCAAGATCAGCGCTGCCAGAAACTCCCCTGGCTACACTGAGGTGATAACCGACTAGAAGGTCTCCATAAAAAAATGAGGCACTTTGAGAGCCACATTAATGTACTTGAGGTCCAGGATCTGCCTCCAATCTTCTGACCCTTTCTTGGGCACGACAAAGTATATGGAGTATCTGATCTGCATCTTGTACACATTTGATTGCCTGAATGTTCAGCAACTTTTGGAGGATCACCTGGACCTGGACTGCTTTATTCCAGTCTACCTACTGGCGAGTCTACAAACAAGGCAGAGAGAGAATGGGCAAACTTCAACTTGTAGCAGTCCCTGATGACCTCCAAGACCTATTAGTCATTCGTGATAGCCTCCCATGCTTCCAGAGAGTCCTGCAGCCTGCCTCTGATCTTGCACGAAGAGACTAGAGACCTGGCATCATTGCAACGTCTTGGCTTGCCCACTTGGCAGGGAGGTAGAGCCCTGGGATTTTCTATTTCCAGAGAATCTCTGCAGTGGACTCTGACCCAGAGAAGAAAATGAACAAATGGCATGAGCCTCGAAAGGACCCATAGGCCTGCCCTTTAGAAGTCCTAGGTCTGCTTTCCAGGACAGGACAGTGATCCTGGACGCTAACCATTAGGTCATCCAACTCCTGGCCAAACAGTATATTGCCCCCGAAAGGAAGCCTGCTGAGCGTGGCTTTAGACATGGAATCCCCAAGCCCAATATCTGATCCACAAGATTCTGCAAGCAAACACAGAATAAGCTGAGACTTTGCCCACTACCCTCAGCAGATCATACAAAGCATCAGCCACATAGCCAGCAAGAGCTGGGAAGAAGGGTCAGAAGGTGTACCATCTGGGTTGAAACAAGAAATTTTACAACTTACACAGGATGGATTTGATGAAGGTAAAGTGACTAAATGTGAATTTCAATTTTTAAATCGAGATCAAACAACGATCCCTAAAATACACAAAAGTATACACAAACCCCCAGGGCACCCCATTATATCCTCCAATAATTCTGTCTTGGAGTTGTTACCCATATACATGGATTACTATTTAAAACCTTTAGTAGCACCAAGTCAATCATACATCAAAGATACTAGCCATTTTCTATCATGTTACAATCAGTGGATTTGAACAACCGGTCTATTATTATGGTTACTCTGGATATAGTATCCCTATATACTTCCCTCCCACAAGAGGCATGTTTGAATATAGCTCAGCAGTTATTGGACACGCGGAGTAGACCTATTCTAGTACACCTCTTTTGTATTTGTTTTTTTGGTAACACGCGGAGTAGACCATATCAATCAATGCCCTACTGATTTTCTGATGTCTTTATTGAAGATAACTTTGACAGAAAAAAATTTTCACTGATGGAAAACAATTATTTCTGCAGACAAAAGGGGTAGCCATGGGGGTTTACATGAAAAATTTTGAGGAAGTCTTTCTATATCACAGTGAATGGAACAAGTATATCCTAGGGTGGAAAAGATACATCGATGATGTTTTTATGTTATGGGAAGGAACTATTGATCAGTTAGAGCAATTTTTTGTTGGTTAAACACATATGATAACAATATTAAATTCACAATGAATTATTCGACAGAAGGAATTAATTTTTTGGATACCTGGATATCAATCCAAGATAATCTTTTACATTCTAGATTATATGTGAAACCAACTGATACTATTACAATACCAAAGTTGCCATCCAATAGCTCTAAAAAATAGTTTACCATTAGCCCAATTGGAGAATTTTCTCGGAAGTAAAAGATTTCAAATATTCCTCAAAAAAGCTAGCAAAGGATTTGAAAATTTGAGGATATCTATTGCACATAATAAGAAAACCATACCAATGAGCTAAATTCAACCATAGGGAGTGGTTGCTGCAACCCCTTGAATCTGTACAAGAGCAAGAAAATAATCAACAAAGACATACCTGTGCCTGTCAGTATAATGCATCCTCTCAGGAAATTACAGAAATCATAAGAAAACATTGGCTAATTATTCAAAAATCTCCATACTTTCAAGATTCCAAAATTAGAATAACATATACAAGAGCATGAAATTTGAAGGAAATATTGTATGTTAAACCAGATGGCAAGAGATCAAGAAAAATATATACAGGTCAACATACAATCTGTAGAAATTGTCAAATATGTTCTCTTACCATAACTGGAAACAGTTTTGTCAACCCCATTAATGACAGAACATATCGATTACAATATGTAACTAATTGCAAAAGCGATTTTGTAATTTACATGATAGTATGCCCTTGTTTAACCCTTTCAGGACCATAAGGATCGTAGGCCAATTTTTGTGGTTTTGACGACATTTTTATGGTAAAAAGGGCTTGCAGATGCCAAAAAATTGATTTTTTTTGTGAAATATCATTATTTTTATTTTAAAAAATCACACTTTTGGCTTATGGACAGTGTGGCAAGTGAATCTTCTCGTCAATCTAGCAACGACGCTAATGAATGAATGTCGGAACCAGTTTGTTTACATAAAGGCAGTATAATATGGAATCCGTACATATCAAATTTAGAACTGTAGACAATCCCAATCAAAATTTATAGGATTTTAAAGTTATGGGACAAATATGTCCCTTGGTCCTGAAAGGGTTAAAAATCTATGTGGGCAAAACTACTAGACCATTTAGGGTCTGCATGGCAGAACATAAGTCCTGCATACATCAACAGTGCAAAGAACGCCTTTAGTTGCACATTGTCTACAATATCGCCATACATTGAAATGTCAGGTTATCGATCAAGTACAGGAATCTATAAGAGGAGGGGGATAGGAGGAAAAAACTTTTACAAATAGAGCAGAGATGGATTTACCGTCTCCAGTGTTTACATCCAAAAAGTCTCTATACTACAATTAATTGGCAAACATTTTTTAAGCTTTTCAATATACTGTTAATATTATTGTGATGTCTTCAGATATTCCACTAAATTTCATAATCAATAATCTATCAAATATTTCATTAAGATATTAAAAAATAAGTTAATAAGCTAAAAATAGATTTGACTTACATTTATTCAACCTTTAATCTTCCTAAACAATTACATTACATAAATATCTTTGCTAAGTAATGAGGTTTTTTTTAAAAATTTTTACAAGAATAACTTTTTAATTAAAAATAGTTTCTAGCAAATAAATTAATGAAACAATGTTGAGTGGTTTTAACAAAGTTAATTAACTTTTAAATTTAATGTTACAATAGAATGCGGCTGTTGATAAAGATCAATGTAGTAGAGAGGGACTTCTTAAAGATCTCTAGAGCTAAAGGCATGTTAAAGGACGCCGGTGCACTGAATGTCAGTACATAAGAACGTGCATACGGAGGAGAACGTTAAAAAGCAGGCGTCTCCATATTGAAACTTGCTAGCAAAAAAAAATTTTTTAGCACTAGCAAGGAAGACACGTCTCTCTCCAGAGGATTCATTTTATAAGAATTCAGCGGTTTGCCGCTAGTAAGTAGCTTTATTTATTGTTACCATAGGCATTGGCACTTTAGTTATATCGACTGAAATTTTAGGACAGTTAAAGGCTTTATGCATTCAACCAGCGGGGTTTAGGAAAAAAGTTAAATAGTTGCTTTAGTGTAGTTGCATTGAAAGTGATTATAGGTTGAATTTCTAGCATGCCGTAAAGTTTCAACTCGGCAACAGATGAAACTAAAATTAAAACTAAAAGTTAAGATAAATTAGTAGAGTGCAGATTTCGAGAGAAATGTTTGGTAGGTAGGTGTTTAATTGGAATTGTCAGTACTTCCTTATAGCTTTTCCCAGTGTAACATTCCGTAATAGAGGGTTTATTTTCTCTTTCTTTTTAAATAGTGATTGCTAAAAGGAAAGTGCAATAAGATTTAACTACAGCAAATCTCCTGATGAAGCTCCTAACAAAGTGAAACAGACGCTCCGTTGAGCACAAGACCATAAAGAGCGAAATAAAAGCATCAATGACCCAGCTACGATTTATGAATATCAGCTGAGCCATTTTTATATCTTTCCAATATAGCTAAGAACTGCCAGCACTATCGTCACAGCAGTACCATATAAGCTAAGTATCTTAAGCTCTATATAATAAGTAAGCTTTTAATAAACAACAATTTGAGTCATGAATTGAAAACAACAGTACTATCTTGAGTGGCAGCTGACAGATTTCTATCACTTTAGGCATTAGTTAAAATAATACAAGAAAAGACCTAAAAGTAATTAATGCAAAAACAGAGTGTCAAAAGAAAGGCAATTAAGACCAGTGATAGTTCACAATAGGTTGTCTGGATAGAATCATTTCCAAATTCAGACAACTGTGAACACTTGAGGTCTTTCAGCCTAGAAAAAAACATAACCCCTACAGTCTATATATATATATAATTATATATACACACACAATATTATACAAAAGAACAGTAGGTTTTGTGTTAAAGAACTCTCTTTTATACATCAATGTTCAAGGAACATTTGTAATTAAAGCAATGTCACATAGGGCTCCTTTTACAAAGGTGCGCTAGTGTTTTTAATGCACACACCAGATTAGCACGTGCTATAGCGCGCGCTAGCCGAAAATCTACCGCCTGCTCAAAAGGAGGCGGTAGTGGCTAGCACGTGCAATTTAGCGCGCGCTATTCCACACGTTAAGGCCCTAGCGCGCCTTTGTAAAAGGAGCCCATAGTCTTCCGCAGAAGGAGGTCTCTGTTAGCAAATTTTGCCCATAAAAAGGCTTTGTGAATGACCTTTGAGGGGTAACCCCTGGCATGTAATTTTGAAGTTAATAATTTAGACTCCCAGTAAAATTCTAAAAATGGATGTACATATCCATCATATCTTTAAAAAATTGCCCTATAGGAAGGGCTTTTTTAACCTATGAGGATGACAGCTAGTGTATTGAAGATAGTTGGTTTTCTCTATATCTTTATGATGAAGTCTGAAATTAAGGCTATGCTCAAATTTCATTTCAACAGTGTCCAAAAAAGTAATCTTTTCAAAATCCCAAATCTGGGTGAATTTTATATTACTGTCCAAGGTGTTAAGCCAGGTAAAAATTTCCTGGAGCTCCTCTGGGGAGCCGGACCATATCAAAAAGACATCATCTATGAAACAAATCCAATTTTAACATACAGCTACTAATATAGTTATATACTCTGGACAGCTATCTGAAGATCTGTGAAATCCTACATTGAAAGCTTATAAGACATATACATTATTATGAATGTTTTCCATTTTGATATTGATTGGGTTGGAGTATTTGTATATCTGCACTTGAATTTCCAATCAATTTGATAGCCTAAAGTTTTCAGCAAAGTGACAATTTTATAAAGGCATTTTCAGGCCTACATGGCCAAATACACACATTAATGGCCTCTTGTACAATACCAACCAACGTAAAATTATGTTTCATGATATAATGGCATGCACTTTGCTTGAGAGCAGTGTAACTGTCAATGCTTGCAAAGTAGACAATTTCTATCCCCTTTGCTAGTATTTTATAAAGGCACATGTGTGCCCATGTCTCTTTATAAAATAGTGCCTAAGCAGGCTCCTACTTGCCCTTGTAAACCAAGAGCCCCGTTATAAAATTACCTTCTGATCACCTTTCAAAAAAAAAACCCAACTTAAACTAATTTCCATATTTTTTCTTCTAGGTGTTATTTGTGTAATTTTAATATTATCTTTCTTAATCCTTTTCTCTCAATAGTTGTAGCTCCTTTTCACTTGATTCTGTATGTTTTTTTTACATTGTAAATCACTTGTATTCTTGTGTGAAAGGCTATATATCAAATTTTAATAAACACGCACATTTCATTTCATATAATCACAAAAAACAGATCATCTTACTTGACAGATCATGATTTCTTCGAGATCCTCCCATGCACACTATAATTCCAGTGCCTTCCTTGAAGCCTTCCATCCAGGTGAAGAGAGAGCTACATGATCGACCCAAATGCTGAAATCTATTCACAGCCAGAACTACTATTACACCTTTCCGGAATATACGAATCATGCCTTGGAATTTTTTTGTATTTTTTCTGGTATCATCTTGTTTCTTTTTCTCTGCATCAGACAGAGCTTGTGCCAGTAACCTAATTTCCTGTTTCAGAACTTCACAGACATTGACTTGATCCTGGAGAAAATCTCTTTGAACAGACAAGGCACATGATCGGCTATACAAAGGGTAAAAAGCACCAGCTAATAAGGCACAAGCAGTCAATAGGGCTTTATGCTCATTTTGAGTATGTATTAATACATTTTTGATGTGAGAATTTTCAAAAGCCATCTTATCCTTTACTTTTTCAACATCCACTATCTTCTCCTTAGTTTTCTCTGCTGTCCCTTGAAATTTCTGTAATAAACCAACATAAATGAGTATTAAAATTATATAAGCATATTCTAACAAAGATTACTTAACCTAAAATCAATAATACTATGAATATAGCTTTTTAAAGGTAATTACAGCCTCCAAGGAATTTAGCAAATAAATTGACAATAACTAATAGGAAGCAATATTTTCAGCTGCAAATTGCCCTGAATAATTCACCAGCAAACTCAGAACTCTCTGAAATTTGGAAGACATCACCTCTTTAAATCTGGAAATAGAATGGACACTTGTTTAGCCAGCCCAAGAGCCCCGTTTTATTCCTCTTATTGAATATCTGAGAGGGAACAAAATAGCACCCACCACCTTTATTAACAGCATGCTACATAATTATTATAAAACTCTACACACAGCCGATCTAGATGCTCTTTTGAATAATCACCAATTTTAGTAGACATTCAATTGCCTGAATTATCTGAGAATTTAGCTTCTTTGAATGTGCCCCTCCATCCAAGGGAGATTCAATATACCATTAAACATATGGCATTGTTGAAGTCCAGACCTAGACAGTCTTCCAATAAGAGTTTTATATAATTTTTGGATCACCACCTACCTCCAGTTTTGTTTGCAGTTTACAAAGAGGTGCTCACAAATCCGAAGATCACAGAGGGGCGGCCATAGTGATTCCAATATTAAAACCAGATCGGGACACGGAGTTAACTAGTTCTTATAGACCAGTGGTTCCCAAACCTGTCCTGGAGGACCCCCAGGCCAGTCTGGTTTTCAGGATAGCCCTAATGAATATGCATGGAGCAGATTTGCATACCTGGCACCTCCATTATATGCAGATCACTCTCATGCATATTCATTAGGGTTATCCTGAAAACCCAACTGTCCTGGGGGTCTTCCAGGACAGGTTTGGGAACCACTGTAATAGACCAATATCTGTTAAATGTCAACATATGTTGAAACAATGTTTAAGTTTCCAAAGATACAAAAAAAACCTATCACACTGCATAGAACAATATGAAATCCAGCAAAACTATAACAATTCCCACAATACCCCACCCCCAAGATCTCCCACTTAACCCCCCCCCAACAAAACCCCAATAAACATAACGCACAGAGCAAGACAGGACTTGGACTCATAGCCACCTGAGAAAAGAGATCCCAATATCCCTACGAGGGGGAGAAGGAATAAAAAAGAGGAGGTGTTCCCCACACCTCCTGGTCTCCCGCACTACCAATCTGCCCACACCCAAGGTGCCATTATAAGAAGTTCCAAATGTTTTGTTAAATGTCAATGTAAAAATGTATACAAAAATTCTATACCACAGATTGCTAGGCATTTTACCCAGTTTGATAGGCTCTCATCAAGTGGGATTCATTAAGGGGAGAAATGCAATAGCAAATGCATGCCATTTGTTGCGTGCCATGGGGTCAGAATAAACAAGTTAAGTGGACTTCTCGCTCATAAGCTTTGATATTGAAAAAAGCTTTTGATAAGGTCTTATGGCTTTACCTGTGGGACATTTTATAATGCTTTGGTTTTCAAGGCCCTTTATTGGGCATGATTGAGCTCCTTTACCAGGAGCCTTGGACCCAAGTCCTGCTGAATGGTCTACATTCCTACAGATTTGATGTCCAGAGGGGCACATGGCAGAGTTGCCTCTTATCCAACTCTTTTTGTATTATGCAAAGAACTATTGGCCTTGAAGCTGGGGGGGCGACCCTGCTATTTTCAGGATACCAGTGAGGAGGCAGGAATTTAAACTAATCCTATTTACAAATGACCTTCTGTTAGCAGTTACAAGACTTCAGACCGCCTGCAGAAATTATTGGGACTAAATGCAGGATTTGGGCCAAACCTCAGGATTGTGGATTAATTATAAATTGGAAGCATTGAGTCTGACTAGAGACTTAAATCAGCATTGGCAGGGGAAAACTACCACTTACTTGGGTGGGAGAAAGGATGAAATACCTATGTCGGCAGATTCATAAAACTGTGTCAACACTTTACTCTTGTAATATCCCTAGGTTATTAACAGACAGTAAAGTTTTATGTGATGGATGTAACACCTCCCAATGTCATGGTGGGGACAAATATAGTTAGTAAAACTGATTTTAATGTCCAAGTGGATTTATGCATTCCATCATTTGCCCTTGATTGTTAAACTAAAAGATTTACAAGAATGGAATAATTAGAAATTTTGTATTGGGTGTGAAGAGGCCTCATGCCTCCCTTCGACAATTACAACTACCTCTTGGGACAGAGGTATGGGGCTACCAGACCTCAGAATTTATAATATTGCCTGCCATTTGAGATATGTAAGAGATTGGGTGTATCAGTCTTCAGAGTTCTATGTGGCTTATGTTCTTCTTTTTAGATATGGTCATCTGTCCAATATGGTAAAACAATGTCTTGATATGTATTATTGGGTTTGGAGTTACTTTATATCTACCTATCTTGGGTAATAAACATTTTATCCCAAGTTTATGGACACTGGGTGGACACAATGGGCTAATTCAACATCATGTGAAAAATGATGAATTTATATTATCCTATGAGATATTGAAGAGCGTACGTATTGAGAGTTTGAGACAGGAACCCATATTTACAACTTGAACATTATGTTCACTTACTGTTTCGAACTTGTCACATAGATTTTGATAAATCTGTATTTGATTAATATTGGCCTTTGCCTGCCTTATTCAAAAGGCTTGATGGGACATTATCATGAAGGTGTTAAGAAATCACTGAACAAAACACCTTTAACCTCGATTATAACCCAATGGACCAGAGATTTTGGGGGAATATAATGTGGAAAATCTCCTTAAGAGTATGCAAGAGAGCTCACGTTTAGCAAAAAATATTCACCTTCCAGACATGCAATATAAATTTCTTTCAAGAGCTAAAAAGATGGATTTCCCAACAGATGGAAGCTGGAGGCGGATTCATATAAACATTGATTTGAGAATGCCGACTCAAGTTTACTAAAATCATTTCTGCAAAGGTGGTTCTCAGAAGAGAAACAATAGCTTATGTGGCCACCAAGAAGCAGCAAGCCACTAGTGAGCTGCTGTATTTGAAAAAGCAATCCGAACAGTGCAAGCAGCATAGGATCATATCTCGGAGCCCAGTAAACAGGGATAATTTGTAGGCTGCTAGGATGGCTCTCAATGTTACGTTACACAAAAAGACTATTACGTAGATCACATGTGTGAAACACAAGGCTCGCGGGCCAAATCCGGCCCGCCAGGCCTTGCAATGTGGCCCGCACCGCGCTGTCATCACTGCACGCCGCTGCGTTCCATCACAATGACGCGCGGTGACATAGGAGGCTTGTGATCTCGCCGGCCGTACTTGCTATCTATCTCCCCCCATCGACCGCCCCCCCCCCCAAGACCCTCCGACCGCCCCCCCAGCCGACCCGCGACCCCCCTGGCCAACCCCCACAACACCCCCACCCCCCTTCCCCGTACCTTTCTGTAGTTGGCCGGACAGACGGGAGCCAAACCCGCCTGTCCGGCAGGCAGCCAACGACGGAATGAGGCCGGATTGGCCCATCCGTCTCAAAGCTCCGCCTACTGGTGGGGCCTAAGGCGCCTGGGCCAATCAGAATAGACCCGGGAGCCTTAGGTCCCACCAGTAGGCGGAGCTTTGAGACGGATGGGCCAATCCGGCCTCATTCCGTCGTTGGCTGCCTGCCGGACAGGCGGGTTTGGCTCCGGTCTGTCCGGCCAACTACAGAAAGGTACGGGGAAGGGGTGTGGGGGTGTCGTGGGGGTCGGCCAGGGGGGGTCGGAGGTTCTTGGGGGGGGCGGTCGATGGGGGGAGGGGGGTTTGCGTCGAGGGCAGGAGGGCCTGGGATCCCTCCTGCCCGTAATGTAGTGCGGGGTGGGGGTAGGGGGTCGCCGTGGTCAGGAGGGTTTGGGATCCCTCCTGGCCCGATATTGTCGGGGAGTTGGGGAATCGGCGGGGCAAGAGGGCTTGGACTTCTTTTTGCCCCGATCGTGTCGGGGAGTCGGGGGGGCAAGAGGGCTTGAGCTCCCTCTTGCCCCGATCGTGTTGGGAGTCGGGGAGTCGGCGGTCCTTCGGGGTGGGGGTGCAGGTGCGTGCGAGCAGTCCTGCTTGGGGTGAATCGGACGTCGGGGGGGAACTATGTAAAAAAAATACACAGCAGAAGCTTCCAGTTCCTGGCATAAAGTGTAGGCATAAAAATTGCAACAGAATCTGCTATCTGTACCCAGCCAGGCATTTATTGACTGACTTTTTCATTCTAACGCAGATTTCCAATAAACTACATCTTTTACTGCCAATATTGATCCCAAAATGTCCAGGAAAAGAAAAGTTGACGGTGAAGGCAGACAATTTAATGACAAATGGGAAAATGAATACATGTTTGTGCTTAGTGAGGGCAAACCAGTATGTATATTGTGTTATGAGACAGTGTCGGTGATGAAAGAGTACAATATACGTCGTCATTTTGACACCAAACATAATGTTAAGTATGGCAAATATACTTTGGAAGAAAAGCATAAAATTGTTAAAGAACTAAAAGGCAAACTACAATCACAGCAGCAAATGTTTACAAAGGCTACAGCGAAAAATGATGCTGCAGTGAAAGCAAGCTTTATAGTGGCTGAAGAAATTGCCCGTACTTCAAGGTGTTTTTCAGAGGGTGCCTTTTTGAAGCAATGCATGCTAAAAGTGTGTGAGAAAGTATGCCCAGACCAGATACAGAGTTTTCAAACTGTCAGTTTGTCAAGAAACACCATTGCAGACAGAGTTCAAGAACTCTCAGGAAATCTATCATCACAGCTGGCCGAACAGGCATGCAGTTATCTCGCTTTTTCACTTGCTATCGATGAAAGCACAGACAACACTGATACAGCGCAGCTGTCCATCTTTATACGTGCTACGAAGACCGACCTCTCTGTCACTGAGGAACTTTTGGATGTAGCTGCCATGTATGGGACGACGACTGGTAGAGATATATTTGAGGCTGTGGAGAAATCTATAAATAATTTTAAATTACCCTGGGAAAAGTTGGTGGGGCTAACTACTGATGGCGCACCTTCAATGTGCGGAGAAAAGAAAGGCTTGGTTGGACTAATGAAGGAAAGAATGCAAAAAAGTCACTGCCACACACCCTTGATTACTTATCATTGCATTATCCACCAAGAGGCTATGTGTGGAAAAGTTCTGGACATGAATGACATAATGACCACAGTCATTAAAACTATTAACTTTATAAGGGCACGTGGCCTGAATCATCGCCAGTTCCAGCAGTTTTTACAGGAGGTGGGTGCAGAGCATGGAGACGTGCCATACCACACAGAAGTAAGATGGCTGAGCAAGAGCGCAGTCCTCAAAAGATTTTTTGAGCTCAGAGAACAAATTGCTCTTTTCATGGAAAGTAAAGGAAAGCCCTTGCCTGAACTGTCGGATCCCGCCTGGCTATGTGATTTTGCTATGATGTGTGACATATGCGAGCATCTCGCCCAACTGAATCTGAAGCTGCAGAGACGCAAACAAGTCATCACGAAGATGTCTGACATGATCACAGCATTCCAGCGTAAACTTCAACTATGGAAGTCCCAACTGGAACAGGACAATCTTGCCCACTTTCCCGTTTGTTTGAGTATCTCAACCACTATTTCTGGTACTTTTCCTTGCAGTCGGCTGGCTACCAAAGTTAGCCGTTTACTACGTGAATTTGAGCGGCGCTTCTCTGACTTTAGAACACAGCACTCAGGCTTTGACATCTTTGCCAATCCTTTTACAGTTGATGTCAACAATGTGCCCCATCACCTTCAGATGGAGATAATCGAGCTTCAGTCTGACAGTGGCCTGAAATCAAGGTTTCAGGATGTTGAAATTGAGGACTTCTACCCTCTACTGCCCCCTGACTCAATGCCAGAGCTCCGACTTCATGCTGCCCGTATTCTATCCATGTTCGGGAGCACCTATCTTTGTGAACAGATGTTTTCAATAATGAATCTGAACAAAAACAAGCACAGATCACGCATTACCGATGACAACCTCCATGCTGTTTTGCGGGTTGCTACAGCCCAAGAAATAAAACTGAACATTGACTCATTGATACGGGGAAAACGGTGTCAGACATCTAGCCAGAAAACAAAACAATGAGCATTTTAGGTACATTCCAATATTACTGTTTTACTTGATACCAATATTACTGTTTTGCTTGATAGCATGTGAGTTGGTTAACAGCACTGTTAAGGAAAAGATTGTTCCACTCATTTTAAATTCACATTTCTGGTTAACATTGTCAGTTTATGACTGTTCAGTAAACCATTCGGCCCGTGATTTAGGCTGGATTTTAGATTTTGGCCCCTTCTCTGATTGAGTTCGACACCCCTGACGTAGATCTTTGCAATATTATAAGTGAAAATATTTATTACTTTGGCTATCACACATTCAGACTTCTTGCTTGTTTAGTTTATCACTGGCAGGGCCTCAGTTTTACAAAGGGATCATGTACAATACGAAAATCACTACAACAGATCATGCATAACATTCTTATTTTGCCAGTATTTTAAGACCTTTTATCAAGGGCAAAATGTGGCATGTGGGATTTTGATTCCTATGTCTCATCTTTAAACTTATCGAAGTTTCAGCTCATGAAATCTTAGTTGCTTTTATCTAGTCACCAGAGCCTGATGGAATGTCTGCTGAGTTCTATAAAATACTATAGGAACATATATTGTCACTGGTCACATATTTTGAGGTGGTTTTTCTGAATAAGTCTTTTCCAGAATATGCTAATCATTCCCTGATACTGCCTAAACCTAGTAGAAATCCGAACTTGTTGGATTCTTTTCGGCTATCAGTCATTAATTTTAAACTTAGGCTATGGCAAAGATACAGACATAATACATCCAGACCCAGTAGGGTTTGTCCAAAATTGGTAGACAGTGTAGAGTGAAAGAAGGGTCATGGGCATGGCAGCTATGAGCTCATAGTCACGTTGCAGATCCCTGCTGTTGGTTAGTTTAGAAGTCCAAAAAGCATTTGACTGTACATTGGGAATTCTTATTAAATATGGACTTAGGAGTTCCTTTTTGGATATGGTTAAAGTATTCTATATGAATCCCACTTTGTCAGTGTGAGTAAATGGCCTTATTTATGAGTTCTTCCCCTCTTTAATTTATACTTTCCTTAGAAACTTTACTTATCAGTTTTTGTCATTCTGGAGAGTAAGGATGTACAAAAGCAGTTCCAGAAATCTAGGGCGAGACCTCTGCACCTACTCATAACACTGAGGACCCAAAGACGATGTCCTCCTGTGCTGCCACATCCACTCTGTAGAACTTGGAGAACAGTGGACCAAGTTGCTGCCCTACAAATCTCCCTGGACGAAATCACCCAAGCTTGTGCCCACAAAGAAGCCACGCTTCTTGTGGAATATGCTTTCAAGGAGTCCAGCAATTGCTTACCACAGGCAATATATGATGACAAAATGCCCATCTGTATCCATCTTGAAATGGTAGCCTTAGACACCGGTCTACCGTGTCTAGCCTGACTGGTAAGCACAAATAGATGGTCCGACAGTCGGAACTCATTAGTGACCTCTAGATAACGTAGGAGGACTCTCCTCACATCCAACTTTCTCAGAAACCTGTACTTTTTTGCTTGACCCTGTGATGTACCTCTTGATTGACATGAAAATGCCAAAATGACCTTTGGCAGAAAGAATGGAACTGTGTGCAAAGAAACTCCCGCCTCTGATCTTGAGGAAGGGCTCTCTGCATGACAGTGAATGCATCACCACAGTAGGGAGTTTTCTCTGATATATTAAAACTAGCCATGATCAAGCCTATTTTGAAAGCTGGAAACTAGATGTGAATAGTTTAAATAGCTATAGGCCAACTACTGTCTTACCTTTGTTAAGAAAAATAACTGAGAAAACAGTATTATAACTAATTGATGATTTCATGGAGCAAAATAGTGCTTTGAATCCCTGCCAATTTGGATTTCAGAGAGGCCATGGGGTAGAAACCCTATTGTTAACTACAGATCAGATTAGAAGGGGTATGGATGGTTATATGCGAATTACTAGTTGGTGTCATTAGATATTTCATCATCTTTTGAAACTGTAAATACTGAATTGTTATTTTATAAAAACTGAGAGATAGGGATAAGAGCCATAACTAGTACATGGTTTTTACTTGTTTTTGAGAGAAAGATTCTTTCAAGTAAAAGTGAATGGAAAAGTTCAGCCCGATACCCAATTTGTATTGGAGCACCACAAGGGTCAGCACTATCCCAATTGCTATTCAACCTATATATGGCACCATTGGGTGCGTATTTGACCCACATAGGTCAGCATTGGCACCAGTGCAATTTAATATTTTTGTTCCACTGTTGATTACAATAATTCAAGAGTTGGGATTTCAGGGGATGGCTATGGTCTGAGTACAGATGGAAGGAGAACCAGGACGGAGGACAGAGGTCTCTGTACAGACCGAGGCCATCCCCTCAAAGATGTCTACAGTCTCAACGCAGACAGAAGTAATGGTTCAAACGGACGAAAGCCTTTTGATGGAGCTAAAGAGCCTGAGAGAGGAGGTTCAGCGCTTAAGGAGCATCCGAGACGACGAAACCTTCATCGATGGAGTCATTCAGGAGCTGTCTCAGATCGCTGAACAGGAACTTGACAAGACCACCCTGGGAACACCCATAGCATCCAAAACGGCCACCTTGAGACAAACTACCGGAATGCAGGAAGTGGTTGGAGACGCTGACTCCTGGCAGTTGGTGACTTCCTCCACAAAAAAATGCAGAGGACCTAACTCTGTCTCTTTTTCCCCCATACAGGACAGCTCAACATCGACACCTCATATCATCCTGAGGAACAGATATCAGCTGCTACAGGAAGGTCCGGAGAAAGAGCTACAAGTAGTTGTTCAGCAGACGGTTCCAACTCCGGAATCAACAGTACAGCCCACCCCTAAGAAGCGCAGAGTGGTGGTCATCGGAGATTCGCTGCTGAGGGGCACCGAGGGACCAATCTGCAGACCAGACCTACAATCAAGAGAGATCTGCTGTTTGCCAGGGGCCAGGATCCGGGATGTCACTGCTTGCATTGACAGACTCATCAAGCCCCGAGACCACTTCCCCATGGTTCTAATCCACGTCGGAACCAACGACACCGCAAGGAGCAGCCCGGACAGCATACCTGAAGACTTCAGGGCCCTGGGGGAGAAGCTGAGGAGGATGGATGCGCAGGTAGTCTTCTCCTCGATTCTCCCAGTGAGGGGCAAGGGCAGAGCCAGAGAGGATCGAACACAAAGGGCGAACGACTGGCTGCGAGGATGGTGCAAGGAGATGAACTTCGGGTTTCTGCACCATGGAGAAGCATTGCAAGGACTACAGGGACACGACGGGCTACACCTAACCAGAAGAGGGAAGAATGTCCTTGGACACCGCCTAGCCCGCCTACTCCACAGGGCTTTAAACTAGGTAAGTCGGGGGAGGGTACAGGCACAAACAACATACCAGGCGAACTAAAATGCCAATACATTTATGAGGCTGAGGAAAGTAGACACCGAAATTCTAGGTCAGGGGTGAGAGCACACACTTTTGAGTCGGGAGTAGGGTCACATCATATTTATGGGTCACATTGTAATTCCGGGTCTAGGGGGAGTACACACTGTAGTTCTGGGTATATGGGGAGTACACATTGTGGTTCTGAGCCTCAGGAAAGCACAAATAACACAAACAATGCTAAAGGAGTTCAAATAGCTCAAACAGGAATATCCCCACTGAGACATAACAAAAATATAACATGGAGGGCTATGTACGTCAACGCACACAGTTTAGGAAACAAGATCCTGGAATTGGAAACAGAAATAAGGAATGCCGACCTGGATGTGGTGGCGATATCCGAAACCTGGCTCACAGACTCCCACGGGTGGGACATGGTCATACCGGGTTACAACTTGCTTCGCCGGGACAGAGAGGGTAGGAAGGGAGGGGGTGTAGCATTATATACTAAAGATGACATTAAGGTCACGAGAATCTCAGATGTCCAGTATACTGGGGAATCCCTTTGGGTTAATTTGGCCAGAGGGAAGGACAAATGCTTGTATCTTGGCGTAATTTACAGACCCCCAAGACAACAGGATGACCTGGATATGGAAATAATTGAAGATATAGAAAATATCACCTTGCGTGGGGACACAGTATTGCTAGGTGACTTCAACATGCCTGATGTGGATTGGGTTACACTTACCTCTGCTTCCGGCAGCAGCAGGAGGCTATTAAACTCTATAAAAGGAGCAAGCCTCAGGCAACTGGTGTTGGAACCGACAAGGGATCAGGCAATACTGGACCTGATACTTACCAATGGAGAAAGTGTCACAGAGGTCTCGGTGGGCGACACATTGGCCTCCAGTGACCACAACATGGTATGGTTCAATATCAGGAAAGGTTTCACTAAATCTACTACACTAACCAAAGTCCTCAAATTCAAGGACACAAATTTCAAAGAAATGGGAGACTTCGTTCACCAGGCGCTACAAAGCCAAGAAGAAACCGATAACGTGGAAGACATGTGGTCGACTTTGAAAGCAACCATACAAGAAGCAACAAACCGCTATGTAAAATCAGTAAGTAAACGGCGAAGGAACAATAAGCCACAGTGGTTTACTGCGGAGATCTCAGACCTGATCAAGGAGAAGAAAAAAGCATTCATCTCTTACAAACAATCAGGGAAGCAGGACTCTAGAGCAGACTACCTGACCAAATCAAAAGCCGTCAAAACAGCATTCAGGGAGGCTAAATTCCTCATGGAGGAGTCTCTAGCAAAGAACATCCAGAAGGGAGATAAATCCTTCTTCAGGTATATCAGTGATAGAAGAAAAAACTCAGGCGGGATTGTACGTCTTAGGAAACCAGACGGAGACTATGTGGAAAAGGATTCGGAAAAAACCCAACTATTAAATGAATACTTCTGCTCAGTCTTCACCCGAGAAGCGCCAGGGCTCGGCCCTCAGCTACAGACAAGGGTTGGCTCAGTTGACCCATTTAGTAACTTTGAGTTTACGCCCAGCAGTGTCTACAGTGAGCTGTCAAAGCTCAAGGTTAACAAAGCAATGGGGCCGGACAACCTGCACCCCAGGGTGCTTAGGGAGCTGAGTGATGTCTTGGCGGAGCCACTGTCCGCGCTCTTCAACCTCTCCCTTAGTACAGGCAGCGTCCCGTTGGACTGGAGGACGGCTAACGTCATTCCACTCCACAAGAAAGGCTCAAAGATGGAGACAGCAAACTACAGACCAGTGAGTCTAACATCGATAGTGAGCAAACTAATGGAAACTCTAATCAAACACCAATTAGATAAGATCCTGGATGAGGAGAATCTACGGGATCCCCGACAACATGGATTTACTAAGGGGAGATCCTGCCAATCCAACCTGATCAGCTTCTTTGACTGGGTAACGGGGAAGCTAGATATTGGGGAGTCCCTGGACATCGTGTACCTGGACTTTAGCAAAGCATTCGATAGCGTACCACACCGCAGGTTACTGAGCAAGATGAGTTCTATAGGATTAGGTAACACATTGACGAAATGGGTTGGGAGCTGGCTTGGAGGTAGGCTCCAAAGGGTGGTGGTGAACGGCAGCTCCTCCGAAATGACGGAGGTGATTAGTGGAGTACCACAGGGCTCAGTTTTGGGCCCAATCCTATTCAACATCTTTATAAGAGACTTGGCAGAAGGGCTTCGAGGTAAAATAACATTATTCGCCGATGACGCCAAACTGAGTAATGTAGTGGGCAAATGCACAACAGACGAAGATTCAGTGCCCGACAACATGATGCACGACCTACTCCTACTGGAGCGATGGTCTAGGACATGGCAACTCAACTTCAATGCCAAAAAATGCAAAGTTATGCACCTGGGCAGCCAGAATCCATGCAAGTCTTATACCCTTAATGGCGAGATCCTAGCAAAAACGGTAGCAGAACGAGACTTGGGGGTAATCGTCAGTGAGGACATGAAGTCTGCCAATCAAGTGGAGCAGGCTTCGTCCAAGGCAAGACAAATCATGGGCTGCATACGAAAGGGTTTCGTCAGACGTAAGGCGGAAGTCATTATGCCATTGTATAGATCCATGGTGAGGCCCCACCTGGAATACTGTGTGCAATTCTGGAGGCCGCATTATCGCAAGGATGTGCTGAGACTGGAGTCGGTGCAAAGAATGGCCACCCGGATGGTCTCGGGACTCAAGGATCTACCATACGAAAAACGGCTTGACAAATTACAGCTATACTCGCTCGAGGAGCGCAGAGAGAGGGGGGACATGATCGAGACGTTCAAGTATCTTACGGGCCGCATCGAGGAGGAGGAAGATATCTTCATTTTCAAGGGTCCCACGACAACAAGAGGGCATCTGTTGAAAATCAGGGGTGGGAAACTACGAGGTGACACCAGGAAATTCTTTTTCACTGAAAGAGTGGTTGATCGCTGGAATAGTCTTCCACTACAGGTGATTGATGCCAGCAGCGTGCCTGATTTTAAGGCCAAATGGGATCGGCACATGGGATCTATTCACAGGGCAAAGGTAGGGGAGGGACATTAAGGTGGGCAGACTAGATGGGCCGTGGGCCTTTATCTGCCGTCTATTTCTATGTTTCTATGTATATTGTTATGTGGGTATATTGTTATACTGATTGTTGCTAAAATTGATCCTATACAAACTAGTTTAAAACCTATTAGTGAAGAACCTATAACAATAGCTAAATGGCTTAACAATCATAAATTAGTCAATATTGAGACGTGTATGTCTTGCTGAATAACGGGCCATTCTCTTCAGCCAAGGATAGAAGATTCCATCAGTATCAACCTTTAAATATCTGGGAATCATCGTTGACTATCAACTAAATTTTGAAAGGCAAGTTTCAGGATTAATTAAATTATGTTTTTATACACTAAGAACGTTACGGGTAGTTAGAGGACTATCTCAAGAGCATAATATACATACTCTTATTCATGCGCTATTAATTTCTAAATTGGATTATTGTAACATTGTTTCTATGCGTATAAAAAAGTAATCTTAGAAGATTGCAAATAATTCAAAATACAGCGATCAAATTATTGGGTTTCAAAAAGAAATTTGATAAGGTCATCCTACTGTATTTGCAATTTTATTGATTACCTATTTTCTATAGAATTCAGTTTAAAACTTTGACTCTTGTACATTAGGCTTTTTATCTTCAGCAACTCAAGTATTTACCCTGACAATTCCTTATGCGCAGGTTAGAATTCCGAGATCAATCCAAGATAATAGGCTGGTTCTTCCTTCAGCCAATAGGGTAAAATAAGGCTTTTTATTTCTTTGGTCTTCAATTACGGAATCATTTACCACGTGAATTGAGGTTGGAGGTAAGCATGCAAGCATTCAAACTAGACTAAAAACATTTTATTTTGTGAGGTATTTGGTAAAGATTCTTCATTAGCAAAGATAATTCATATATATTGAGGGGAAAGGGTCTTTGCCATGTGAATCCTGTGATTTTAATGGCTAAAAGACATTTAGGTTTATTTTGGGTTATGTGGTGTGGTATTTATGTATGTATGCTTAAATGTCTTGAGGTCTGTCATATTTTAATTTGAGTTCTTTTTTACATTTTATAGTTATTGTAGACCTGTCGTATGAACGAGCGGTATAAAGTTTTAATAAAACATAAAACTTAAATGTTAGTTACCGAATGTATGTGGATGATTTACCATTTTTTTTTCCTGATGATGGTGCAACACAAGTGAACAAGTGTATTGACTATGTAAATGAATGGATGACTAATAAATTGCTGCTAAATGTAGCAAAATTTGAGATTTTGGTGATAAGCAGATATGTTGAAATGCCAATGAAATTACCTTTAGGAACAGCTTCTAAATTGTTAACTGTTAAGTCTGTCATTAGAATTTTAGGATGTATGATTGATAATCACTTGTCTTTTCAGATGCAAATTGCTAAAGTAATTAAATCATGTTTTGACAGCTCATTCTCAGTTGTTGAACCACAATTGTGGAATGCCTTGCCCAGCACATTACGATTTTGCACAACAATGCAGCAGTTAAAAAAATATCTGAAAACTTACCAATTCATGAAAGCGTTCTTGATTAATTAAGAAAAATTTTAATGTATGACAGCTGAACTCTTAGGGCTCCTTTTACTAAGGTGCGCTAGCAGTTTTAGCGGCTAGAACTAACGCCAGCTCAATGCTGGCATTAGCATCTAGCACGCGTTAATGCCCTAAAGCAGCTTAGTAAAAGAAGCCCTTAGTGAATGATTCTGTTGTGATGTATTATGTGTGTGTGGGATTTATTATTAAGAATGTCTATTTTATAGTATTGTATATGTACATGATTGTAAGCTGAGTACAAAGTAATTAAATAAACAAACAAATAAATAAATAGTATAAAGCAGTATAAAATCTATTTTACTCTATTGGGATCTTGCTGGGTACTTGTGGTTGGCATTTGGGCTTGATGGACCTTCAATCTGTCACAGTATAGTAATTCTTATGTTCTTGTGTAAAATCTAAGAAATTGTTTAAGAGACTTCTCCCTCAGGACAAATCATAAAAATATCATCAATAAACCAGAAATATTTGACAGTTTTAGTCTGATATTTAACCAAAAAGGTGTCTTCCATTTATGCCATGAAAAGGTTGGCTATGACTGTTACACAAATGCTTTGAATTTAAGGTCTGTTTATAACTTTATGATATAGATCATTTTCTGGACGAACAGGGGATTTCCAAGGAAAATCATGATAAAGGCTGTCAAATCCTTCCATTCATTCAGTAAATTTTCAAAAAACTATGAGGAAAGATGGCTCCTTGTGGACAATGTTGGCGGCTGCAATTGAAATTCTTCTAAAGACAATTCTGCAGAAAACTATCCCAGTGATTATACACCCATGCATTTCTCTATTCCCAGGATCAACTTTCTAAGTCATCTTGACAATAATGCAAATTTTACATTATTCTAGGGTTTTTTAGTTTTTCATATCTGCTGGAAAACATTGCAGAGGGTTTTAAGTGTACAGTATACCGTATATACTCGAATATAAACTGGGATTTTGGGCCCAAAAATTGGCCCAAAAATGGGGGTCCCAGTTTATATTTGAGCCAACAATATACCCCCTTCCAAAATTATTACAGGCCACCACCGCCAAGCTCTGCACTGTGTCCCCCTGTCTGCCCTACCCTCATACCTCTACTGCCAATCACTAGTTCCTGCCCCGCTGCTAACTGGCTGCCGTGAGTTTCTTCCGCCGCTGAGCAGCACGAACAGGCGCGTGATTTGGCAGTGCTGCTTGGCTTCCTTTTCCAGGTGTATTTCTATACAAGGTCATGGTTTGAATACTACTGTTGAATCAGGCTTGCTAGTCCTGCAGAAGGGTCGGGGAAAGGATTTGATATACTACCTTTCTGTGGTTACAATAAAAGTGTTTATATATTATATGTACATATTTTTCCCAGGGCAACAGATGGTTAAGTGATTTGCCATAGTCACAGTGTGAATTGAACCTGGTTCCCCTCATCCCCAGGTCACCAGTTTACTCCTCCATTCCACTATATAAAAAATTGCAGGGTTGACCCAACAACTCATATTCAAATAAATTGATTTGGTGAGCAATTTGGAATGCTGCTATATATGAAATTGAATGGGAATTCATAATCCAGAAGTTAAGACTTAGATCAGATGTGGGCAACCAGAGTCTGAGGGCCACAACCCAGTCAGGTTTTCAACATTGCCCCAATGAATATGCAATGAGATCAATTTGCCAGCAATAGAAGCAAATCAATCTCATCCATATTTATTGTGGAAAACTTGAAAATCAATTTGGTTGTGACCCACAAAAACTCTGGTTGCCCATTCCTGTCTTAGATGAATCAGAAAATGTTCTTTGAAACATCTGGTATAGCTACTTGCAATTGAATCTATTCTCAAAACTGACAAATTTTTCCTTCACAGAATTTGGAAATACTGTGTATGATTGTTTCATCATCTTGCTTAAGCACATTCCCCAACTATATATTATGAAAAATTTCCCACAATCCATGACAACCAACATATATATTATTAAAAACCTAATCAAGAAAAGACTGCTGCCAACAAACTAAAGTTGCAAGCAGTTTTTCCTTCTTTAAAAGTGGGGAGTGTGTGCCCTCCTCTGGCAGCTTTATAGTATCAAGTAGAAATAGAGAAAAACTACCTAATAAAGAGTGAAAGACATCATACCAGTGTCAAATATAGAAGTATTATGAGCATTTAGTTTTCAAAAACATTTATTTGCTGTCAGTCAGCAAAGCCAACAGGAAAATGCTGATAGTGTAATATTGGTATATGTTTAGCAAAGTCTAGCTGAAACTTCATCTTGTGAGAATCCTGATTCAACTATACTTGCATTCTGGGATGCACTAGGTATGACTTAAGACTCCGATTGGCCAGACCCCTAAGGCCAATCGGGATGCCATTTATAGGATTTGCCCCTTAATGCTAAAAACTCTATTTTCAATAAAGAGGGGTATACTTTTGAAGCCGATGGCCTCTCCTCTCTTATTTCTCCACTTTTTGAAAACAGTCCTCAGCCCAGGTATAACGAAGCTTTCCCTTTACTCTACACTGTCAAATATTTCAACTGGCACAGATCTATAAAAATAGATTTTCTACAACTCACCTTATATTTTCCTTAGATTATCCTATCATTTTTTGAAGAAAGGAATATCCAAATTTTCAAACAAGCATATAAGTATTCCTTAACCAATCAGAGGCCCTTTATAAGTCTGCATCTTTTAAACAAATACCTCCATAACCAATCTTAGCTGTAATAAGTCTTAAATTCAGGTTGTTTTGGGGAACCTTCCCTGCTCTGGGTCCTTTCCCATATTTTGCTTGGGAGCCCTTAATTTGAATTTCTGCCACTGTTTCGATCAGTAATACTGTTTCTTCAATTTAGATTTCTGTGAGAACTCTAAATATGTCGCACTATGTCTCCATATGCCCTTCAATTCATGCCTCAAGTTACTGAATAATTTTTAAAGGTCGGCAAAGGAAATACAAGGCGAGTAATTCAGCAGTCAAGTAAGACATTTCTTTGAGGTACAATTATGATAAGATTACCCATTTAAGAAAGATCAATAGCAAAATATAACTTAAAAGCATATTAAATTACCCCAAAACTTTAAATTGGAATGAACCTTGATAACCACTTTAGGAATTCTTTTTTTTTTTTTTTTTTTTAATCTCTATCTAGAATCATATACCTGTGCTCTTGCATTAACCTCTGTGAGGACAGCTGAATAGTGCAGTTCCATTTCCTTTTTCTCTTTCTGCCAAGAGCTGTCCTTCTCTTTAATCTGTTCAGCTAGCTTACCCAAAGCAGCTTCATGGGTCTGATGAAGCTCCTTCATGGTATCGGATTTGTTCTTACAAGCATTTTCCAAATAGGATACCTTTATGTTGGGCAGAAAAAAGTAAGGCATTCAGTTTAAAATGCATAATCATATGACCAACATCAGTTTATATCATTACATTACATTACATTACATTACATTAGGGATTTCTATTCCGCCATTACCTTGCGGTTCAAGGCGGATTACAAAAGGTTAATTTAAAAAAGCAGAGTTACAATGATTAGCTAGAGAGGTAAGTTGTAGATCTTATAAACATTTAACGTGTTGTTGTGGATGAGGTGGTTTGTAAAAGAATTAATAGGTGGTCACAGTGGAGGTTCTTTTGTTATTATTAGTGCGGTAATGGGTAGATCTAATGTCAGTTTTAGAGTTACTAAGAGGTCGTGATGTTATTGCTGCTTCAGGAATTTCTTGAAAAGTATGGTTTTTATTTCTTTTCTGAACGTCCTATAGTCTGGGGTGGTCATCAGAAGGTTGGAGATCTGGTTGTCCAGCCTTGCGGCTCGAGTGGCTAGGAGGCCGTCGTGTAGTTTTGTTCTTTTGACTTCCTTGATTGAGGGGGGTATGAATGGGGAGTGCGTTTTTCTGTGTCTGGTAGTGGGTGCTTGGATGAGGCGATTGTTCAAGTATGATGGGCTGTCTCCGTGTAGGGTTTTAAATAATATGCAGTAGAATTTGAATTGGATTCTTTCTTGGATTGGAAGCCAATGTGAGTTGATGAAGGCTTCAGTGATGTGATCATGTTTTCTCAATGAATAGATGAGTCTCAAAGCTGTATTTTGGATTGTTTGGAGTTGTCTAATCGTCGTTGCAGGGCAAGGAAGGAAGAGGATGTTGCAGTAGTCCAATATACCTAGTATTAGGGATTGCACTATAAGTTGGAATTGTGTTCTTTCAAAGAATTTTCGGACTTGTCTCATGATTGCGAATGATTTCTGAATTGTTTTATTTATTTGCGGTTGCATAGTGCCGCGTCTGTCTATGGTCATGCCAAGTAGTTTTATGGTGGTTTGGATGGGGTATTTGATTGCGTTTATATCTAGGTTGATTGTGGTTTGGACCTTGTCATTTTCGAGAAGGATGAATTTGGTTTTGTCTTGGTTGAGTTTAAGTTTGTGGTTTTTCATCCAGGTTGTGACTGTTTCAAGTGTTTGGTGAAGTTTGTCTGTCATGGTAGGTTTAGAATGATCGTATGGGATGAGGATGGTGATGTCATCGGCATAACTATAGGTGGTTATGCCTAGATTGTCCAGATGCGTTCCTAGAGAAGCAGTGTAGAGATTGAAGAGGGTAGGGGATAGTGGAGATCCTTGTGGTACGCCGCAGGGGTTTGACCAGGATTCTGACTTTTCTTTGTTAGATTTTACACTGTAGGTTCTGAGTTTTAGGAATCCTTCAAACCAAGAGTATACTTTATCTGAGATGCCTATTGCGTCTAAGATCTGTAGAAGGATGTTGTGATCCACTAAGTCGAATGCCGCAGTTAGGTCCAGTTGTATGAGCAGCATTTTTTCCCCTGTACTAAGGTGTTGTCTGACGGTATCCATAAGGGAGCCTAGTAGTGTCTCTGTACTGAAGTTTGTTCTGAATCCTGATTGCATCCCATATTATATTTGATAAAATCTTCCATGAAGTTATCTTTAAAAACTGAAAACAAGCCAAAATAATGGATATTTTTTTCCATACACATTTACAAATCTGTTTATGGAATCTGTACATCATAGCCATTATTTCATAAACTCATACACATGTAAACTGCAGCTCTTACATGTGTATATTGCATATAAGTGCAAATAATTTAAGAAAGACGCACCACACAGTGTTTTCAAGGAAACAAGGTGGGTGAAGCTAAAATCTAAGCATGTGCTCCCTATGTTAAAAAAGGAAAGAGGAAAGTCTCCATGTTAGGTTTTACATCAGCTCAAAGACACACACAGGTTTTAAAAAGTGCTTGTTTTAGGCAAGACTTTACATGAAAGATAAAAAATAATTTTTCTTAATCCTGTGTACTTTATGTCCATTATAAAATGTAACTAAGTTAATTGACAGCTGATAGAAACCAGGGGACAAAGTTTATCTCGGTCCCCATCCCTTTAGGAGGGTTACCCAAAAAACCCTAAAGTTTGAAAAACTGTGCTTGATCAGAAAACAATTTTTTAAACGTTTTAAGCCCATCCTGGGTCGCTCAAAGCCACTGATTACATAAAGCTGTGTTTCTTAAAATTTGTTATTATTTACTACTACTATTTATCATTTCTATAGCTCTGAATAGATGGTCCCTGCTCAGAAGAACTTACAATCTAACTTGACAGACAGGACATCTCAGGGTTGAAGAGTTTCTAGCAGAAGGAATGATACGATGGGTATAGGTAACTGACAATGAGTGTGAGGTAAGAGTTGAAAGCTGCTTCATAAAAGTGGGCTGTTAGCTTGGATATGAATACTGCTAGAGACAGATCATGACGTATTGACTGTCAGCCTGTTACCAGGCATACAGTGCGGCAAGAAAGAAGGGATGGAGCCTGGAGTTGGCGGTGGAGGAGAAGGGTACAGATAAGAGGGACTTACCCAATGAACAGAGTTCATGGGGGGAACACAGGGGAAAGCATAGGGAAAGATAAGTAAATAGAGATATTGATGGGCTACAGAGTAAATGCAGTTGTAAATCAGTAAGAGGAGTTTGAACTGTATTCAGAAACTGATGGGAAGCCAACGAAGTGACTTGAAGAGAGGGGTAATGTGAATGTGGCAGCTCTCGTGGAAATATGAGATATACTGGTAGACAGTGGGATGGCAGAAGAGGAAGATCCATCATTACATACACTGAAAGTATGATGGGAGAGAAAGGAAGAAAACCAGGAGAGAACAGAACCTTGGTATCCCAGTGAGAAGCAAATTTCTTAGTATAAGGGGTGTTCAATCTACCTCAGTAGGAAAGAATAGAGTGTTCAAAAAATGTTTTTATTTTTTAATCCCCTGATAGCTCCATTCACTTCATCCACTTTTTCTGCAATGACTTGAACCACTTTGAAAAGAATTCTTCTGTTTGACCTTCAAACCAGGAAATCACGGCTTTCTTGACGTCTTCATCACTTGTAAACCGCTGTCCACGGAGAGATTTCTTCTAAACTCGAACAGATGATAATCCAAGGGAGCCAGGACAGGACTGTAGGGAGGATGGGTCAGCTACTGAAACCCACATTCTCAGATGGCAGCCTGTGAATATCGTGATATGTACACCAGCGTATTGTCAAAAAGAAGCATCATGCCTGCAGTGAGTTTTCCTCGTCTTTTCTCCTTAACTGACTCCCACAAAGCAATCATTCTGTTAGCATAACTCTCCTCGGTTATGGTTGTCTTATGTGGCATGAACTCCAGAAGTTAAAGCTCTTCATCTTCCCAGAAGACAGTTGCCATTATTATTATATTTATTGAATTTAAAATACCGCTAGCACATAAGTATTAAGCGGTTTACAAAGCTAATAATATAATAGGCACATTTAACCACCCTCTCTGTCCTGGATGGGCTCACAATCTAAACTAAAGTGCCTGAGAGAAAAACATTGCTTATATTAAAAGATAAATTGGAGGAAGAACCCCAAAGAAAAACATTATGATATACGTAATTACAAGGAGCCCCAAAGTATCCAAGAAAGATAAAAATAAGTTACATTTCAAAAATTAAATAGTAAGTAACAAGATGAATAAATGAATTTTAATCAAACAAAATAAATAAAAGAAAAAATAAATTAAAACAAACTCAATAAAAATAGTCTTGAGATGCACATCTATCTCATGCATATTTATTGTGGATATCCTGAAAACCGGACCTGCCTGTGGCTCTCAAGGATCAGAATTGCCTACCCCTGTTCTAGAAGAAACACTGAATGCATCAAATAAGCCTCTAGCTGGTAACTTTCTTGTAGTTCTTAGTGGAGCACATGAATTGACGCAGGAAGTAAGGGTGCTGGGGCTGCTTGATAAGTGATCAAAACATGATCAGATTTCATATAATCCCTGGAATTAGTCCACACAAGAAATTCATACCATAGCATACCATACATTTTCTTCTATACCGCAAGTTTTGACAAGGATTCAATGTGGTTTACAACAAGAATTTTAATTAGTGGTCATGGACAATGAGTTACAAGTTTGAGGAAGCAGAGATGCCTTTGCATTTTGAATTAGGGGTTTGAAGAGAAGAGCCTTAGTTTTCTGTACACATTGTACATAACATTTCTTTTTTTATTTAGTATTGTACCCATCAGCAATCACATTTTCACCATATATACACACACGTTTCCATTTTTTCAATAACAATATCCTATTATTGGCATTCTGCATTCATGCCCATAGATTTTTGGTCTGCCAGTTTCCACTTTTCGCCTCCTTCCACCCCTTCCCCTCCCCTCATACCACTCCCATATCCAGGACGAGCCTTTGACGTCACTTCCAAATCCAGTATGTGCCTTTGACGTTACGCCCGGTAATCCTTTTTCAACCCTCTGGTTCTTTTCTTTCACTTTCGGCAGCTGGACTCACTCAGTGCATCAGCTCAGAAGGAGAGATTTTTTCACATCAGTTTCGAAGTAAGTGATTATTTTTCAGGCTAATATCCGTTGGCATAATCCTGGATGTTTAATAGTGTTGTATAAATACTTTTTTTGTACTAATAAGTTAGATGACAATTCGGGACCTCCTTTCACGGACAATGCAGGTTCGTTTTTGTTTTGGTCTATACCCTGTTTGTCTCCTATTGGCATGGATTAACCCTAATCAGAGCAGTTACTTTTAAACCAATGCCTTTCCCCTCAATTTCTCCAGTATTTGTAGCTGTTTTATTTAAAGATATCCTAGTCCTGTGTACTGGCCACACAAGCTTTATTTCTATTTCTTACCATCCGCATGCAGACTATTCCCGTACGCCATTTCAGGTGTAGCAATTCTCAGAACTCATATCCATACTTCATCTCTTCATTCTCCTTCATTTTAAGAATTTTGATGACCATTTTATTACGTTGTTTTCCACATCACTCTCTACATGTGATATATTGGACATCTCAGTAGGTATTTCACTTTTCCCTCACTCCACTCAGCCTTTAAATAAATCTTGTTCATGTCACTTTCTCTCAATGCTCACATTCACAGTAATCTTTCACAATATATTCCAGTTTGTATAATATCGCACCTAAGGTATCACACTAGTTGGATCTCATTTCACACAACTATCATTTCATTATTCATCTTTTTAGCATTTATTTATTTTCTACTATCTATTCACTTTACCCACCACTCCTCCACATTATCATTAGTCTAATTTAATTTTATTTTACAATTTTTCTCGTTGGTTCAGGTCCTTTCTTTTCGCACATTCTGTCACAGTCTTTATGTTTACACCATTGTTCACTTACTCATCTTCACAGATCACACAAACGATTGGTGGCACTAATATTTTATGTCATCACATTTTTACACAGCTTTTCGTCATTCTTCAATAGGACCCCTGAGGAAGGAGTGTTTCTCCGAAACAAGGACCGTGTAGGGTCCGCATTCCATGTATATGAGAGTCATTTTCAAAGGATCACAAATTTATATGTTTTTTAATAAAGATTTCTGCCTTGTACATTTCCATCTGCAGTTTCTTTTTGCTTTTGTGGACCATGCACGCCATTTTATATTGAATACGCTTTTTTATGGGTAGCCAGTGTAACTCTCTTAAGAGTGGGGTAACACTCTAGAATTGACTTCATCGGAAGATTAGTCTGGCAGCTGTGTTCTGGAGTAACTTAAGTTTTCTACATTCTTTTTCCAGTAATACAGGGAGTTGCAATAGTCTAGGTAAGATAGGAAGACCACTTGTGCTACTGTCCTGAACCTAGCCCGACTCAGTGTAGATCTAATTGCTCTTAATTGTCTTGAGTCTGTAGAAAAATTAATTAATCTGGTCAGCAAAGGTAAGATCTGAGTCTAAAATTACACTCAGCACATTTGATGTTCCATCAATCTTGAGTTTTTCACTGGCTGTCAACACCAAATCTGTATAAGGCAAAGAGCTAAAGTTTTCAAACCAGAGGACCTTGATCTTCAGTTTGGTGAGTTTGAGGAAGCTTTTCTTTGTCCATACATAGAGATCTTCAACAACCCTTCCTATGTATTGGGCAATGGCTTCAAAAGTATCCTTCACTGGACACAACAGAAAAATATTGTCTGCATTGGAGAATATGTGAATTTGGGGAAGAGGTATATTCTGAACAGTGATGGAGATAGCGGAGAGCCTTGCGATATGCCATAGAAAGATTTCCAGGCTTGGGATTTGTCATTACCCTTCCTTACTTCATATGTTCTGTTGGTCAGGAATTATTCAATCCACTTCAAGACTATGCCTTTTATTCTCAGTTAGTTTAATCTAAAAAGTGAGAGAGAATGGTCCACTATATCAAATGCAGCCAAGATGTCAAACTGTAGAAGTACAATTGTGTACTCCTGCTTATATAAAATTTGACTTTAGACGTCAGTTCTTGCAGTAAAGATTCTGCACAATGTATGGATCTGAACCAATGTTGTGAGTTATGGAATCCATATCCTGTTTAAGAAGTAAGTTAGCTGACACAAAACTCTATAAACGGAGGCTACAACTTATCCAGAACACCGCTGTTAGATTGATATTTAACCTTAAGAGACTTGATCATGTCTTAGGCTACTATCAAAAATTACATTGGTTGCAAATTAAATCAAGGATATTATTCAAACTTGGGTGTTTTTGTTATAAGATACTATATGGTTTAATTCCAACCTGCATCTCTAAGCATTTTCTCTTTGGAAACAGAAGATGCCTAATTCAAGAAATTAGATTTTTTGCTTTTCCTTCTGTAAAGGGTTGCCTGTATAAGAGATTTTTCAGTAGAATTATGGCTTACCTGACTGCTCTTTTGGATAAGAGCTTTGGTAAGTTGATTTCCAGTTCTTATTTCTTTTTTAACTTCAAGAAATTGTTAAAAACCTTTCTATTTAAGAAAAACTTTTACCAACTGAATTGTTAAAAACCTATCTTTTTAAGAAAAAGTTTTAGCTATTGAATTGTCATATCCCTGTGTATGAAGTCTTCTTTAGTTGTAAACCACACGGAGCTGCGATGTTGTAGCGGTATACAAGAGTACTGTTATGTTATGATAACATGAGAAGAATAGTGAAAAAGAGACTTATAGGAGCGTCTGCAAAGGTCATAAGATTACATCAAGCACAGATGTTATTCAAAAATACAATCCTGGATACCCAGACTAGATATATTCCATGTATTAAAAAAGGAGGAAGGAAGACCAAACGGCAGCTGGCATGGTTAATGAGTGGGGTGAAGGAAGCTATTAGAGCTATAAGAGAATCCTTCGGAAAGTGGAAGGAGGATCCGACTGAAAATAATTGTAACGTAGAAGACATGAACGGTCCATCCAGTCCATCCATTAATGATACTCATTTAAAAATACATGATTTGATTAACTTGTCTCTTCTTTGATACTTCTGTGCCATAGACTGTAGAGTATTGCCCTAGGTTCCAAATGCTGAAGTTGCTGTCCAAGCTCACTTCAGCCAATCCAACCATCCCGTTGTTTGCAGGATATCTACCGTAAAGTCTGACCAGCAACATCCTCATGTTTCATATTAGTGGAGTTCACATTGATGCCCACTCTACACCTAATCACCATATATGGGACTCAAGACAGTGCAGGTCTGTCCAATACCGGCCTTAACTCTTTAATTTACATCCTTCATTTTCTAATTAGAGATTCTCTATTTTTATCCCATGTTTTTTTTTAATTCCAACACCGTTTTTCTCTCCACCACTTCCCTTGGAAGGGCATTCCAGGAATCTACCACTCTCTCTGTGAAGAAGAATTTCTTAACATTGCTCCTTAGTCTTCCTCCCTGTAACCTCAAATTATGCCCTCTAGTTTTACCATGTTTTCTTCTCTGGAAAAGATTTGGTTCTATATTAATGCCTTTCAAGTATTTAAACATTTGTATTATATCTCCCCTGTCCCTCCTCTCCTCCAGAGTATACATATAAACATAGTAGATGATGGCAGATAAAGACCTGAATGGTCCATCCAGTCTGCTCAACCTGATTCAATTTAAATTTTTTTTCTTCTTCTTAGCTATTTCTGGGCAAAAATCCAAAATTCTGCCCGGTACTGTGCTTAAGTTCCAATTACTGAAGTCTCAGTCAAAGCTCACTCCAGCCCATCTACACCATCCCAGCCATTGAAGCCCTCCCCAGCTCATCCTCAACCAATTGGCCATATACAGACACAGACACAGACCATGCAAGTCTGCCCGGTACTAGCCTTAGTTCTTCAATATTTACTATTATTTTCTGATTCTAGCTCCTCTGTGTTCATCCTATGCTTCCTTGAACTCTGTCACCGTTTTCCTCTCCATCACCTCTCTCAGATGCACATTCCAGGCATCCACCACCCTCTCCGTAAAGATAAAGAAGGGTGTTTGATTTCTTTTCTTTCCTATCACAGTTAATGAAGCTGTGAATAAAGTCACTAGTTCTTCATTTACATATTGCTAATAGATGATTGTCACTGTAATTAGAAATGATGATATAGGTCAGGGGTAGGCAATTCCAGTCCTCGAGAGCCAGAGGCAGGTCAGGTTTCCAGGATATCCACAATGAATATACATGATATGGATTTGCATGCACTGTCTCCTTGAGATACAAATCTATCTCATGCATATTCATTGTGGATATCCTGAAAACTCAATCTGACCTGTGGCTCTCGAGGACCGTCATTGCCTACCCATGATATAGTAACATCAGACATAGTAGATGATGTAGTTTCGACATAGTAGATGATGGCAGATAAAGACCAGAAATGGTCCATCCAGTCTGCCCAACCCTACCCACTCTTTAAATTACAGACTTAATTTAAATCTTCCTTCTTCTTAGCTATTGCTATGTCAGAACCTAAAGCTCTGCCCAGTACTATGCTTAGGTTCCATCTACTGAAGTCTCCATCAAGCTCACTCCAGTCCATCTAAACCATACCAGCCATCAAAGCCCTCCCCAGCCCATCCTCAACCAAACAGCCATATACAGACATAGACCGTGAAAGTCTGCCCAGTACTGGCCTTAATTTTTTCTGATTCGAGATCCTCTGTGTTCATCCCATGCTTTTTTTAACTCTGTCATCATTTTCCTCTCCACCACCTCCCTCAGGAGCACATTCCAGGCATCCACCACCCTCTATAAAGAAGAACTTCCTTACATTGCTCTAGGTCTTCCAGTCTCTTCTCATACTTTTTTTCTCTTATAATTTTCATTGCCTTCCTTTGGACTGCTTCAATTCTTTTTATATCCTTCGCCAGATACAGCACAAGGGATGGCAAGTCAAATGCAAGGAACTAGTAAGGAAGGCAAAGAAACCTTGAAAAGAAGATTGCACTGGAAGTGTAAGGAAAGAGATTTATATACCGCCTTTTTGTAGTATTATAACCCCACTCAAAGCAGTTTACATACAGGTACTTTAAGTATTTTCCCTAACTGTCCTGGTGGACTCACAGCAAAAACTTTTTTAGGTATATTAAAAACAAGAAGCTAGGAAAAGAATTAGTTGGACCTCTAGACAACTGAGGGGTAAAAGAGGGTCTCAGGGAAGACAAGGCCATAGCAGAGAGATTAAATTAATTCTTTCCTTCAGTCTTCACCGAGGAAGATGTGGGAGAGATTCCAGTGCCAGAAATAGTATTCAATGCTGATGAACCAGAGAAACACAAACAAATCTCTAACACTGAAAGAAGTAATGGGTCAATTTAACAAACTGAACAGTAGCAAATCACCTGGACCTGATGGCATACATCTCAGAGTGATGATAGAATTGAAAAATGAACTTGCAGAGCTATTGTTAGTCATTTGTAATTTATCTTTAAAATCCAGCATAGATTGGAGGGTGGCCAATATGATGCTGATTTTTAAAGCGGGGTCCAGAGGTGATCCAGGAAATTATAAACTGATGAGTGCAACATCGGTGCCAGGCAAAATGCTAGAGACTATTATAAAGAACAAAATGACAGAACATGAGCATGGACTGAGAGACATGAGCACGGATTGAGAGAAAGCCAATATGGATTTAGTCAAGGGAAATCTTGCCTCACCAATCTACTACATTACTTTGAAGGGGTGAATGAATATGTGGATCAAGATGAGCGAATTTATAATATGATGCCAAAATCCAAGATGTTACGGAGAGCTTGCCGAGACTCATCAAGCCTGATTACTATTATCTGATGTTGCTCATCCACGTTGGCACTAACAATACTGCCAGGTACTCCTGCAATGTATCAAAAGTGACTTTGTGGCTCTGGGAGAGAAGGTGAAGCAGTCAGGTGCACAGGTGGTATTGTTCTCCATCCTCCCTATCAAGGGTAAAGGCCAAAGCAGAGAAGCTTGTATTCTGGAGATGTGAATGCGTGGCTACCCAGCTGGTATCGTCAAGAGCGTTTTGGCTACCTGGACTGTGGGATGATTTTCCAAGGGCTGCTGAGTAAAGATGGTGTGCATCTATCAAAGAAAGGAAGAAGTGTTTTTGGCAGCAGGCTGGCTAATCTACTGAAGAGGGCTTTAAACTAGAAGTGATGGGGCAGGGTTATCAATTGTAATTGAAATTGTAAGAGCCAGAAATCTTTTTTGTGAGGCAAGTAAGTAAAAGTAAGAGGAAAAGAAGGCCACTTTGGTTCTTTAACTGTTTGACCAGAGAATTGGATAGAGGGAGTGTGCTAGATGTGGTGTATTTCGATTTTAGCAAAGTCTTTGACAGTGTTCCACACAGATGTCTAATAAATAAACTGAGTGTCATCAGGATGGGTCCCAAAGTGATGGGCTGGGTTAAGAACTTGTTGAGTTGACAGCAACAGAGGGTAGTGATCAAGGGAGATCACTCTGAAGAAAAATGGAGATCGTTCTGAAGACAGGGATGTTACCAGTGGTGTGCCTCAAGGTTCTGTTCTTGGGCCTGTTCTTTTTAACATTTTTATAAATGATATTGCTGCAGGGCTGTAGGGTAAGATTTGCCTCTTTGCGGATGATACCAAAATTTGCAATAGAGTAAACACCCAGGATGGTGTGACTAACATGAAGAAAGACCTGGCGCAGCTTGAAGAATTGTCTGAAATTTGGCAGCTAAAATTTAATGCTAAGAAATGCAAGGTCATGCACTTGGGCTGCAAAAACCCAAGGGAAAGGTAAGTTTAGGAGGTGAAGAACTTTAGTGCACGACAGAAGAGCAGGACTTAGGTGTGATTGTATGTGATGATCTTAAGGCAGCCAAACAGGTTGAAAAGGTGATGGCGAAAGATAGAAGGATGCTAGGGTGCATAGGGAGAGGTATGGCCAGTGAGACCTCATTTAGAATTCTGTGTACAATTCTGGAGGCAGCACCTTCAAAAAGATATAAAAAGGATAGAGTCGGCCCAGAGGAAGGATACTAAAATGGTGCGTGGTCTTTGGGGACAGACTTAAAGATCTCAATCTGTATACTTTGGAGGAAAGGCGGGAGAGGGGAAATATGATAGAGACATTTAAATACCTACATGGCATAAATGCGCATGAGTCGAGTCTCTTTCATTTGAAAGGAAGCGCTGGAATGAGAGGGGATAGGGTGAAGTTATGAAGTGATAGGCTCAGGAGTAATCTAAGGAAATACTTTTTTTACAGCAAAGGTGGTAGATGAGTGAAACAGTCTCCAAGTAGAGGTGGTGGAGACAAAGCCTGTGTCTGATTTCAAGAAAGCCAGGGATAGGCATGTGGAATCTCTTAGAGAATGGAAGAGATAATGTTTACTGTGGATTGACAGATTGGATGAGCCTTTTGGCATTTATCTGCCATCATGTTTCTAGATATATTTGGATTTTCAAAGGCATTTGACAAGTACCTCATGAAAAACTTCTAAGAAAATTAGAAAGGCATTGGATAGGAGGTAATGTCTTATTATGGATTAAGAACTGGTTGAAAGAGAGAAAACAGAGAATAGGTTTAAATGATCAATATTTTCAGTGGCGAGGGTAAAAAGTGGTGTTCCCCATGGGTCTGTGCTAGGATCATTGTTTTTTAACATATTTTTCAATGATCTAGAGACGGGAATAACTAGTGAGATAATTAAATTTGTTGATGACACAAAGTTGTTCAATCGCAAGAGGATTGTGAAAAATAGAAAAATGACCATATGAGACTGGGCATCAAAATAGCAGATAACATTTAATGTGAGCAAGTGCAAAGTGATGCGGTGGCGGCTAGCAAAGAAAATAAATAGAATGTTAGGAATTATCAGGAAAAGAATGGAAAACAAAGATGAAAATGTTATAATGCCTTTGTATCGCTCTATGGTACAGCCACATCTGAAATACTGTGTGCACAAAGGTAAGGGGATGGAGGGAGACAGATTTGGCTGGAGGGAGGGAGGGAGGGAAGGGGCCGCGTGCGCGCGCCTGGTGACCGCGTGCCTTCCCTCCTTTAAGTTTCTTTACCCCACGAAGGTAAGGGGGGAGGGAGGGAGATTCTTGGGTTGCTTAAGGGTGGCGAGGTGGCAAGAGGGAAGGGAGGATTCTGCAGGGACATGGCGGTGAAGGGGATGGCGGAGACAAGGACGGGGCGGTGAAGAGGACGGTGGGTTCAGGGATGAGGTGGTGAAGGGGACGGCGGGGATGGGGCGGTGAAGGGTCCGGTGGTCCGGTGACGGGGCAATGAAGGGGACAGATTTTTTTCCCCGTGTCATTCTCTAATGGGCAACTATGGCCCTTGAGGGCCACAACCCAGTCAGGTTTTCAAGGTTTCTACAATGAATAGGCATGAGATCTATTTGCTTACAATGGAAGCAGTATATGCAAATCAATCTCATGTATATTCATTGTGGCAGTCTTGAAAACCAGATTGGGTTGTGGCCCTTGAAGATCATGATTGACCACCCCTTTATCAATCGTGTACTTCCTTTTAGAGCCTAAAAAAAAACCCAAACCAACTGAACTTTCACCACAACTCCAAATTACTTCATTTCAAAGGAAAATACATTTTAGAAAGCTTGGGGCAAGCATAAAGGTTCTCTAAGGGAAAGAAAAAGATTCTAGCTTTGAGAAGTCGATACAGAAGGGAAGATTAAATAAGATATATGGACTAAATGTATTGTCTGTTTCTGTATAAAAATTACCACCATTATCTTCTTCATGTATCCACAAAATACACAAACAGAAAACAAAAATAAACCTTTTTCTCCCTCCCCTTCAAACTCCAATCATAGTTTTAAGGGAAAATTTATGTTAAGATCTTCTTAATTTCCCACCATTCTCTTTGATACTCAGTAATGCAAGTAAAGTCAAATAATCCATTTCAAGCTATCCTGGTTTTGAACATGGAACAGAAGAAACTTGTTCATAGACTCAAGAAAATGAGAAAAGTATGGAAAAATTATTTGTTCCTTACTAATATGACCAAATGTTAGTGTAGCTGAGATCTGGAAAACTGTCTATAAGATCAGATACAAAATATTGACCTGGCTAACAAAGCCTGAACACAAATCTAGATTAGGAGTGACAAAACTATACACTGAGCCAAATCATTTTACCTTGATGAATTTGTTCACCTTTTTAAAGATGTTTCTTTGGGATAGAAAGATATGCTTAGTCATCTAAAAGTATGCCTATAATTTTAGTGCTCATTAAGCAAATAGGATTTATCAACAAAATCATCTGCAGTCCATGAAAAACTATGAATGTATTTATGCATAACTATGTATAGACATAGGATATGACCACCATTTCAAAACTTTTTTCTCAGATTTTACAAGCAAATTATGCCCCCACTTCTGCTTCCCCAATTCAGTGTTCCTTAAGTCACTAGGTCTTGTTTCAGTTTCATGCCAAGATAAAGAGTTGGTTTATTAGTGTAAATGACTAAGTCCTTTGAATTGCTTCATCAGTAAGATTAATTTATTTTCCTCTAATTAGGTCCCTGTGGCTAATACTGGCTAGTAATATTAGCATGCCCTGTACAGAAAGTAGAGCTTAGAGACTTCTTACAGATTTCAGTCACATTTACATAACCACAGCAATGGCATCAAACTGAGTTGTAGACATGCTATAATTAATGGTGTTGAATTATTAACATTCAAACTTAAAAAAAAAAAGACAACTGTCACTCCCTCTTAATGTTACTGTGATGTGGACAAATGTCACTGAATTTAATCAAGGTATCTGGTGCCTGAGGACAGTTACCTTCTCATTAGCCCTGTTGAGATCTGAGATAAGGACTTCAACATTCTCCTGCAAGACTGCACAAAGCTCAAGCCAGGAAAATTTACCCAGCATGCTTTCTGGTTGTTTTATTAGCACGCAGCCTGCAATCAAACGCTGATACAAACTGTGCAGGAAGGTTAGCTTCTCCTATCAGAGAGGAAACAAAGGAAAAATGGTTTTATGAAGTCCTTCAAGTCCATCAATCCACTTAATATAACATGCAGAGTAGCTGTTATCTTTTGAAACAGATTGAAATCAGTACATTTTAACACTTAACGCTGTGATTTAAAGAGAATTATTAAGAATTCCTCCAGCTCAAACAGAAAAATATATATAATGATTGTAACAGAATATGAGCAGTTTCTTAACTGTGTTCCAGTTTCTAGGCACTGGAACTCTAAAGTACATACAAATGAGCAGAGAATCACTGTTTTATATCACTGTTCTACTGTCCTGTTTTAAACACTGATAACACTATCTAAATTTAACTTGTCTTTTTACCTCACAATTGTCTTACACCAACATCCAGTCAAATCCAATGTAAGTTTCCTATTATACACTAATAACAAACAAATACATAAAACAGGCAGTGAAAAAAGTACCTCTATGGCATGGTAGCAATAGTATAAATTGTGGTATAATAAACTCTAATTCATGCCTCCTGCATAAGAAGGTACTAGTGCATATCTCAACATTTGGATCTTACAAAGAGAACGTGATATGCACAGTGAAATGTAGTCATAAAAACTCATAGTAACAACTTTTTCAGATACATCAGAAGAAGAAAGCCTGTGAGGGAATCTGTGGGATCACTGGATCATCAAGGCATAAAAGGGGTACTCAGGGAGAACCAGGCTATAGCAAAAAGACTGAATGAATTCTTTACTTTGGTCTTAATTGAAGACCGACAATGAGAAGGAACTAAAAAAATTATTGGTGAACATAAAAGACATCTTGAGCTAAATCAAAGAGTTAATCACCTGAACCAGATAGTATACTCCCCAGTGTACTGAAAGAACAACTGGATAAATGTGAGCTTTCAACAAAGTTCCTCATGAGAGACTCCGGAGAAAATTAAAAAGTCATGGGATAAGAGGTAATGTTCTGTTATGGATTAGGAATTGGTTATTGTTCAGAAAACAGAGGGTAGAGTTATTCTCAATGGAGGAGGGTGAACAGTAGAGTGTTGCAGGGATCTGTACCGAGACTGGCATTATTTAGCACAGTTATAAATGATCTAGAAATTGGAACAACAAGTGAGATAATTAAATTTGCAGATGATTTGCAGATGACACTAAACTATTCAGAGCTTAGGAACTTGATGACTGGGCATCCAGATGAAATTTAATGTAGACAAATGCAGAGTGATGTACATAGGGAAGAACAAATCACAGTTACCTGATGCTAGGGTTCACCTTAGGAGTTAGAACCCCCAAAAAGATCTAGGTGTCATTGTAGACAATAAGCTGAAACCTTCTGCCCAGTGTGAGCAGCAGCCAAAAAAGAAAACAGGATGCTAGGAATTAGAGGATGGTAAAGAAAACCAAGAATATTTTAATGCCTCTATCATTCCATGGTGTGACCTCACCTCAAGTACTGCGTTCAGTTTTGGCCACTGTATCTCAAAAAAGACATAGCAGAATTAGAAAAGGTTCAAAGAAGAGCAACCAAAATGATAAAGGGGATGGAACTCCTCTCATATGAAGACAGGCTAAAGAAGATAGGGCTCTTCAGCTTGGAAGAGAGACTAAATGGTGTACAACAGGTAAAAGTGAACTAACCTTTTAATCTTTCAAAATGCATAAAGACTAGGGCCCTCTTTTACTAAGGTACGCTAATCGATGTAGCGTGCATGTTAGTCTGTGGACACATTAGCATTTAGCACGCGCTAATCAGTTAGCACACCTTAGTAAAGGAGGGGGTAGTAAAGGAGGGGGACACTCAATGAAGTTACATGAATATACTTTTAATACAAACACAGAAACATTTCAGCAGAAAAAGGTCAAGTGGCCCATCCAGTCTGCCCATCTATGGCATCCACTGTCTCCTCTTCTCCCTAACAGATACCACGTACCTGTCCCACACTTTCTTGAATTCAGACACAGTCACTGTCTCCACCATCTCTACCAGGAGACTATTCCATGCATTTGCTACCCTTTCAGTAAAAATAGTATTTCCTTAGATTACTCCTAAGCCTATCACCTCTTAACTTCATCCTATACCCTCTCATTCTGGAGCTTCTTTTCAATTGAAAGAGATGTGCCTCAAGTGCATTTATGCCAATTAAATATTTATTTATTTATTTTTAAAATTTCTATACCGTTTTTTTCCAAAATGGTTTACAAAAAGTTACATACATAAAATATTATAAAAATCAGAACAAGATAGGAACAAAAAACAAACAGATTTAATCCTTACATAAAGTAAATTGCTTAAAGAAATGCGTCTACAAATAGTTTCATTCTACTTTTTTTGAATTTGACCAACAAGGCTATTCCACAATTTAACTCCTGCACATGTGAAAGTTATCAATGTATGTCTAAAGTATGTCTAGATTGTATTCAATTTTTCAAAACCTGACGCCTCTGCCCCACCACTCCACCGCAATATTCAGTTCAAAAAGCGGGAAGTTTGATGTGGGTGCCTCATCATTGGCTGTCGGGTTTGTAACGTTATTTAAATCTTTGTGATTTTTAATTTTTTACTTTTTATTTTTTCAATTCTAATAAATTTTAAGAACCTTTAAGGAATAAATATTATAAGACTCTTCAATTTTTAAACGTCATGGTGTAAACTCTAAAAGTTTTTTATATACTCATCTCAGCATAAACCCAGGGAGTCAGACCCGACATGTTTCACAAAGATGTGTTTTATCAAGGGTCTCCCTGCAGAATATAAAAGAGAAAGCTGTCACATACAATTGTATAACCTCTCCCTCCAGTCTATAGTTAGTTTAAAGTTAATAATAATCTCGCTTCAGTGGTGTACTCACCAAGGGCGCCGCTGTCATCCGACTCCACTTTATTCATGAGAAAAGATGGCGGCGGCGTCCTTGGAGTGGAATTTAAATCCCCTCTCGTTATCATCCAAGTCTCCACCCCCTACATCCTATTGGTCCTGCCTGAATTATACCGTACCCCATTCAATCTCGATATTTAATCCGTGGGGTTCAACCATATCCAAAGAAAAAATAAATCTTTGTTCAAATTCATTGAGTTTAAAAGAGTCCCCCCGTCCATCCCACCCGACTACTTTCTTGATGACCCGCCATCTGAGCCACTGTATGGTTTAATCTTAACCAATGTTCAACCAAGGGAGCCTGTGTGATCTTATTTACAATTCGTGATTTGTGTTCCGTTAGCCTGGTCTTTATTTTCCTACTCGTGCGTCCCACATATATGAGATCGCACGGGCATACTATAATATAAATCACCCCCTGAGAATCACAATTAGTAATATGTTGAGCTCTCAAAATGACTGGGCGCCCCGGGACCTGCCAGGATTCACCCTGAATGGCTGAAGGGCACCATTGACATCTTCCACATATGTCGTGGTGTCCCTCCCCCCCCCCCTCTTCTTCCGGGCGAATGCCATATTTCTGGAAATTACACTGTTGACCTAATGTGCTCCCTCGGGTGTAGGCTATTCTAGGGAAGGAACTTAGCGCTGTGTGAGATTGAACTATGAACCAGTATTTTCTAAATATTTTTACTACCATTTTTACTACTCTAGAGAACGGAAGAACACAGGTAAGATTGTCTTCTTCGTCTTGAATATTAGGCGACTCCTGTAGTAAAAGCTCTCTCTGCGCATATTTTCCCCTATAGAAGGCCTGCTTAATAGATCGTACTGGGTAGCCCCTACTGAGGAGGCGCTTTTTCAATTCACTGGCTTGTTGTTTATATTCTTCTATAGTGGAAGAAACCCTGCGTAACCGCAGGAACTGTCCTACAGGCAAATTAAATCGAAGCTTAAATGGGTGAAAGCTACTAAAATGTAGAATTGTGTTACGAGTGACTGGTTTACGATAGAGGGACGTGTTAATTTTGTCCCCACATATTTGTACCGTAATGTCTAGAAAATCAATTTTTGTCCTGTGGCAGGTCATCGTGAATTTTATATTTGGATCCACCGAATTCAAAAATTCTACAAATGAATGTAAATCTTGTATGGTACTACGCCAGATGAAAAAAAAGTATTGCGGTGGAGTGGTGGGGCTGAGGCGTCAGGTTTTGAAAAATTGAATACAATCTAGACATACTTTAGACATACATTGATTACTATTAGTCTGGATTATATCAAATAAGTATTTTTGCCACAAGGTTTGTAAGCATGTGAAAGTTATGGCATTCATTTCCACATATTTAGGATTAGCCTTCGTTTTCAGCAATGCTTCCGGAGTGTAATGATCTTAATGGTTGATACCCAGACTACAAACTCTTAAGAAATTCTGGGATCATACTATATAGAAATTGGTGATATAACATAATTGTTTTGTATTGAATTCTAAATACAACTGGCAGCAAATGCAATTGTCGGAGATATGGAGTAATATGCTCATATCTTGATGTTCCAGTATTTAAACGTCTATCATATTTCCCCTTTCCTGCCTTTCCTTAAAACAGAAGGACATATTTTTTTCACTCAAAGAATTGAGAAGCTCTGGAACCTCTTGCCAGAATGGTTAGCATATCTGGGGGTTTTTTTTTTTTTAAGTTTAGACAAGTTCCTGGAGAAAAAGTTCATAATCTGCTATTGAGACAGACTTGGGGGAAGCCACTGCTTGCCATAGAATTGGTAGCTACTGGAATGTTGCTACTAATTGGGCTTGTGTCAGGTACTTGTGACCTGTGACCTGGATTGGGCATTGTTGGAAGCAGGATACTAGGCTAGATCTGGAAACTTCATACAATCAAAAAATATTTTGATCTAATCTCCTTCAGATTACTGGTCCAGTCTTCAATACTATCAATTTTGGATTACTGTAACATCGTTTACCTAGGGACATCTAAAAAAAATCATTAATATACTGAGATTAATACAAAATACAGCAGTTCATCTGATTTTTGGGGTGATCACATTAGCCTATACTATCAGCAACTCCATTGGCTACCATTTGAAGTCAGGGAGTTGTTTAAATTTGGTTAGAAACATAGAAACATAGATAAAGACGGGTTGTATGTGCTTTAAAGCATTAATTGGTTTGGCTCCTACTTATCTCATCTCCCATTTTGAAATACTTAAGTCTAATAAGAACACTCAAAAAAAATTACTTGTTTGCATTTCCGACACCAAAAACCTGTCACTATAAGAGATTCTTAGAAAAAACATTAGCCTATCAAGCAGGAAAAACAAATACTTGGTGGAACATGCTGTTGTCACAAACCCAGTCATATTATTCTTTTAAAAAGTTACTGAAAACTTACTTATTTGATAAATTTGTTATTCATTAGATATTGTGAAATTCTATTTAACCGAATGACTTGTAACTCAAATGTACCATATGATGTATATGTTCGCTGTTTGTACAGTCCTCTTGATGTAAATCGCCTAGAACTAATGTGGTGTGGCAGTATACAAGAATAAAGTTATTATTATGTTCTCTTTTGGGCAAGTTATTATTATGTTCTCTTTTGGGCATGTGACTTTGTAACTGTTGCTTCAGAAAAGACCTCCTAGATAAAATACTGTGGTAGCAGTGTTAGTCTACTTTTAAGGTTGATTTTAAAAAATGGAAATTAAGGTGATACCTTTTTACTAAACACATATTGTAACTAGCTTTCAGAGGGCAAAACCTCCTTTCACAGGGATCGCCTAAGACCATCGGAAAACACATATTTCCGATGGTCTTAGGCAGTGTTCTTCAACCGCCGGTCTGCAGAAATTTTCTGCCGGTCCACAGGGCCAGCACGTTCATCGGGCCCAAGACAACGTTCTTCAGCCGCCGGTCCACAGTGTGATCAACGCGGCATCTTCAGGCCAGCTCCCTGAGTGCTGCAGTGCACAAAGCAGTGGGAAAAGGCTCCTACGCATGGCCTGCGCCTGAATCGGAAGTCTGCTCTCTGATGTCGCAACGTCAGAGGGAAGGCTTCCAGAAGTCTGTTTTTCGATATAAAGTCGAATAGTGTTGTGACCATGTTAGTCCATTTTCCAAGGTAATATAAAGAAACAAAACAAAGAAAATAAGATGATACTTTTTTTATTGGACTAGCTCAATGCATTTTATGATGAACTTTCAAAGGTAACCCTTCTTCAGATTAGAATAAGCAAATATTGACAAATACAGTTATCCGTATATATAAGGAGAACATGAAAGCATGTCAGGGATAGGAAGAGGGAGGGGTGGATGGGTGGGTAGGCAGGAGACAAAGGTGGCAGAGCAGTTTAGACATTTTGCAGAGCAAGCACAAAAATCTAGTAGCGAAGCACAGGCGGAAGAACAAATGGCTAAAAATGTAAAAAAGGGAGACAAAAATTTTTTCAGATATTTTAGTGAAAGGAGGAAGATGAAAACTGGAATTGCTAGGCTAAAAGATGCTGGGAACCAATATGTGGAAAGTGATGAGGAGAAAGCGAATGTGCTAAACAAATACTTCTTTTCTGTGTTCACAGAAGAAAATCCTGGAGAAGGACCGAGATTGTCTAGCAAAGTTACACTAGAAAATGAAGTAGATTCTGCGCCGTTCACGGAGGAGGGTGTTTATGAGCAACTTGAAAAACTGAAGGTGGACAAAGCAATGGGACCAGACGGGATCCATCTCAGGATACTAAGGGAGCTCAGAGAGGTTCTGGCGAGTCCTATTAAAGACTTGTTCAACAAATCTCTGGAGACAGGAGTGATTCCTGGGGATTGGAGGAGAGCGGATGTGGTCCCTATTCATAAAAGTGGTCACAGGGATGAAGCAGGAAACTACAGGCCGGTGAGCCTCACTTCAGTTGTTGGAAAAATAATGGAAGTTTTGCTGAAAGAAAGGATAGTGTACTTCCTTGAATCTAATGGGTTACAGGATCCGAGGCAACATGGCTTTACAAAAGGTAAATCGTGCCAAACGAACCTGATTGAATTTTTTAATTGGGTGACCAGAGAGCTAGATCGAGGACATATGCTAGATGTAATTTACTTGGATTTCAGCAAAGCCTTTTATACAGTTCCTCATAGGAGGCTGTTGAACAAACTTGAAGGGCTGAAGTTAGGACCCAAAGTGGTGAACTGGGTCAGAAACTGGCTGTCGGACAGACGCCAGAGGGTGGTGGTTAATGGAAGTCGCTCGAAGGAAGGAAAGGTGGAGTCCCTCAGGGATCGGTGCTGGGGCCAATCCTGTTCAATATGTTTGTGAGTGACATTGCTGAAGAGTTAGAAGGAAAAGTGTGCCTTTTTGCAGATGATACCAAGATTTGTAACAGAGTAGACACCGAAGAGGGAGTGGAAAATATGAAAAAGGATCTGCAAAAGTTAGACGAATGGTCTAATGCCTGGCAACTAAAATTCAATGCAAAGAAATGCAGAGTAATGCATTTGGGGATTAATAATAGGAAGGAACCGTATATGCTGGGAGGAGAGAAGCTGATATGCACGGACGGGGAGAGGGACCTTGGGGTGATAGTGTCCGAAGATCTAAAGGTGAAAAAACAGTGTGATAAGGCAGTGTGATAAGGCAGTGGCTTTATACAGCCCAGAAGGATGCTGGGCTGTATAAAGAGAGGTATAGTCAGTAGAAGGAAGAAGGTGTTGATGCCCCTGTACAGGTCATTGGTAAGGCCCCACTTGAAGTATTGTGTTCAGTTTTGGAGACCGTATCTGACGAAGGACGTAAGAAGACTTGAGGCGGTCCAGAGGAGGGCGACGAAAATAATAGGAGGCTTGCGCCAGAAGACGTATGAGGAGAGACTGGAAGCCCTGAATATGTATATCCTAGAGGAAAAGAGAGACAGGGAAGATATGATTCAGACGTTCAAATACTTGAAGGGTATTAACGTAGAACAAAATCTTTTTCAGAGAAAGGAAAATGGTAAAACCAGAGGACATAATTTGAGGTTCAGGGGTGGTAGATTCAAAGACAATGTTAGGAAATTCAACTTTACGGAGAGGATGGTGGATGCCTGGAATGCGCTCCCGAGAGAGGTGGTGGAGAGTAAAACTGTGACTGAGTTCAAAGAAGCGTGGGATGAACACAGAGGATTTAGAAAATAATATTAAATATTGAACTAAGGCCAGTACTGGGCAGACTTGCACGGTCTGTGTCTGTATATGGCTGTTTGGTGGAGGATGGGCTGGGGAGGGCTTCAATGGCTGGGAGGGTGTAGATGGGCTGGAGTAAGTCTTAACAGAGATTTCAGCAGTTGAAACCCAAGCACAGTACCGGGTAGAGCTTTGGATTCTTGCCCAGAAATAGCTAAGAAGAAAAAATTAAAAAATTTAAATTGAATCAGGTTGGGAAGACTGGATGGACCATTCGGGTGTTTATCTGCCGTCATCTACTATGTTAGTGTGCACCGCAGTGAACTTCATATAAAAAGACTCAGGTACACATCTCACCATATCTCCCTTATAGTGAATGGTGAGACCTCCAAAACCCACCCAAAACCTACTGGACACAACTGTATATCATACCAATAGCTCTTATGCCTGCAGGTGTTCCCTATATGTAGGTACAGTGGGATCTGGGTGGGTTTTGGGAGGCTCATCAGTGCAATAGTTAGAGTAGGATATAGGCCTGGGTTCCCATCTCTATAGTCCACTGTACTGCCCACTAGGCTATTTCAGGCACCTGCTTGGTGCTCTACTAGGACTGGCCATCTGAAGCTATCATACAGACAAGTATGTACTGTTCATTCGCATCTTTGGGGATAGAAGAGGGTCAGTGACCACTGGGGGAATTTGGCGGGGAGCCATGCCTTCATATCCCAGTGGTCATCTGGTCAGTTTGGGAACCTTTTTGGCAGGATTCAAAATTTTGCCCCAAAGCTTCTGTTTGTGTGGTTAAGGGGCTGGAGGAGTTGTTGTACAGTGAGAGATTAGAGAAACTGGACCTCTTCTCCCTTGAAAAGAGGAGACTGAGAGGGGACATGATCAAAACATTCAAGATAATGAAGGGAATAGACTTAGTAGATAAAGACAGGTTGTTCACCCTCTCCAAGGTACAGAGAATGAGAGGGCACTTTCTAAAGTTGAAAGGGGATAGATTCCGTACGAATGTAAGGAAGTTTTTCTTCACCCAGAGAGTGGTAGAAAACTGGAACGCCCTTCCGGAGGCTGTTATAGGGTAAAACACCCTCCAGGGATTCAAGACAAAGTTAGACAAGTTCCTGCTGAGACAGAACGTATGCAAGTAAGGCTAGTATCAGTTAGGGCACTGGTCTTTGACCTAAGGGCCGCCGCATGAGTGGACTGCTGGGCACGATGGACCACTAGTCTGACCCAGCAGCGGCAATTCTTATGTCCTTATGTTCTTTGTGTCGAAAAGGACACCCAGGTACTCCAGCGTCTGGACTGGCCACAACTGGCTCTTTTTTCAAGTTCACAATCCAGCCCAGTCTCTGAAAGGTCATCATGAAGGCCTGAGCCACTCTTTCTACTTCCTTCCTCTAGGGGGCTCTAATAAACCACTTATCTAAGTAAGGTTGGACTAGTCAGCCCATTTTGCAGAGATGGGTCACTACCATCACCTAGTGAAGGTCCATGGAGCCGTTGCAAGACCGAAGGGCAGGGCCATGAAATAAAAATGTGGTTCCAGGATATGAAAATGAAGGAAGCATCTGTGATCCGCAAAGATGGGAATGTGTAAATATGCCTCCATCAGGTCCAGAGCTGCTAGAAACTACTCTGGCTGCATTGAGGCAATGACTGACCAAAGTGACTCCATATGAAAACGAGGCCCTTTGAGAGCCGCAGAGAGGAACACAATATTAAAGTTTCCATCCTAAAGCATTATGTGACAATATTCCTGTTGGTCAGTTTTTGAGGCTCAGAAGGATATGTTCTAATGATCAAGAATTCCATATACAAGCTTGTAATATATATTTTACAAATTCACACAGCGTGGTTATCCTGAAAAAAAATAGTAAGAAGGGCCAAGTGAGCCAAGCACTGTCAGAGGGAATGGTAAATTAATTCCACCCCATCTAGAGCTGAGAACCCGTTAGTGTGTGCCTTGCTATATTCGGTGCACAACTATAGGATATTAAAAAGCACTGGTCGGTTCGACAGATTTAGGGTGAAATTTGGGGCAAATGTTAAGGCACCAAGAAGTCAGCTATCATCTCTACTATCCCATTGTTGTGTAGTCTGTATGTCTCTGACTTTTATCCCTTATCCCGTTTTTATAAGTTTCTATGTAAATTATTATTTGTTTTTATGTAATTTTATATTGTTAACCGCTTAGAAACCAGAATAAGCGGTCTAAAAAATATTTTAATAAACTTGAACCATGAAACTTTGACGGGGGCATCAAGTTTGTGGCCAGTGTAAATATTGTAACATGTGCTAGTGGAAGATAGCATTAGCATACCTTATATGACTCGTAGAAGATATGAATTGAGGACAAACACTAATTGCAACTCGTCGACGGTGGTATATTGTATAGTGTGTTCTTGGAATAAATACTACATTGACTACACTAAAAGAGTTATAAAATTACACATCGCTTAACATTTATGTAATATCCGCAGAGAACAACTGGTCCCTCTAGTAATGCATTGTCAGGAAGCAGGACACATGGAGACATGCCCCAGGTACGTTAGATAGATTGTAAGCCCGCCGGGACAGAGAGGGAAAACTGCTTAAGTACCTGAATAAATGCATGTAAACCGTTCTGAGCTCCCCTGGGAGAACGGTATAGAAAATTGAATGAATAAATAAATAAATAAATAAAGTATACATGTGCATGTGCTAAGTTAATGGGGAAAGTGTCTCAATTTTTGTCACTGATTTTTGTCATAGATTTATTTTTAATTGGTGCATGTTGATTCCTCACGGACTCGACACTGAAATTGATTGGTTCCAGTTATGAGTGTCAAAATTAACTGGTGATTGGATATTGAGTAGTTTGGCTTCATTCAATGCCCTTCTTACTGTTTGTTACGTCAGCCTAGAGTGGGTGGTTTAAATCAGGAAGTATGAACTTGCAAATAGGGATCAACCAGACTTTGGTTTGTTAGCCCTTCATGTAGTAGAAGCTGAGGAAGGTATTAAATATGTTAGTTGCAATTTGAGTATTTTGCGTGTTAAGTATGAGTATGCATGGCGTGTATATTTTATATTTTTTTAAACATTTCTTGCATCCCCTCCTGATGAAGAGCGTAATAGGAGAAACTTGAGTTGGGGGGACAGCTTGATATGAGCAGTTTCAGGAGTGTGAATTTAAAATAACAGTAACAAGGCTGTTCCAGTGTTGCAGTGGCACCACCATGGATAATACGATAAGTGAAATCCTAGATGTTAATGTTTAACATTGTGCAGGACAGTGCTGTGATGGTCCCATCGCTTTTGAGCACTAAAAACTTAGGTTGTGGGTCTGAGCACTTCATATCATAATATTCAGTATTTGGTTTATTATTTAGTTGAATTATTTCAGAAGCTGTGATTGAATTGAGAGACTATAAAATATTTTACCAATGGTATTACACACCAACTCAACAATTCAGGATGTATAAATGGAGAAAGTGTGAAGAATAAAGAACTTTTCTCCACATATGATGGACTTGTCCTGCTGTGAAATCATTTTGGACATCTTTGATAATTCAATTATGCGAAATCTTGAAACTGACATGTAGATTCCTGTCTTCTTCACTATAAACCTCTAAGGATTACTAAACAAGCACATAAATTCACTTCCCATCTTAGTAGGACAAAATTCAACTTGGTTAGATATTAGAAGCAGCCAAGATTGCCACCAGTGGAGCTGGTATTTAATTAAACTGGACTATATTTGCCTCATGTATAAATTGACATCTTTTAAGTATGGTCATTTTGTTACCTATCATAAAATCTGTATATTCTTATGTTGCTTGGCGAGCTAAGACAGCTTGATAGAAAAATGTCAACCCTTAATAAAAATGAATTTGTTCTGTTAAGTAGTACTTAGGAGGGAGAAAGGGCTTAGGTGATAGAAAAAGTGGTTAATTGGGATATTACGTTTTGTTTGAACAGATGTTTCCTAGTGTGAGTAATTGTGATTTGATGTTAATCACAACATTGGCTATGATACATCAGAATATTTTATTTTTGTTTGCTATTTTCATAAATAAAGTTTGGGGGAAAAAAAAGATGTTATGTGCAATAGTAACAATAATTGACAATAAATCTAGGGAAAAAACATATATTTAGGGACTGATTCTATAAACGGCAAGCCAATTGTAGGCATCCTACTACTATCTAACCAGTCAATTAGGACGCACAAAAAAAAAACAAAACCCTAAGGCAAGTTGCCTACATTGTAGGCGTTTGATGCAGTTGAGGGAGACGCATTGAGACACTTAAGTTCACCCAAGGCTGGGGGTAGTTTCAACCAAAAGTTGCTTTCGGAGAGCTTAAGCGGCCCTAGGCATCTAACTAGGACCACAACAGATGCCTAAAAACAGACATGGCCGCTGAGCTGATTACAGCAAGGAAAACATCCTTTCGGGATGAGCTGAGCAGCAGTGGCATGGACCCCGCAAAGTCCCCTGCAGGAGGGATGCCCACTCCCTCCCGCCAGAACCCTTGACACCCCTTCCCACCACAAGAATTCCCCCGACAGCAGGGGTGCCTACTCCCTCCCGCTGAAACCCCCAAATCCCTCTAAGAATTCCCCTGGAAGGAAGGCTCATGCCCGCCTGCCAGACCCCCCAGAACTTCTGAAATGCCCCCAACCAGATCAGAACCCCCCAAACCCCATCCAGACCCCCCAACTGGTGACACACCTCCTCCAGACCCACCCAAGCTTCTAGACTTCCTCTTTGTAGAAAGTCCGGCCAGCGAAATGCTTACATTCTCTGGCCAGCAGGCCCACCACAACAAAATGGCTTACCTTCCCCTTCTTATTGAGATAAGTCATTTGGATTTTAATCAATATAATATTATGGAGACAATCTTATATGGAGCTACACTTTGATTTGTACATACAGATAATATTTTAAGACTGGAATATTTATTTGTTATGTTGCTGAGAACTAGTTTTGCTTTCTTATGACTGAACTTTTGTTTAACATATATAGGCACATTTACATATATGGGGGTGTCTAGCAATGTTATACGATCATTGATTACTGCCTCTTATGCAGGTTATATTCATCTAACTTTGCCATGGTTTTAAACTTTAGATATGGGGAATATATTAATTTTTTTTCTTCACTATTTTTGATAGCAATTTAGATCACCAAGCTTGAAACACACGCAAAAAAAAGATTTGACAGAATCAGTAGCATTATGGATAGCAGTAAATGAGCAGACAATCAGCTAATGATCTTTTTCTTCATGTCATCTACTATATTACTAAGTAGGATACCATACAAATCTTCAGCCTTCCAATAGTTTGATTCTACATATGTATTTCTCAATATATCTCTGTTATCTATATATTTATGCACACTAGAATCAATCTTGAACACTAACAGTAACTGTTGGCTCTATACATATATAAAATAAGATTACAGTCATCTGTTATCTAATAATACCTCATTATCTTTCTGGTAAGTCTTGGAAAGTTTCTGGATTTCCTTGTCAGACTCCGTAACAAGTACTTTTTCTTTCTCCCAACAGTGTTGTGTATTCTGTAGCTCCATTTTCAAGGTACCTATTAATGCCTCTCTGTCTGTACACTTGGCACGAAGATGGTTTAATTCTTTATTGGCTTCAGAAATGTTACCTTGAGCTTCCTACACAACAGAAAAACAAGGAAGAGCTTTTGTTAACTTCTTTATTCTATTATGCTTATTAAAATATCTTTACAAAATATTATTAAAATATCTCGTTACAATATCTCTTGTTGTGTTTCCTGTATAGATCACAGTCAATATGAACTGCCAGAACTTAGTACTTCATCGTTTCTAAAAAAAGTTAACATTTTCCTGATAATAAAGTATTTTATAAAAATTAGGTGACCTTAAATTATTCTGAAACACATAACCAGTGCATGCAATATTAATCTTCTAACAATAAGAACATAAGAATTGTTGATGCTGAGTCAGACCAGTGGTCCATCGTGCCCAGTAGTCTGCTCACGCGGCGGCCCCTAGGTCAAAGACCAGTGCTCTAAATGACCCCAGCCTCACCTGCATACTTTCCACTTTAGCAGGAACTTGTCCAACTTTGACTTGAATCCCTGGAGGGTGTTTTCCCCTATGACAGACTCCAGAAGAGCGTTCCAGTTTTCTACCACTCTCTGGGTGAAGAACTTCCTTACGTTCGTACGGAATCTATCCCCTTTCAACTTTAGAGAGTGCCCTCTCATTCTCCCTTCCTTAGAGAGGGTGAACAACCTGTCTTTATCTACTAAGTCTATTCCCTTTAGTATCTTGAATGTTTTGATCACATCCCCTCTCAATCTCCTCTTTTCGAGGGAGAAGAGGACCAGTTTCTCTAATCTCTCGCTGTACGGCAACTTCTCCAGCCCCTTAACCATTTTAGTCACTCTTCTCTGGACCCTTTCGAGTTGTACCTTGTCCTTCTTCATGTACGGCGACCAGTGCTGGACGCAGTACTCCAGGTGAGGGCACACCATGGCCCAGTACAGCGGCATGATAACCTTCTCCAATCTGTTCGTAATCCCTTTCTTTATCATTTGCCCTTTTCGCCAACGCCGCACACTATGCAGACGGCTTCATCAACTTGTAGATCAGAACTCCCAAGTCTCTTTCCTGGGAGGTGTCTCCAAGTACCGCCCCGGACATCCTGTATTCATGCAATATCCTGTATTCGTGCAATATCTCTGGGCTTATCCTAAACCAAATGACCTCCAACTCTAAAACAGTTTATCAAAAGTAGCAAATCCAAGTGAAGTTAACGCTATCAGAGGGAAGACTCAACTCCTAGATCATATTGATCCAAATCTGCCACATATCTTTAACGACTGGTCATCTTTCCAGAATACTCACAATGAATATATATGAAAGATCTATTATTATCTTTATATTTTTAATTTTTGTGCCAATGTACAGAAAAAGGATCTGCAAAAGTTAGAGGAATGGTCTAATATCTGGCAACTAAAATTCAATGCAGAGTAACGCATTTGGGGATTAATAATCAGAAGGAACCATATATGCTGGGAGGTGAGAAGCTGATATGCACGGACAGGAAGAGGGACTTTGGGATGATAGTGTCCGAAGATCTAAAGGCGAAAAAACAGTGTGACAAGGTGGTGGCTGCTGCCAGAAGGATGCTGGGCTGTATAAAGAGAGGCGTAGCTAGTAGAAGAAAGAAGGTGTTGATGCCTCTGTACAGGTCATTGGTGAGGCCCCACTTGGAGTACTGTGTTCAGTTTTGGAGACCGTATCTGGCGAAGGACATAATAAGACTTGAAGCAATACAGAGGAGAGCGACGAAAATGATAGGAGGTTTGCACCAAAAGATGTATGAAGAGAGACTGGAAGTCCTGAATATGTATACCTTAGAGGAAAGGAGGGACAGGGGAGATATGATTCAGACATTCAAATACTTGAAAGGTATTAACGTAAAACAAAATATTTTCCAGAGAAAGGAAAATGGTAAAACCAGAGGACATAATTTGAGGTTGAGGGGTGGTAGACTCAAGCAATGTAAAAAAATTCTACTTTACGGAAAGGGTGGTGGATGCCTAGAATGTGCTCCTGAGAGAGGTGGTGGAGAGGAAAATGGTGACGGAGTTCAAAAAAGCGTGGGATGAACACAGAGGATCTAGAATCAGAAAATAATGGTAAATATTGAAGGACTAAGGCCAGTATTGGGCAGACTTGCATGGTCTGTGTCTGTATATGGTCTTTTGGTTGAGAATAGGCTGGGGAGAGCTTCAATGGCTGGGAGGGTATAGATGGGCTGGAGTGAGCTTTGACGGAGACTTCAATAGTTGGAACCCAAGCACAGTACCGAGTAGAGCTTTGGATTCTTGCCCAGAAATAGCTAAGAAGAAAAAAATTTAATTGAATCAGGTTGGGCAGACTGGATGGACCATTCGGGTCTTTATCTGCCGTCATCTACTATGTTACTATGTCAGTGTCTGCCACAATAATCAGTAAGCAACAAATTTAAGTCATCAGTCCAAAAATGTCCACATATTGGTATTATAAATCACAATCCTGTGATAAGAAATTTCTTTGCAAATGATGAGTCTTCAACCAATGCTGTTTTTTCTAATGCATATTTATTAGGGATATCTTGAAAAGCTGACTGGTGATGGGTTTAGGAAGGCCTGTCCTAGACATAATTCTGACACAAGAAAGTATAGATAGTAGCAATAATGAAAAAACAAAACAGAACACAGTTAAAAGAAAAAAGGCTGGTCTTTAGTTATTTGCAAACTAATAAATAAAAAATATGTAAAAATCATTCAAGGGTTCCCCCGCTCAAAGAACACAAACACTATTAGGGCAATTCCCTACCATTACACATACCTTGTGTGCATAAATGCTGCAAAAGGTGCTGCTCCGACACACAAATGCCCTAAACGCTCTTCTATAATAGCATGTAGTTGTTAAGGGGGGAGGTGTAAACATGGTAGTGTTTCCCTACTACTACTACTACCACCATTTCTATAGCTTTGAAAGGCGTACGCAAAACTGTACATTTAATATTAAATAGATGGTCTCTGCTGATCTTGACAGATAGGACATCTTGGGTATAGGTATCTGACAATGAGTGGGAGTTAAGAATTGAACGCAGCTTCAAAGAAGTGGGTTTTTAGCTTGAATATGAATACTGTAAGAGAAGGAGCAAAACGTATTGACTCTGGCAGTCTGTTCCAGGCATACAGAGCAGCAAGAAAGAAGGTTCAAAGTCTGGAATTGGCAGTGAAAGTAAAGGGTACAGATAAGAAGGACGTAACCGATGAATGAAGTTCACGGGGGGGAACATAAGGGGAGATGAGTGAAGAGAGGAGCTACAAAGTGAATGCATTTGTAAGTCAGTAAGAGGAGTTTGAACTGTATTCGGAAATGGATGGAGAGCCAATGAAGTAACTTGAAGAGGGGGGTAATGGCAGCATGGCAGCTCTCACAGAAGATGAGTTGTGCAGCAGCATATTGAATAGATTGAAGGGGTGAGAGAGAGGTGAGTGGGAGACCTGAGAGAAGTACGTTGCAGTAGTCTGATTAAGCGAGAGGTAATGAGAGCATGGATAAGGGTTTTGGTAGTGTGCTTAGAGAGGAGAGGTCAGATTTTGGTAATATTATAGAGGAGAAAGTGACAGGTTTTAGCAGTTTGTTGGATCTGAGCAGAAAAGGAAAGAGAGGAGTCAAAGATCACACCAAGGTTGCGAGCTGACAAGACAGGGAGAAGGAGAGTGTTATCTACAGAAACAGAGAATGGCAGGAGGGGAGGGGTGAGTTTAGGTAGAAAGATAAGGATTTCAGTTTCAGCTATATTCAGTTTTAGATGACGGTGAGATATCCAAGCAGCAATGTCGGACAGGCAGGCTGAGATACAGGCCTGAATTCCTGTAGAGATATCAGGTGTGGCGACGTAGATCTGGAAGTCAGCAACAAAGAAAACCATGGGAAGAAATCAATGTACTGAGAGAGCGGGTATATATGGATAAGAGAGGGCCCAAGATAAAACCTTGAGGTACCCCAATAGACAGTGAGATGGCAGCAGAGGAGGATCCATTGTAACATACATTGAAAGTACAATGGGACAGCTAGGAAGAGAACTCTGGAATCCCAGCAAGGATAACATATCGAGGAGCAGGTGGTGAACAACAGAATCAAAGGCAGCAGACAGATCTAAGAAGTATGAGGATAGAGTAGAGGCCATTGGATTTGGCCAGGAACAGATCCTTAAGAGACTTTAGCAAGGGCAGTTTCCATACAATGGAGAAGTCAAAAGCCCGATTGAAGTGGGTCAAGAATATTATGATAAAAAAGTAAGTCCAGGCCATGGCAGTGAACAGCACGTTCAAGTAGTTTGAATAGGAAGGGGAGGAGGGAAATGGGGCAATAGTTAAAAGGGGATGTGGGGTCTAATGAGGTTTTTTGAGAAGAGGTGTAACTACAGCATGTTTGAAGACATCAGGAACTGTTGCACTGGAGAATGATAGGTTGAGGATGTGACAGATCGGAGGAAGGGGCGGACTTGTGGGTTATTTTCCCATACTGCCAGAGCTTGTAGGAAGTCTCATTACACATAATGAGGCTTTCCCCGCTTATCTCAGGACTGCCCCCCCAGGAAACCAGTTGGTGACAAAGCAGCCAGGAATATCTGTAGAGGATAAAGGCAAAAGAGGAGTACAGGGACACTACCCAACAAATAAGTGCTCATAACAAGAAATTTAGAACAAACCGCAACAATTGAAATAGATCATTAAACATTAGGTACCTGAACGATAAAAAACAGTGCTATAAAGAGACAGCCTGCACTGTCAGAAAGGGGCGCCTAAACTAGGAACCCCCTAAAACTAAGTGCTAAACCCATTCTGATGGCACTTTTATAAAGGCTGGTCAGAAAACAGAAATCCAGCCTACCAGCTTTTAGTCAGTTTAACGGCCTTCCCACTGCCTACCTCGCCTTTTGACTCTCCTCTGTTGTCGTTGCAGGGAGATCGATGCTGGAGGCATGAACAGTGGAGGGATGGTTGATCGATCGCTCCGCCAGTTGAAAACTCAGGCTGTCTATTCCTCACTGAAACATGGCTTCCTTCGCTAGAAGACCCTCTCATCAAAGACCTCTGTCCACCAGGCTACAAAACACTATTACTATGTAGAAAGAACAAATGAGAAGGCAGCCTTGCTCTCATAGTGAAAGACTTTATCCAAATCAACCTACTGGAGTTCAAACAACACAACATTGAAATTCTGCATGTCAGCTTTCTAGCCCATGTTTACAAACTTCTCTCACTTGCATTCTCTTCTATGTGACACCCAAATACTGGACCAATGTACAGGACATTTTTCACAATTTTGTGTTTAAAAATTCACTTGCCTCTCCTAATTGCATATTACCAGGGGATTTAGACCTTCACCTGGAATCGAAAAACAACAACTCGGTCAACGATCTACTCTCCTTTCTACAGGGCTTAGACTACTCCTGACTACCCTTCAGTTCCACACAAGTAAAAGGCCACCATCTAGACCTTGTTGCCACTTCTTCCAAAGACCCTCTTTAACTCCCTATTTCCTCCTCAGAAAGTAATTGGCAATAATCACTTCTGTCAGACTATTACATATTCAATTTCAAGCTTAACTGGCTTAATTCCAAAACCAACAAAACCATATCTCCAACCGCAATCCTAACCAGTAGTCCAATTGATGAGGCCGTGTTCTGATCCAGTTATGATACCAAATTTGCCGACCACCTATCAGACGACTTCTACGCCAACTAGGACTCCTTCAGTGACTACTGAAATGCTCAAACTGAAATGCCCGAAGAAATCAGACATGTATGGATCAAGAGAAAAGGAAAATATATTAAACTGAAATGGCAAGATAAATCCAGAGAATACAAATTCCAACTGAAAGAGAAACATAAAAAATACTACTCTCGAAAAACCAGCACTTCATCATTATACTTTCATCAAGTAATTCACGCTGTCCTCTAAATCTGTATGGTAGATGCTCATTCTGCCCATTTTTTGGTTCACTTTGACCCACTATTCACTTCTTCATTATACTTTCATCCAGTAATTCACACTATCCACCAAATCTGTTTTACCATGTTTAAAAACCTACACTTCAATGCACATTTATTATGCATTTGTACTATTGCAGAATTCACTATAAAGTGGATCAATCCTTTTTCACTTGAATGTTGCGTTCACCATATTATGCTACATCATTCAACACACACCCTATCCTTATGGTGGTGGCTTTTCACAAGTTGCACTATCACAAGTTCACCATGATATTTGGTTTTCTTACATAGAATAACTTAGTCTCATATTTATATTAGGACCCCTGAGGAAGATTTGTCAATTGAAACACGGACCGTGTCAGGTCCCTGTTCCACCAATACAAAGGTGTACCACTTTATAACAACGTTGTGTTGGAAATAAAGACTTGGCATCATATACATTGCCTCTGCAGTACCTTTTTTGGTTCTTTGTTGCCTCAAGATGTGGAACCTCAGATACTTCCAGTGGTCTGGAAAAATGGGAATGTGTAGATATGCCTCTGGGCTTTTGGTCATTCAGAGGGATAATTGAGCCCATACTGAAACCCCCTTATTCAGTTTTTTGAAAATTATAAAGTTCTGTTTTATATTGCAGGTGTCATCCTTGAGCTGGGTACAAAAGGGTTTGTTTTTGGGTTTTTTTACCAATTTTTTAATTAGAGTTTTCATAGTATTGGTAATACTCTTTTGGTTTCTTGAAGCCCATACAAAGCATCAGCCATATAATCCACTCCCAAGATTATAAAATCCAAGTCAAGAACCACCACAGTATCAGGATCATGGTGCAGTTTGGAACGGCATGCCCTTGCTACAAAAGAGGTAAGCGCCGCCTTAACACCCACGGCCACCGAATCAAACAGACGCTTGAAGACAAAATCCACCCATCAGTCCTGAACATCCTTCAGGACTACAACCCCATCACTGAGGAGAGAAGTGCGCTTGGTAACCTGTGCCACTGTGTAATCCACCTTTGAGGAAGCAAATCGCTTATTAAAGGCATCTGCCATTGGATAAAGCCGCGCCATGGTGTGAGCACATTTCAAGGAACCCTCAGGATTTTCCCAAATGTCTGTAAGATCATCAGGAAGAGAGGCAGATTATTTCCTCATGAGTAACCAAAGGCCACATTCTGCAGTGTCAGGCTGCTCAGACTGCAGCTTTAATTCCTAGAGAGATTCAGAGATCAAATCCACAAGATATATATGATTGAAAAATTTATGCACAGTAGGATCCTCCCCCAAATCAGGGACTCCGCACCTATCCATATCCTGGAGATCCGCCAGATCTGACAGATCTTCAGCTGCTAATGCTCCCCTGCGAAAGTAGAGGCATGGAAAGTGTATCAGGTGAAACTGCAGGCACTACCAGCTTACCTGCTAGCATCCCTGAGGAGAAACGGGACAGAAGACCCTGGTCCACCAGAGCAGGGGGCCTCGTTACCGGCATGGAGTCCAGTGGAAGGGAAACAGGCAGAAACTTTCTAATCATGTATGCCTGATAAAAAGCATATTAACAAAATACGGGGGAAACCCATCCTCCACGGCAGAAGGTTTGGACTGTTGGAAGATTTATGGGTTTTATCTCCTGTGACACGCTTGCGTTTTGCCAAAACGTCGCATAAGCACTCCCCAGGGCCCCTCAATGCCATTTTCACAGGAGTTGGGAGATAAGGCGCTAGAAGACATCACCCCTTGCGAGCCACAGCGCAGGTGGAACACGGCTGCGCATCCAATAGCCATCCGCCGCAAACGAGGCATGAATCCATGACATCCTGCCCTGGGGAGGTCATCTATGTAGTTTTCTTTCAAAAATTAAGCTGGCAAGTATAAAAATAACTTTAAAATCAAATCTGGAAAAATAGCCTGGGAAAGCCACAGAGAACCTTCAAATACAGTTATTTTAGGATTTTAGGGGTGCAAGGGGGTAGGGCATGCAGGGAAACCACATAAAACAACATTTATAAAGACAACTCCCCCCCAAAAAAAAAAAAATCTCTGATTCAAGCTGTCAGCTTGTACTCACAGAAACATGTGCTGAAAGGAAAACACAGCAGACAGAGCAAAAACAGTTCACAGGGAGAACCTCTGCCTCAACTTGCTGGAAAGCTGAACTTTGAATCTTCTGACTGCCTCACTGGCCTGACCTCCATGGTCACCTCTGCCATCCTCAGACATGCCGCAGAGCACACCTGGCAGAGGAAGGCAGTCTGGCCTCAGTCCTGGGCCTGCCTCCATGGAACCACGCAGCCTGTGCGCTACCCACTAGCATATGAACCTGGGGTAATTCCCAAGGGAACAGTCCCTGAACCCTGATCTGATGTGCAGGCTGTCCAAAGGACTTACTGACAAGCAGGGAACCCTCCAGAAGCAGACTTTTCTGAAAGGTCTGTGAGTTCCTGCAGTTGGAAGGAACAAATGCTGGAAGTCAAACTTCCCAATTCACATGGAAGACAGAAACCACTTTCAGAAGGAAGGAATCGTATGCAAGAAAGGATCCCAACAAGAAAGAGCTTCAAGCTCTGAAACTCTCTGAGCTGATGTGACAGCCACAAGGAATACTGTCTTGATAGTGAGATCCATCAAGGACATCTGCTTCAGAGGCTCATAAGGCGGGCAAGCCAGGGAGTGGAGAACCAGATTCCACATCAGACAAGGGAGGTGCAAAGGAGGCTTCAGATAAACTGTGCCCCATAGTAAACGGACCACGCCTGGATGAACCACCAAAGATCCCCTCAAGGCAATGGGGCCTAGGCAGGACAGACCTGTAATTTGAATCTGTAGGGAAGCCACTGCAAAGCCTTCTTCAGGCTATCCTGCAGAAACTCCCGAGGAACCAAGGGAGAAGGATCCTTCTGACAGCAGGTGCACCAAGCCTGGTAGCACCGCCAAGCTTTCACTTAGGCCGCCAAGCTTTCACTTAGGACTTCCATTTGCTATGAAGCAACATAGCTATCATCGAAGTAGAATAGCCTCAGACCATCAAAGACACACACTCAAGAGCCATGTTTTAAGACCAAAGCAGTCTGGGTCCTGCAGAGCAATCAACCCTTGTGTGAGTAGATGAGAGTGACAGGGCAACCGCAGCTCCCGGCTCCATCGGAGTCGCACCAGGTTGGCATACCACGGCCACCTCGGCCAATCGGGAGCCACCAAGATCACTGTCCCCCCTCCCTCCCCGTGCTCTGCTATACAATGCAACAGATACCCTATCATGGGACACAGAGGGAAGGTGTAAAGAAGACCCTCCTGTGGCCAGGACTGCACCAGAGCATCCAGGCCATTTGTGCCTGCCTTTTGACTGTAAAACCGATCGTCCTTCTTGTTCGCCACGGTCACCATGAAGTCAAACACTGCACTATGCACTCAAACGCTCTCTGGGAGAGAGACCACTCTCTATGGTCTAATGTCTGGCAACCAAGGAACTCTGCCTAAACGTTGTCCACGCCTGGCATGTGAGCTGCGGACATGCTACCAGATGTCTTTCCGCCCAGCAAAAGAGCAACCAAGCCTCCATGCTCAGGGTAGGATTCCTTGTGCCCCATGCTGGTTGACATAAGCCACCACCGTGGCATTGTCCAAGAACACTCTGACAGTTCAATGATGGACACAACTCTGAAAATGCAAGAAGACCAGATGAATCGCCCTCAGTTTCAGGCGATTGATCAACTGGCGCTCCAAGGCCGCCCACCGGCCCTGCACTGGGACAGACATACAGCTGGAGACACTTGCGTCTGTTGACAGAGTCACCCAATACAAAGCGGAAGACCCCTGGCCAGAGATAGTGGAAGCAACCACCATGCCTTGCTGCTGCGCGCCATCGCCATTCAAGGCAGGAGGGCAAGCAATGGGCCCTGCTGTGGATTCCATTGGGACAAAAGAGCCTCCTGCAAGGGATGTAGTCTGGCTCTGGCCCACTGAACTACATAAATCGTCACCACCATGAGCCCCTGGACCTGGAGATACTGCCAGGCTGTTGGGGTCTGAGTGGCCAGATCTCTGATGACTTTCCTAATCTTCTCTTGACGGGATGTGGAAAGGCACACTTTGTTTTGTCCCGTGTTGACAGTGGACCCCCAGGTACTCCAAATACTCTTCCGAAGTGACTCTTCCGAAGGTTGATCACCCAGCCCAGACGCTGTAGCAAGTGAACCACGGGGTTATCAGGAAAGGAGGCAGTTAGCAGCCTCTGCTCACTCATGAGAGAACATTCCACCTGGACCAGCTGATCCAGCTGCAGTTTTAATTCCTGCAGAGATTCCATAATAAGGTCCTTCAGACAAACGGGCAAGCAGGTTTGAAGAACCTGCATACTGTGGGATCGTCAGTCAGGTCCTGGGACCCACATGGATCCTGATCGCAGAGCTCCGCCAAATTTGTCACATCTCTGGATGCCTCTGAACCTCCCTTTGCCCGACGCAATCATGAGTATCACAATTTTCCGCTCTGGGGTCCCCATCGGGGAACAAAACAAAAGACTTGGTGGGGTGACCAAAGGCATGAACTTCTTAACTAAGAATGCCTGATAGAGCATATTCACAAATTCCAGAGGAAAAATGATCTCCTGCGGTGAGAGACGCTCTGTGCGCCTCAGAATTAAGGCTCCTTTTATGAAGGTGCACTAAGCGTTTTAGCACATGCACCGGATTAGCACGTGTTATAGCATGCACTAGCTGAAAATCTACCACCTGCTGAAAAGGAGACGGTAGCGGCTAGCGGCGTGACAATTTAGCATGCGCTATTCCGCACATTAAGGCCCTAGCGCGGCTTTGTAAAAGGAGCTCTTAGAGTGCTTGGAAGACTTATGAGGCTTTTCTCCAGAACCGCGCTTGTGTTTCACCAATATGCCGCAAGCTCTCACGAGAATCCCAAGACACGATTATTGCGGAAATTGGGGCAGAATTCTCAAGGAGGGTCTCCACGGAGATGGAAGGTACTGCATCCGTGCCAACTTCACCCCCCTCGTGGGCCACAGCACATGTGGAAAATGGCTGCGCATTCAACAGCCATCCGCCACAAATAAGGCATGAATCTGTCCCATCCCGACCTGGGGAGGCCATCTGTGAAGTTTGGAGCAAAAATGAAGCTCTTAACTATAAAAAAATATATAGTTTTATTCAAATCGGGAAAATCCAAGATGGCCACCTCTGGTGCCAATTTTGCAATAAAATGGACAGGAAAGGAAAAGGAATCCCTAGAAAATGGTGATTTGGGCATTTTAGAGGTGCGGAGGGGGAGGTGAACCACCCAAAGACCCATTTTGAAGACTCCCCCAGAATCGCTAAAACAGACTGTTATTCACTGTTCCATTGTGCTGAATGGGAGAAAAAGCAGGCAATGCTGAAACAGCATGTAGGGAGATCTGAAGCCTCATGAAGCTAGAAAGCTGGATTTCAAGTCTTCTAACTGCTTCCACTGGCCCGACCATCACGGCCAGTGACCTCCAGCACCCTTGGACACATTGCACCTGGTGGCGGCACGCAGTCTGGCTCTGATCCCGGTCACACCTCCACGTAACTGCTCAGCCTACACTACCCCCACTAATGGACGAACTTGGGGTGAGCTAGCTCCCAATCCCAGAGCCCTGATGTAACCTGCAGGCTGTCCAGGGGGCTTACTGCAGTGCAAGGAACCCCCCAGAAGCAGACGTTCTCCAACAGTCTGTGATCTCCTGCTGCATAGATGTCCCCGCAGGGAACCTCCATAGCATGAGGGCAAACCCGCCAAGAACATGCAGAAAAAAAAATACTGAAAACTAGCAAAAAGAACACAAGCAGAATAGATAAGCCCCTAAAGGCTGGATTGTAGAAAGCAAGACTGGTGTCCAAGAGGCATGCTCCAGGATATGCTAGAAGAGGGAGAAGTTAAGACTTCAATCATCTGAGGCTTCTTACAGTGCCTGGCAGCAAAGGATGTATAAACCTACTGGTCCAGGAATAAAGGGGGATTGTACAAGAATATAGCATTACACCTCTATATTTAGGTTCACCTCCTCTCTTCATTTTTCTTTCCTAATCCCAGTTATGCTTATTTTTATTCTTAATCATGCTTTTTCTCACATTAGTCCCTAAGTTTCTTGTACCTAGTCAGCTATCTCCATGGTTCCACTTCCTCTTTTCCTGTTTCCTTTGAGTTTCTCTCTATTCAATGAGTAACCAAATCATTCCCAATGCCTGTATGCGCCCTCCTTCTCCTTACCACTTTAATGTTCACTTATTTATTCACTCACTACCGATCGGTATTCTAAGCTTCTTGATGCTGACTTTGTATACTTTATGAAAAAATTTAAGAAAGATACTCGTATGTATGCAGCCTCTCTTGAAAACAATATAAAACAATGCGTCATGTTAGATAGGTAGAACTGAAAGAACAAAAATATACAAGTGATATCCTTTATACAGTATATTTGGACAAATTTAATACATTTGTGACTAGCTTGTCAAGGACCCATGTATTCTTCCATTAAGGTTAATATAAAAAGACTTAAGAAACATGTTCCCCAAATACACAAGTATATTATAAAGACTATTACATCACAACTGAAATTTAATCTGTACCGTATTTTCACGCATATAACGCGCGCGTTATACGCGTTTTTACCTACCGCGCATACCCCTCGCGCGTTATACGCGTGAGCGCGGTATACAAAAATTTTTTTACATAGTTCCCACCCCGCCCGACGCCCGATTCACCCCCCCCAGCAGGACCGCTCGCACCCCCACCCCGAACGACCGCTTGCACGCGCTCCCACCCGCACCCGCATCCACGATCGGAGCAAGAGGGAGCCCAAGCCCTCTTGCCCGGCCGACTCCCCAACTCCCCGACAATATCGGGCCAGGAGGGAGCCCAAACCCTCCTGGCCACGGCGACCCCCTACCCCCACCCCGCACTACATTACGGGCAGGAGGGATCCCAGGCCCTCCTGCCCTCGACCCAAACCCCCCTCCCTTCAACAACCGCCCCCCCCAAGAACCTCCGACCGCCCCCCAGCCGACCCGCGACCCCCCTGGCCGACCCCCACGACACCCCCACCCCCCTTCCCCGTACCTTTGGTAGTTGGCCGGACAGACGGGAGCCAAACCCGCCTGTCCGACAGGCAGCCAACGACGGAATGAGGCCGGATTGGCCCATCCGTCCCAAAGCTCCGCCTACTGGTGGGGCCTAAGGCGCGTGGGAGGCGGGGCAATGCACAGAAAGTCAGGGAGGGTGAACGGAGAGTCGGGACAGCGCACGGAGAGTAGGGGCAGTGCACGGAAAGTCAGGGAGGGTGAACGGAGAGTCGGGACAGCACACGGAGAGGCGGGGCAGTGCACGGAAAGTCAGGGAGGGTGAACGGATAGTCGGGACAGCGCACGGAGAGTCGGGGAGGGCGAAAGGAGAGTCGGGGTGGCCAGAGGAGAGTCGGGGCGGGCGAAAGGACAGTCGGGCAGCATGCGCGGTATACCCGTGAGCGCGGTATACAAAAGTTTTTGTACATAAAATCGTGGTTTCTGCGTGCTATACCCGTGTGCGCGTTTTACACGGGTGCGCGTTATCTGCGTGAAAATACGGTAGTTTGATTTTATATATATTTGGAAAGCAAGATATAAAAGGGGTAAATTTATGAAGCCTTTGTAACTTTGTGAAAGCAAATGCCTTCATTAAGGTTTGTTGTTGGAGGCAACTCCTTTGTTTCTATTGGCTGATTGCTGCAGAGGCAACATTTTGAATTTATTATAAGCAGTAATTCTAATTGATGACAGGAATTTCATTATTTCAGAGGATTGTAACAGAAGCCTCCTAAAATTGGTGTCTTTCTTCTCAGCCTTCTACCCCAAAAAGGCCAATGCTGGCTGAAATATCTGTTGGGTTTTTAGTATGGGAAGCTGTATTTTGACTTCATGGCAGCAAGACTTCCTGGTGTATTTCAGCATCTATATTTGTGGGAGCCTGTAAGGAAAACGCTCAGCACTGAGCAGCAGTGCCAAATCAAGCGCCTACTCGTGCTGCTCAGGGCAAAATAAACTCGCAGCAGCCAGTAAGCAGCAGGACAGGAACTCGGAAAGTTTGCTCCTGCCCGCTGCAACTCCACCGGGGATCGGCAGTAGAGGTATGAGGCTAGGGCAGGAGGGGGGCATGGTGCAGAGCCTGGTGGCGGTAGCCAGCAATAATTTTGAAAGGGATGTATTGTTAGCTCAAATATAAATCGGGACCTCCATTTTTGGGCCAATTTTTTGCCCCAAAAATCCCGGTTTATATTCAAGTATATACGGTAGACTGTTTCATTGCCTATTGTCAGTGGCCTTTATAAATAGGCAAAAAAAAAAAAAATAAAGTTTCAAGTTTTATTAAAATTTGAAAAAAAATAATCGCTTATCTAGACTTCTAAGCAAATTACAATAAAAAATATCAGGGATTTTAAAAAAAATACAACGTAGATAAAAATTAAAACTAGGATATTTTGGCTAACGGGAAACTTAAGGTTAAAGGGTATGAAACACAATTGTAAAAGAAAAGAAGATCATTTAAGGGAAGGACATAAAGGGCGGGAAATGTGTACTATACTTTGGGGTAGTTTTATTGGTGCCCTATTATAAAACTACCCCAACTACATTATTAATTTAGGTAAAAGGCATCACATGTAACTTAAGAACATAAGAATAGCCACACGCCTCAGAACCAACCTAATACCAGTTCACCTCCAAACCCTCCACCTGCCCGCTATTCGTATAAGCGCTACCCAAAAAAACCTAGGTCTCTAAAAAAATTACCCTACTCTCACGACTACCCTGTCACCCACCCCAACCAACAGAACCTACTAGGTTTCTACCTAAATATTAGATCACTGAGGAACAAAGCCATTCTGATCAAAGACTGGCTGAGTGAAACTAACCCAGACTTTGTACTAATCACTGAAACCTGGCTGCACTCCGACCAGGACATCATAATCAAAGACTGTCTACCCCCAAGATTTAAGATTCTCTCCCTGGCCAGAACCTGGGGAAGAGGTGGTGGTCTAGCTATAATCTTCAGAGACCACCTCAACTGCTCTCTAGTTAACACCAAGTCCTCGCCTAACGCTGAAATACTAGCCTGTTCACTTAAGTCAAAATCACTGGCCGCCTCCCTAACAATTACTCTATTCTATATCCCACCAAAAAAATGGAATCTAGCCAAAGAGGACTTTGCGGAAGCCTTACTTACTAACTCCTTAACTAGCCAATACAACCTACTGTGCGGGGACATCAACATCCACCTCGAGCAACCTGATCATCCAGAAGTATCGGATTTCTGGTCTCTCATCACCCAACTAGGCTTCTTCAAACCCCCTCCAACCAAAACTCATCAACGAGGTCATCAGCTAGACCTGGTGACCTTCTCCTCCAAAGTACTGTCCAGCCCAAAATTTAATTGGATCAAATCCAATTGGTCAGATTCCCTATGGTCTGATCACAGAATCTGTGACTTTTTCATTGACTGCCAACAAAAACCCTCTAAAAACGACAAAGCAAGAAATATCAAAACTATCACCTCCAGGGGTAAGATTGACCCAGAGGAATTTTGGGCCCGCTACGAAAAGAACACAAAACTAAGCGAAGAAACAGAACAAATTATGACAGATTGGATCAACGACAGCACAAACATTTTAAACGAAATAGCCCCCATAAAAACCCGACAAATCAGAACTACAAAGCAGGAGGGATGGTTCGATGCAGAGCTACTTCAGTTGAAGAGGGACCTTAGAAAATCGGAAAGAGTATGGCTAAAATCGGGATCCCAGGAACACAGAAACACCTGGAGACTTAAACTATAAAAACCTTACCAACGAAAAAAGGAAAAAATTCTATTCACACAAAATTGGTGACATTACAAATAACAGTAGCTCTCTCTTTAAGCTGGTTAATGACCTATACAACATCGAGACATTCACCAACATCCATGAAGATTCCACATTAACCGCAAACACCTTAGCTGATTTTTTCACCTCCAAGATTCAAAAACTAAGATCTACTTTACCTGCCTCGACTAATCCTCTTGAGCTTTTTCCCATTCTTCCTGACACCGACATATATAAACTAGAACAAGGGTCCAGAACAGATCTAAACTGGAACCAATTCAAAACATTGGACTGGGAAACCTTCAATAAACTCTACAACAAATATTCTAACTCCTTCTGCAAACTAGACACCTGCCCACCAAACATCATGAAAACTGCGCCCATCCCCTTCAAAGCCAACATGCTAACCTGGGTAAACTTCCTACTTTCCTCAGGATACTTTCCTCCAGACCAAGGCCATATTATGTTAACCCCAATCATAAAAAACACGAAAGAACCCCCAAACGCCCCTTCTAATTACCGACCAATCGCTAGCATCCCTCTTTTCACCAAAATAGCGGAAGGGGTAGTAAAAGCTGAGCTCTCCGCTTATCTGGATAAATTCAACATACTATGTGACAATCAATCGGGCTTTCGAACAGACCACAGCACCGAAACCATCATAGCAGCCTTAATTGACCACTTGCACACCCTTTTCAGCCTGGGCTCCAGCGCCTTGATACTCCAACTCGACTTGAGCAGTGCATTCGACCTAGTAGACCACAACATTCTTCTCGAATGCCTGACCCACATAGGCATCTCCGACCAGGTCCTCAATTGGTTTCGCGGATTCCTACAAAACAGATCTTACAGAGTACTTAAAAACGACTCTTCCTCACCTAGCTGGGTTAACTCCTGCGGGGTGCCACAGGGCTCCCCCCTATCCCCCACACTATTTAATATCTACCTCGCCTCCCTGGGTAACCTCCTTCATAACCTCAAACTCAAATTCTTCATCTACGCAGATGACATCACAATAGTCATCCCACTCTCCACTTTCTCCTCAGAACTTCTAGCCTACATCACAAGCATACTCAATCAGTTAGAACTCTGGATGCTATCCTACAGATTAAAACTAAACCCGGACAAAACAAAATTCTTCCTAGCCTCCCCCAATGACAAAATCAAAGACTCCACAATCCAGGTGAAAGGTCTGGTCTTCCCCCTCGAACAAACATTAAAAATACTGGGAGTCACTCTAGACAAACATCTATCGCTAGAAAATCACACCGATCTCACTGTCAAGAAATGCTTCTCAGTGCTCTGGAAACTGCGCACCATAAAAAAATACTTTGAAGACTCCTCTTTCCGCCTATTGGTACAGTCCTCCGTGCTCAGTGTACTAGACTATTGCAATGTCATTTACTTGTGCTCCACAAAGAAAACCATGAGGAGACTAAAATTGATCCAGAACACTGCCGTCCGCCTCATATTCGGCCTGAACAAATGGGACCACATCACGCCTTTCTACCACCAACTGCATTGGCTCCCTTTCGAATCCAGAGTCCTATTCAAATTCGCCTGCTTCTGCTACAAAACAGTTTTTGGCCTATTATCGAGTTACCTCAATCACCATTTCACTCTGAATCTCACCAACAAGAAATCCCGCAGAACCCAGCTGTTCGCCTTCCCATCCCTAAAATTATGCCACTTCAATAGATTTCTCAACAAAACCTTTGCTTACCAGGCGGCTAAGCTGAACCCTTGGCTTGCCCAAATGATACTCGAGGCCCCCTCTTACCTTAGTTTTAGAAAACTCCTCAAAACGCACCTCTTCCGTGAACAGGGCTCTTAATCCCATTTGCCACCGGCTTCTCCCCTTTCCCACTCTCCCCCCCCTCCACACTTGAACTCACGCTTGCTATCGCGTACCAACCCTACCTTCTGTCTTACCACTACCCCTGCTAAATCTCAGTTATAGTTTTCCCCTCGCCCCCCCCTCTTCATTGCCTGTAATTTTTTTGTTACAATTCTGTAATTTTGTCAGTTCTGTAATTTTGTTACAATTCTGTAAATTTGTAATTTTGTCAAAATATTGTAAATCCGTGTATCACCGCGGACCGTAATTAATGAATGTGAACAGCCTAGAACTTTTTGGGTATGGCGGTATACAAGAATAAAATTATTATTATTATTATTATTATTACTGGGTCTGACCAATGGTCCATCAAGCCCAGTAGTCCGTTTTCACGTTGGCCAATCTAGGTCCTTAGTACCTTTGTTGATCTTTATCTCTTTAAAACAAAAGCAATTCTGGGCATGCAACTTTCAATAATAATAAATAGAGGATAACAGCAAATCTAAACAATTTACCTTACAATTTTTACCCAAAGACCATGCTATTTCTTTCGAAGATTCAAGTTCTTTAGACATCATCTTAAATGATTGCCTCGTCTTCTCAAGCTGAAGAGAAAAAAAAAATATTTTTAAGTATGTTCAGAGAAGTAGAAATGTTAAGTATAATGATAATAATAATGTCTAAGACAGCACACAGAATGCACAAGAGCACAAATGAGTATCAGACATATGACCACAGGCCATTTCCAGCATCAGAAAGCCTGTGCTTCTGTTGTCAAGCATTTTACCTCAGTCCAGTTTTGTGCACACAGTTGCCATCTGTGGCACAGAGGCTATAATACTCCTTTAGTGTTACAGTGCAGTGATAATCTCTTACAGTCACAATTAAACTCTCTTCTCCCACCAGCATTTCCAAGAACATAAGAAAAGTCATGCTGAGTCATACCAAGGTCCATCAAAACCAGTATCTTATCTCCTACAGCAGAAGTCTATGTCATAAGTACCAAGCAGATCCAAAGAATAAACCTATTTTTGATAGCTATTTCCAGAAGGGAGGGGAACTAATGGTTCTTCCAAGACTACCTGGCTAATATAATTTTTATTGACTTTTCCTCCAGAAACTTGTCCATTTTCTTTTGAAGCCTATTGTGTTGGTCATATTGACCACATTCTCAGGCAAAAGATTCCACCATTAATTGTGAGGTACATGCAAAAGTATCCTTTGTTTTTCTGTTTGTCTACTGCTCCTTATTTAACTATTCCACACCATTCAGGTTTATAAATTTCTATCATACACCCAAGTTTAAAGGCCATAATTTGTTTAGCCTCTCTTTAAAAGGGAGGTGCTCCAATCCCTTTATCACCCTTCTCTGAATCTCTGAAGTTAGCACGCAAAGTGACAAACTGGATTAGAAACTGGTTGACGGACAGATTCAAGAGGGTGGTGGTTAATGGAATTTTATCAGAGGTGAGTAATGGAGTGCCTTAAGATTCAGTGCAGGGGCCAATCCTGTTTAATGTTTGTGAGCGGTATTGCCAAAGGGTTGGAAGGAAAGATTTGCCTTTTTGCGAATGATACCAAGATTTTTAACAGAGTAAACATCAAGGAGGGAGTGGAAAACATGAAAAAGTGTCTGCAAAAGTTAGAGGAATGGTCTAATGTCTTGCAACTAAAATTCAATGCAAAGAAGTAAAGAGTGATAAATTTGAAGATTAGAAATCCGAGGGAGTCGTATATGCTGAGAGGGGAGAGGCTGATATGCACAAATGGGGAGAGGGGCCTTGGGGTGATAATGCCTGAAGATCTAAAAGCAAGGAAACAGTGTGACAAGGTGGTGGCTGTTGCCAGAAGGCTACTAGGCTGTATAGAGAGAGGTGCAACTAGTAGAGAGATGTGTTGATGCTCCTGTACAGGTCATTGCTGAGGCCCTACTTGGAATATTGTGTTTAATTTTGGAGACCTTATCTGGCAAAGGATATAAAAAGACTTGAAGCGGTCCAGATAAAGGCGACAAAAATGTTAGGGGATTTGTGCCAAAAGACATGAGAAAATGAAAGCCCTGCATATTATGACAAACCCAGCCCCCATGCTGGCTTTGCACCTAGACCTGCCAAGAAGATCCTGTGCAGAAGAGCTGACCAGGTCAGCTCTGCTCAGTTGCCTGAGACTGACCTCCCTTGCCCATGCTATAAGAATAATAGTAATCAGGATCAGGTTGGGTATGAGCAGGCAGAAACACAGCATTTGCACCGTGTTAGTACATCTGCTACGGCAGCTAAAGCCAAGGTGGCTGTACCTGTAAGAATAAGGCAAAGCAGACAGGGGAACTTGAGCTGAGGCTGCCTGCAGTGAAACCAAAGCCCATCCCTCTCTACAGGCTGAAGGGGAGTGGCTTTGGGCTGGTTAAAAGCAGGCAGGATGAAACAGTAAGGGGAGTGGAAAGTGATGTGGCAGAAACACTCTGGCAGCATGAAGCAAGGCCTTAGAGACAGCAGCAGTCTCTGAGGGCTCAGATTGGCCCATGCAGGAAGTAGAAGAAAGTTGCCCTACTTCCAACTTTCATGTTCCAGAGGATTTCATGGAAATAGAAATCCAGGAAGCCTGCCCTACCTCAGAGGACCAAGCAGAGCTCATGGAAATAAACTGAAACAGTGAGTAGCTGTGAGGCAGCTGGTATTTTTCCTTTCAAAGTATGCTTTGTGTTTTGGGTTCCTTGATTTTTGAGTTGGACATTATTTCTGGCTAAGAAGTACGGTAATTACTTACCTGGATTTTTACATGCTGCTAACTGTATGTTTAGTTTGGGCCAAAAGGCATTGAGATAGAATGAATGTTTTTGTATGCTGAAAACTAGCTGTGTTTGCCGTGGTGGAGAAACAATCACAGAATCTCGTTCAGCTGTGCTGCCTATCAGTGGGTGCTACAGTGACTAGAGAGCCTGAGGCAGAGCTTCCCTACTGTTTAGTGCCTCAGAGGGAATGTTCAAAACTGTCTGCTGCTGGGGATTATAACACTCTTCTATGTACTGCACTGTGAATACCTTGTTCCTGCCTGTAAATAAACTGTCACAGAAAATAAGTTTTGATTCTGGCAAGCAAGTGTAATTTGAAGGCTGAGCAAAAATGCATGGTCTCTGGCAAGACATGTGTTTTTCTTTTTCCCTTTTCAAAATTACATTTAATTATCACTCCCTGCAATCAGGACTGAGGTCATGCAAGGAGTTGAATGCTGGTGAATCACTATTTTAGTGCTGGACTAGAGTTGAGTTTAAGCTCATAGCATTCTTGGTATTGTGTGCCAGAAGCATATGTTTTCCTTTTGACTTTATTTTGAAAACTGATTTTTGTGAAAAGCTGAATGTGTTTTCTTTATGTTATACCTTTGGACCACTGGGGTCAGAATAAAGACCATTCTTGACTTTGAGAAATTCTGCCTGAGTTTGGTATTTGAATGGTTGAAGCCAGTACTTACCTTGGCTCCCAAGCCTAGGCAGTCACCTAGGGCCAAGTAGCTGACCTGAAGATACCCTTGGTAGTAGGGGGACACGTCGGATCACAGTTTTGTCATTTTTCAACTCCGCGCTAAGAGTGTTTGTGACAATATGTATATTCTAGAGCAGGGGTGTCAAACTCAATCACATAAGCGGCCGAAATCTAAAACATAGGCTGAGTCGCGGGCTGAATTATCAATTAAGATGCTTAGGGGTCCTTTTATTAAGGTATGCTAACTGATTTAGCACGCGCTAAATGCACACCTTAATAAAGACTTTTCCTCTCTCTTTTAGGTCCTAGTTCACGCTTGCTGTCTAATACCAGCTCTGGCAGGATACACATTTCAAATCTGACATATTGTAATCACAAAACAGAAAATAAAATTATTTTTCTACCTTTTGTTGCCTGGTCATTATCAAATCTTCTTTATATTCAAAATTAATAAGTTTGACAAAAGCAATTACAACTTGTTAAATGAATTTGCACGAGAGGATGGATGAATAATGAATCTAGACTTGGAGAGCAAAACTATACTAATCCTGTGCTGCGTGTTAAAACAATCAAAGGAAACTGTTTCACCGGTGCCTCATGCATCAAAGCTCATTCTGGAATCCTAAAATTAAGCCGTCCTATATTCAGTGCTACTTAATGAAGTAGCAGATGCTGGCACCTAGATAAATAAGCGCTGACTAGGGCAGTCTTAGACTTTTAACAGCATTATTTGAACAGTGCAGCTGAAAATTATTACAGCTCCACAAAGGCCTGCATGTTTCCCCCCAACCACCTCCCCAGGTGCACCCAGGCAGCCTCTGACGCATTCACCAGAGAGTGTGGTAGCTACCATCGCCACCTCCTCCCACCCGACATACCAAGTCGTCAGTCCAGGACGCTGGAAGGAGGAAAATGGAGCATGCTCACTCCCACCAATCGGGTGTCTGTTGCAGCGGTGACAGACAAGCATGAGGTCCAATGAGGAAGAGTGCTGACCCCAGCCATTCACACATTCTCTCTGCTGCGGGAAGGAATGGCGGGCCAAATCTCGGACCAGATCGCAGGCCAAATATAATCACCCCCGTGGGCCAAATTTGGCCCGCAAGCCAGATTTTGACCTGTCTGCTCTAGAGGACAGGAGGAATAGGGATTCAGACATTCAAATACTTGAAAGATATTAACATAGAATAAAACCTTTTCCAGAGAAAGGAAAATGATAAAACCAGAGGGCATAATTTGAGGTTAAGGGGTGGTAGGCTTAAGAGTAATGTTATGAAATTCTTCTTTATGGAGAGGGTAGTTGATGCCTGGAATGTTCTCCCGAGGGAGGTGGTAGAGAAAAAAACAGTGCCAGAGTTCAAAAGCATGGGATGAACACAGAGGATCTCTAATAAGAAAATAATGGGTATTTATTTTAGAACTAAGGCCGGTACAGGGCAGACTTGCACGGCCATTCATTTGAGGATGGGCTGGGGAGGGCTTTGACAGATGGGATGGTTTAGATCAATGTTTCTCAGCACGCGGTACGTGTATCCTAGGGTAGTGTTTCTCAACTCAGTACTGGAGTAGCCCCTTGCCAGTCAGGTTTTCAGGATATCCAAAATGAATATGCATAAACTTGATTTGCATACACTGCCTCCATTATATACTGGCTGCCAAGCAGGATCTCTCCCAGCCTGTCCCCCTGCTGAAGCCACTGCTGATTCCTCCCTGCCTCCCCTCCCGCTGCACCCCCCACCCCCAAAGCCGAACCTGCCACCCGATATGCTCCATCCCCTCCCCCCTCGTCACCACAGTAACTCTGGCCAGAGATGGGCTAGGCATGTTCAGCGACTGTACACGGCCGACCCACAAGCCTTCTCGCCATCAATTCTGACATCAGAGAGAAGGTTCCGGGCCAGTCAGTCAGAATTGACGTCAGGGGAAAGGTTTGAGGACTGGCCGCATGCAGCCGCTGCATGCACCTGGCCCGTCCCTGCCCAGAGTTGCAGCGGCGGCAGCAGGGGAGGGGGGAATGGAGCATGTCAGGTGGCAATATCGGCTTTGGGGTGGGGGTGCAACGAGTGGGCGGGCGGGGAGGCAGGGAGGAATCAGCAGCGACAGCTTCAGCGGGGGGCAGGCAGGCTTCGGCGCCGAGTGGCTTCAGGGAGAGGGAGAAAGGAGATGTGTGGGCGGTGCAACTTAATTTGGAGTCAAAGGCTGGAAGGCAGTGAGGGGGAGGGGGCTCGAACTCAACACATAAAGAAAGGGGGGCATGAACATAGAACACAGAATGGAGAAAGTGAGGGGGCACTAACTTGGGACATAGGAGGGGAGGGAATAGAAAGGGAGAATTGTTGGGCATGAGTGTGAGTGAAAGATAGTACACATGGGGAAAGGAAGAAAGGAAAATTGGGCATGGAGAGAGAGAGGAGTGAGGTAGAGATGCATGGGGAACAGAAGGATGAGAGGGAGAAATGTTCGATATAGTGATGGAGAGGTACCAGATGGGCAGATTGAAAGGAATGCAAGGGGGAGGACATAGTGATGGAGAGGGGTGATAGAAGGAGAAATGGGCATGGGTCTGATGGGCAGTGGTAAAAAATGCTGCACATGATCTGGGGGATAAGAGAGGGAGAAATGTTGGATGTGGCAGTAGAGGAGGTGGAGAGATGCCTGGATCTCTCAAGAAAGATGGACAGAGAGAGAGAGAGAGGCTTGTTGTCAATAGGGGTGGAGGAAAGAGGAAGAAAAGTTGGACTCATGGAGGGACAGAGAGAGATGTTGGTTGGAGAATGGAATGAGGTCTAGAGGAGAGAAAGAATGCAGGAGGTAGAAAGAAAAAAAGAAAGAAATACTGGATGCACAGTTAGAAGAAAGTGCAACCACAGACTTATGAAATCACCACACAACAAAGGTAGGAAAAATGATTTTATTTTCAATTTAGTGATCAAAATATGTCAGTTTTGAGAATTTATATCTGCTTCTATATTTTGCACTATATTTGTCTGTTTTTCTATAGTTGTTATTGAGGTGATATTGCATATTTTAAAGTCATCCGCCTTGACCTCTTTGAAAAAAAACCTAGAATATAAGTGATAATTAACATTCTTTGCATACAGTGTGCTTTGTGTTTTTCTAATTTTCTGGTTACCATTATGTATTTATAAGATTATATTGTATGTATATGAAAAATAGATGGAAGAAATTGCATTACAATTAGTACTATAATTATGGGTGGAGTCAGGGGCGGAGTTTGGGCAAGTCTGGGGCAGAGCTTGGGCAGGGACTCAGTTGGTATTTGTTAGGTTTAGGGGGTACTTGGCTTGAAGAAGTTGGGAAACATTGGTTTAGATCGCAACCATCTTCTATTCCTTCCCTCCTGCCCTGTAAAACATTCCCTTTGCCACATTAAACTTTCTTTTCCTCTATGGTGGTCTTTTAGCCATAACATTCCCTTACATGGCTGATTTGTCTCAGTGCTGCTGCTGCTCCTCCTCCTGATATTCCAGACAGGCCCTTCCCTCTACTGCCCTCTATTGATTTTGCAGGTAGACATGTATGAAGAAAAAATAACCTACTACAGCCAAGTTCTGCAGGCTTCTTAAAGTGACAGATGCTCTTACTAATCAATGAAAAATATTAATAAAACAGGGATAGATGGGAGGGAGAAGAGCAACTAATGAGGTTGGTAGTGTGCTTGAAAAAATATATTGATGAGGTCAGCCGGGAAAACACATTCTCCCCATAATGACTAGTTGGCTGCAAATACAGATAATGAATCCATTGTAGCTGCAACATTTGAAGGGCAAGATCATCCAATGGAAACTGCAGCACTGAATGAGGGAAAGAATTCCCTTTCATTTCCTGCAGCATATAACATCTAATAGGAACTTTCTGCCCCTCCCCAGTCATCTTACTTCAAGTATTCTTTTCAGATCAGAACCAAAATTAAAATGAATTATGAAATCTAATGTCTTTATATTAAATAAAACATATCTAGCATATCTCAGATGGTGACCTTTATATTAATCAGTGGCGTACCAAGGGGGGAGGTCTGCCCCGGATGCACACCCCAAGGGGGTACACAGCTGGCAACCCTCCCTATTCTGCCGCTGCTGCTTTCCTTAACCAGCAACAGTGGCAGTAAACAGTGGTGTCCGCAGGTGCTCACTCCGACGGTTCCTCAGCTTCTGGCCAGCTCCACTGCTCAAAGCCGCGGGTGTCGGCGATCCACGGCTGAGTCATAAGCGTTCCCTCTGACATCACGAAGTCAGAGAGAAGGCTTCCGACGTAGCCGCGGATCGTGTGAGGTGTAGACGCCTGCGGCTTTGAGCAGGGGAACCAGCCAGAAATGCTGGGTAGGGAAGAGAAATGTTGTTGCTGCACAGGGAAGGAGAGGGCAGAAATGCTGCCCAGGCAAGGGGGGATAGAAATGATGCTCAGGCAAGTGGGAGGGAAATACTGCACAGGCAAGTGGGGGGAAATGCTGCACAGGCAAGTGGGGGGAAATGCTGCACAGGCAAGTGGGGGGAAATGCTGCATAGGCAAGGGGGGAGAAATGTTGCACAGGCAAGGGGGAGATAAATGCTGCTGCTGCATAGGGAAGGGGGAGAGAAATCATGCTGCTGCTGCAGCAACCAATTGGGGAGAGAGAGGGGAGGAGGGAGAAGGAAGACAAGGGAGGGGAACCAGAGATGCCAAGTCCCTGGGAGGGAGGGAAAGGAAAAAAGGAAAGGAGATACCAGACCATGGAGGGGGAGAAAGATATGTCATGGCATGGGGGGAGGGAAGGGAAGGAGATAGAGATACCACACTATGGTGTGGAGTGGGAAGGAAGGAAGGAAAGGAGAAGAGAAAGAGAGACATGCCAAAGCATAGGGGAGGGGGTGGAGACAGAAAAATGGAGAGGGGGTGAAGCTGAAATGAATCATGTGCAAAGGAGAGAAGGGACCGCAGATATACAGTTTATTGAAGGGACATAAAAAGAAGGAAGATGCCGCATGGAAGAGAGAGAGGGTGGACAGTAGATGGAAATGGTAGAGAGAGTGTGGGCAGTAGATGGAAGGGGTAGAGAGAGAAGGCAGAAGCTGGGTAGAAGAGGCAAAGAGAGGGCAGATGTTGCATGGAAGGGAGAGAGGACAAACGCTATAGAAAGAAGAGAGCAAAGAGAAGATGATTAAAGCAGAAACGACAAAAGATAAAAAGATTTTTTTGTTGATTTACTTAGAATCAAGTAGTATTGTAACTGTATTGATAAAAGCTTATAAATGGAAATAAGGCAATATTTTGACTAAACCCCTTTCCTCAGGACAGGATACCATAACAGCAGTATACTGTTCTGTTCTGAAGAAAGATTTGGCCTCTGAAAGCTAATTGAAAAATGATTAGTCCAATAAAATGGTATTTTCATATTTCTCATTATTTGTTTTATTTCTATTTGTTAATTTGTAAAATGGTGATTGTTATGTATCAGTTTTTTCAAATTTACATCTACTGTTTTTAGTTTGTGATTATTCCATATTGTGTGAGGGTATATCTCTGTTCTGTGTGTATGAAAAGGACATAGTTTTCAGTTGGCATTGACTACAGGATCAATTGACTGTGCGGATCTGGCTTGTTTAGTTTTACAATGTATGTGTTGGTGTTCTAGTGCTCACTGCAGTGTTTAAGATGCTGCCTTTTCCTAGGTATACTCTTGTTGTGCGATATGTGGATTGTTACTAAAAATCATATTTTTGATATAGATGAGGGGATGTCAAAAAATGATGGGCCCCGGGTGTCACATATGCTAGGTACACCACTGATATTAATTTACCTCTTTTAGTTTATGGAATAGAATATAGAACACAAAAATGAGAAATGAACTGGCATCTACTGTGGAGGCTGAATGGGCAGATCATGGATTTGATTTAAATCACAATTTAAATCATTAGTTAGAAAGATTTGATTTAAATTGTGTCCATGCCATTATGAATGGATTAACCAAAAAATTTAAACATTGCATTAAGGGAGGGAGTGTTGACCTGAGGGTATCTGGTGACGGAGAGAGGGGCTTTCTCCTACCGTTTGCGCCTGCCTTCGAGTCTCTTTGCAGCACTTTGTCTGTCTTCCAGTGCCATGATTTGGACAGGCACTGAGAAGGACCATCTGTGACATCATCGGGGTCCTATTCAACCGACAGAAAACGCCAACAATCTTGTGGCTCAGACTGGAAGGAGTGCTGACCTGAGCGCATCTGGTGATGGAGAAAAGGGCTTTCTCCTGATGTTTCTGTCTGCCTCCGAGTCTCTCTGCAGCGTTTTCTCTGTCTTCCAGTGCCATGTTTCGGATAGGCACTGAGAAGGACCATATGTGACATCATCGGGGTCCTATTCAACCAACAGAAAATGCCAACAATCTTGTGGCTCAGACTGGAGGAAGTGCTGACCTGAGGGCATCTGGTGATGGAGAGAGGGGCTTTCTCCTGCTGTTTCTGCCTGCCTCTGTGTCTCTCTGCAGCGTTTTCTCTGTCTTCCTATGCCATGTTTCAGATAGGCACTGAGAAGGATCATCTGTGACATCATCGGGGTCCTATTCAACAGAAAGAAAACACCAACGATCTTGTGACGCGCCACGCAAGGCCCCTTGGGAGCCCCTTTGAGCTACGTAGAGACGAGTTGAGTGTGGGTTGGTAAATATACCTTTCCCTTCACTATTATTTTTTTTGTATTTGTTATGGTTAAGAGTATTTTGTAATGGGGAAGCAAAAAGGAAAAACTAAACTCTCTACCCCGGTATCATCAGGTCTGATGGACCGTCATGTAACAACACTTGAGCCAAACCCCTTTCAGGTTGAGAGATCAGAAAGGCTTCAGGGGCCACACTTAGCTCTTCTGATCAAACTCCTCCTCTACCTCCTGATTTTCCTGCAGGATCAGGATCCGCAGTTGATCCTAGTACTTCTATGGAAACTTCTGAACCTCAAACCAATCTTGCTATTTCCTTCTTAAAAATGCCTCAGATTTCTTCTGCTATAATGGAAGGGTTTGAAGGCTCAGATGAAAATCCACAGGATGTTTCCTTTAAAGATTTATGGCAACTTAATGTAAGAATGGAGAATTTATTGAAATCGGTTATTGTCCACTCTCAATCATTTTCGAAAGACGTCATGGAAAAACTTGAAAATGTGAATTCCAATATTAAAATACTAGATACACTTATGGTAAATATTGAAAAGCAGGTTTCTAATCTACAGACATTCTCCTTTTCTTCTATGAAAGATTCTCATTCAATTCATCTAAAACTTGAATCAATGGAGAATACTGAAAGGGATAGAAACCTGAGAATGGTTAATGTTCTGTAACCCACTTAATTTCTCCTGAGATTCTCTTTCATAAGTATCTCATGGAGATTTGGGAGATAATTAATGCTGATGTAATACCTATCTCGTCTCTCTACTATATTCTAAGAAAACAAAAAGTTCCAACAGAACAAGTGGTGGATCAATTAGTTTCTATTGAAATAGATTTGACAGGATTTCTTGAAGACTCTCAGGATACAATACAAACTACATCCACTCTCTTAGTATCTTATTTAAATAAGAATAGAAACATAGAAAGATGACGGCAGAAAAGGGCCACAGCCCATCAAGTCTGCCCACTCCATTGACCCACCCCATTAAGTCTGAGTGCTAGTGACCTGGTTTCTTAACTTGACCCTCGAAGGGATCCCACGTGGGTGTCCCATTTTTTCTTAAAGTCGAGCACGCTGGTGGCCTTGATCACCTGCACTGATAGTTTGTTCCAGTGATCTACCACCCTTTCTGTGAAGAAATACTTCCTGGTGTCACCACTAAATTTCCCTCTTCTGAGTTTGAGCGGGTGCCCCCTTGTGACTGAGGGTCCCTTGGGAAAGAATATATCATTTTCCACCTCGACACGACCTGTGACGTACTTAAACGTCTCAATCATGTCACCCCTTTCCCTGCGCTCCTCTAGGGTATAGAGCTGCAGTTTGCCCAGTCTTTCTTCGTATGAGAGCCCCTTGAGTCCGGCGATCATCCTAGTGGCCATCCGCTGGACCGACTCAGCTCGAAGCACATCTTTCCAGTAATGTGGCCTCCAGAATTGCACACAGTATTCCAGATGAGGTCTCACCATGGTTCTGTAGAGTGGCATTATGACTTCAGGTTTGCGGCTGACGAAGCTTCTATTGATACATCCCATCATTTGCCTTGCCTTAGAAGAGGCCTTCTCTACTTGTTTGGCAGCCTTCATGTCTGCACTGATGATTACCCCCAAGTCCCGTTTCTCTGAAGTCCTGGCTAGTGTTTCTCCATTCAGGGAGTAGGTTCTGTATGGATTTCTGCAGCCGAGATGCATAACTTTACATTTTTTTGCATTGAAGCCCAGCTGCCATGTCGAGGACCAGTTTTCCAACTTGATCAGATCCTGCGTCATACTGTCCTTGAGGTTGCTTTCACTTACTATGTTACACAGTTTGGCGTCATCAGCGAACATTGCTACTTTACCCTGAAGCCCCCGGGTCAAGTCAGTTATGAATATGTTGAAAAGGGATGGTCCCAGGACTCCGCTAGTCACCTCTGATGTCTCAGAGAGGGTGCCGTTGACCACCACCCTCTGAAGTCTACCACTCAGCCAATCATTGACTCATGCAGTTAGTTTCTCACCCAACCCCATCGATTTCATCTTGTTTAACAGTCTAATTGGAAAGTCTAACAGTCCAATTGGAAAGTCCTGCAGCAGAACAGTTGATTCTGTATTACTTGTGATTTATTTTTCTCTTTCATCAACAGTTCATTCTTCTTTCTGTCAGCCTGCTTTTTTTTATTTTTGTTAAAGCCACCCTTTACTTTCTCTACTGTTGTCTCTGGCACAGTTTAACAAAAGAGCAAATTACTAAGCCAATTCCTGCTGAGCAAACTTTTCAACCATGCAAAGGAAAATATGGTGTTCTTCCTCTGAAATAACAGCCCGCTTATTCCTATCTACTCTGTATCTTGCTGAACTGAGACTCAGAAGAGTCTCCAACTTGCAGATACACCAGATATCTATTCTCACTGGGAAAGATCTAGCAGCTTTAGCCATTCCTAGAAATGTATTTATTTCCATGGTCACTTACATTTGCCCTTTTTGCTATCTCAGAAGATTCTAAGGTTGCGCTGTTGGCCTTTTTTAAGAGCAGAAACACTACATACATCATTTGAATGATCTTTCTATATATTTTATAGTGTTTTTTTGCATTAAGACAGAGAAACGTTAACAAGATATAATTAATTACTTGAGAGTTAGTCACATTCATATAAGACATTAACCTCAAAATTAGTTTCAACTTCAAAATGTGTTAACAAGCTTATTTTCCATAAGTCTTGTATTTATTCAAAATACACAACTGTATTAATTTCAAAAAATTTTAAACAGCTATTTCACAAAAAATTCACTGTAGAATTATTTATAAGATCATCTTAGCATTTGTTAGATCCAATCACATACATGAAAAACATATGTATACTTATAACATTATCCCCTCTCCTTTACAAAGCCGCACCAACATTTTTAGCACCGGCTATGGAGGTAAGAACCTCGATGCTCCTAGGAATTCTATGAGCATCTGAGTTTTTACTAGCGTGGATTTGAAATTGAGGGGGCATATTTGAAATATTTATATACCAATATACACAAGCAATACTGTAAAAGATAGAGCGCAATTATTTTCAAAGACTAAAAATCAATTTCAATTCACAGAAAAGGGAATTGGTCCTAATTAAAGGAAAAAGTTCTCTATAGGCTGGTCCAATAACTCAGTTGTAATATTCTGTGCTGGCATACAACAGATCCATGGTGCTGCTCATTGCCGTTGCCTTGACTTCTTGTCAACCCTAAATGTTCTTGACCCACACCAATCAGGCTTTCACTTCCTGTACTCCATGAAAATTACCCTTGCTAAAGTTTCCAATGACTTGACCCTAGCCAGATCCAAAGGCCTCTCTATTCTATCCTCATCCTTCTCAATCTATCCGCTGCTTTAGACCACCATCTTCTCCTCGATATGCTATCCTCACTTGGATTTCAGGGCTCTGTTCTTTCTTGGCTCTACTCTTATCTCTCACACTGCACCTTTAAGTGTATATAGTGGTGGATCCTCCACCACTCCTATCCCGGGGACTGGAAGATTGGACATCAAACTGGCAGATGATGTTTAATGTGAGCAAGTGCAAAGTGATGCATGTGGGAAAGAGGAACCTGAACTATAGTTAAGTAATGTAGGGTTCCATGTTAGCAATCACCGCCCAGAAAAAGGATCTAGGTGTCATTGTTGAGGATACATTGAAACCCTCAGCTCAGTGTGTGGCAGCGGCAGCTAAAAAAGCAAATAGAATGTTAGAAATTATCAGGAAAGGAATGGAAAACGATGAAAACATTATAATGCCCTTGTATTGCTCTATGGTACAGCTGCACTTCACATACTGTGTGCAAGTATGGTTGTCATATCTCAAAAAAGATATACCAGAATTAGAAAAGTTACAGAGAAGGATGATGAAAAGGATAAAAGAGATGAGACGACTTCCCTATAAGGAAAGGCTAAAGCAGCTAGGGCTCGTCAGCTTGGAGAAGATATGGCTCAGGGGTGATATGATAGAGGTCTATAAAATACTGAGTAGATTGGAAATGGTAGATGTGAATCGCTTGTTTACTCTTTTCAAAAATACTAGGACTAGGGGGCATGCGATGAAGCTACTAAGTAGTAGATTTAAAACAAACCGTAGAAAATATTTCTTCACACATGTAATTGAACTCTGGAATTCATTGCCGGAGAATGTGGTGAAATCAGTTAGCTTAGCAGCATTTTTTTAAAGGTTTAGATAATTTCCTAAAGGTGAAGTATATAGGCCATTATTGAGATGGCTTGGGGAAATTCACTGCTTATTCCTAGGATAAACAGCATAAAATCTGTTTTACTACTTGGAATCTAGCTAAGTACTTGGGTCCTGGGTTGGCCACTGTTGGAAACAGGATACTAGACTTGATGGACCTTCAGTCTGTCCCAGTATGCAATTCTTATGATCTTATGTTTTCTTCTTCATATATACTCATTCCTTTACTGCTCTGATCTTCTCCCCATGGTTTTCACTATCACCTCTTCACCGATGACTCTCAGATCTACCTCTCCACATCAGAGATCTCTATAGGTATCCATGCCCGTGTCTCAAACTGCCTGTCTGACATCGCTTCCTGGATGTCCCATCATCACCTAAACCTGAATATGGCAAAGACTGTGCTACTTGTCATTCCACTTAAACCCTCATCTCCTCTCCCCCCACTTTCTATTTCAGTGGATGGTACTCTTATCCTCCCTGTCTCGTCAGCTCGCAACCTTGGAGTCATATTCAATTCCTCTTTCTCTGCACAAATCCAGTAGATTGCCAAAATCTGTTGCCTCTTTCTCTATTTCACCAAAATCCAACCCTTTGTCTCGGAGCACACCACCAAAACCCTTATCCACTCTTGCCTCGACTACTGCAATTTGCTTCTCACAGGTCTTCCTTGTAACCACCTCTCCCTCTTTCAATCCATACAAAATTCCAATGCACAACTTATATATATGTTGCCTGGGCCACCGAAGAGCAATGAGAATCATGGTGGCTGCCTCTCATTTGAGTTTGAACATGAGAGGAATTGGAGGGAATGCATTGAGTTTTTTTTAACATGAGAGGAATTAGAGGGAATGCATAGAGAAACAGGCCTGTCCAATCCAGGAGAAACGCATTGGCTTCCAGACGAAGAAGAGAGCAAAGTCTGGAACAAAACTGGGGTAACTTGTGATTGTGGGGAGCCGCAAACAAGTCCACTTGTGGAGTGCTCCATTGAGCAAAGATGGAGTGGAGAGTTGCAGAGTTGAGAGTCCAGTTGTGAGGTTCAAGAATTCTGCTGAGGTTGTCTGCTAGGGAATTCTTCTCCCCTTGACTGTAGACAGCCTTTAAGAAAACGTTGTGAGCAGTCGCCCAAGTCCAGAATTTTTGGGCCTCTTGACATAACAAGAGAGAGCCCATGCCTCCTTGCTTGTTTATGTAGTACATTGCTATTTGATTGTTGGGGCGAAGAAAGAGGACTTGAGGGCAGAGAAGATGATGGAAAGCCTTGAGGGCATAATGCATCGCTCTGAGCTCGAGGAAATTGATGTGAAATTTCCATTCCCTGGCAGTACAAACACCTTGGGTCTGAAAGTCATCCAGATGTGCCCCCCAAGCTTAAGGAGAAGCAACTGTCATGAGTACCTTGTGATGAGGGGGCAAGTGAGTGAATGAAGGAAGTCATCCACCATTGAAGCGACTGTAGAAGAGATGATGGTACAGATATACAGTGGTTGGATCTACAGCCTCAGCACCCTGGGGTTGTGGGTTCAAACCCCGCGCTGCTCCTTGTGACCCTGGGCAAGTCACTCAGTCCTCCATAGCCCCAGGTACATTAGCTAGATTGTGAGCCCACCGGGACAGAGAGGGAAAATACGTGAGTACCTGATTGTAAAACCGCTTAGATAACCTTGATAGGCGGTATATAAAATCCTAATAAACTTGAAACTTGAGTAATGCTGTGAGAGACAATCTGTCACTTGAGATCACTGAGACACAAGGGTCCACTGAGGAGTGCAAGATGAAACCTTGCCAGTGGTGACACATGCACAGTGGAAGCCATGTGGCCCAGAAGAACCATCATGCGTCTTTCAGAGATGAATTGAAGAGAGAACATCTGTTGGCAGAGGTTGACGAGAGTGTTCAGGTGATCCGGAGGAAGAAACGCTTTCATTAGAGTGGTGTCTAGGATAGCTCCAATGAATTGAAGACGTTGAGTCGGAATGAGATGCAATTTGGAGAAGTTGACTTTGAATCCTAGAACCTGTGGAAAAGAAATGGTCTGAGATGTTGCTTGGACCACTTCTGGAAATGAAACAGCCTTGATCAACCAGTCATCCAGGTAAGGAAAGACTTGGAGACCATGCAATCAGAGAGATGCGGCTACTACAATCAGGCACTTCGTGAAGACTCTTGGAGAAGATGCCAGGCTGAAGGGAAGAACCTTGTACTGGTAGTGACAATGATTTATCTGAAAACTGAGGTATTTCCTGGAAGCTGGATGAATTGGAATATGTGTGTAGGCTTCCTTGAGATCCAGAGAACATAATCAGTCATTCTGCTGTAGAAGTGGATAAAGCAGGGCGAGGGAGAGCATCTGGAATATCTCCTTGACTAAAAATTTGTTGAGATCTCTGAGATCCACAATGGGTCGCAGTCTTCCCGTCTTCTTTGGAACCAAGAAGTAATGGGAGTAGAATCCCTTGTTCTGCTGAGAAAGAGGAACTTCCTCAATGGCATTCAGAAGAAGGGATTAAACCTCCTGGAGAAGAGAGAGAACTGTGCAGGGTCCAAAGCAGACTGTCTTGGTGGATGATCTGGAGGCAGAGTGTGAAAATGGAGAATGTAACCCTGACGAATGATGTTTAAGACCCAGAGGTCTGATGTTATGAGCTCCCAAAGGGAGATAAAAAGTTGGAGACAGCCTCCAATGGGCTGAGGCAGAGGATGTAAAATGGTGACTGTGGCTATGCTCTGAAGAAACATGTCAAAAAGGCTGTGCAGGTTTTTGGGCAGCAACCTGTTGTTGATGAGGTTGTTGTTTCTGCCTTCTAGGTTGAGGTTGAGCAAGAGCTGCAGACTTAGCAAACCAACGTTGGTAAGAAGAAGCTGGACTGAAAGGACGAGGAGGTGGAGGCTTCTTTTTAGGCTTGACAAGAGTTTCCCATCTGGTTTTATGAGCAGATAACTTCTGTGTAGTCATGTCCATGGGAAAGGCCAAAAAGTTAATCTCCAAGACACGATGCATTTGCCAGTCAATCTTGGTGGTTAACATCAAGTTCTGAAACACGAAGCCAGGCCAGACGTCTCATGGCTACGGACATAGCTGCAGCATGGGAGGTAGGTTCAAATGTGTCATAAGTAGAATGTACCATATATTTTCTCAATTGAAACAGATCAGAAATATGATGTTGGAACACAAGAAGTTTGCGTTCTGGAATGTATTTCTGGAAAAGTGAAATCTGTTGAATCAGGTGCTTTAGGTAAAAGGAAAAATGGAAATTATAGTTTCCAGAGTGGTTGGCCAACATGGCATTCTGATAAAGGCATTTACCAAATCTATCCATTGCTTTGCCCTCTCTACCAGGGGGTACAGATGCGTAGACACTAGCCCCAGTAGACTTTTTCAAGGTGGACTCTACTAGTAGGGACTAATGAAGAAGTTGAGGCTTGTCAAAACCAGGTATAGGAACCACTGAGTATAGAGAGTCTAATTTTCAAGGAGCCACAGGAATGGAAAGTGGCGTTTCCAGATTTCTATAGAAAGTTAAGAACATAAGAATATAAGAATTGCCACTACTGAGTCAGACCAGTGGTCCATCATGCCCAGCAGTCCGCTCACGCGGCGGCCCTCTGGTCTAAGATCAGCACCCTAACTAAGACTAGTTTCTCGTAAAATGTCATGAAGGGTAAGTTTGAGTAGTTCCTTTGGCAGTTGATCATAATTTAAAGCTTCCAGGAACTGCTTACTATGTTTAGAGTCAGCTTCAAGTGTAATGGAAAGAGCTTCAGACATTTGACAAAGAAATCAGGAAAATGTGGACTTTTCAGAAAAAAACAGGAGGCTCCTGAGAAGAACATTGAGGTGAATCAGAAGAACCCTCATCATCAGATAAGAGTGGGTCCTGTTCAGTCTCCCACACAAGTCTGAATCCTGAATAGAATGTGGACAGTGTCGGAGACTCGGTGTCGAAGGCTCAAGATGGTTCAGCTTTTGTAATGCCTTCTGGGACCACACTGGAGTCGCCTCTGGAGATGTTTGTGTCAAGGACGACTGGCGCCAGGGAGATGGAGGTATCGACTTCCGTGTTGAATGTCTCTGCACCGATGGCGGGAGGTGCAGTTGGTGTCATGAGCTCAGACCGGACTGGAACTGGGAGTGTTGGTGTTGGGATTGGCATAGATTGTGAAGGCACCAGCATCTGTAAATGCTCACCAAGTTCTTCCCGTAGCAAATTATCAATTTTTTGCTTAAGGGAAAGCACCGATACTGTTGGATGTTTCGTCGGTACCTTCAATGCCGCACTGCACTCCAGCGATGAGGAGGCCGATGATGAAGAGCTCACCGAGATTGGAGTGGAGCATTTTTGGGACTTTTTCAAGATCGGTAGGACTTGGCTCACTGCTGCTTTGACCCAAGTCCCAGATGGGGTAGGGGAAGGCGGCTTACCCACAGAAGGCTCTGACACTGAAAATGATTCTGCCGGTGTTGAAGGATGCCGTGTCATCTTGGTTGGCTCCCCCTCCATAGCAGCACTGAAAAGAATTTTCTGTTAGTGTTCTCTTCTAGAGAGACGAACACCGGGAACAAGTCTCCAGGCAGTGCTCAGGCCCCAAACACTGGAGGCACCTGCAATGCGGGTCAGTTACCGAGATGGGCCGTCTGCAGGCTGGACATTGACAGGAAGACCTCCCTGGCAAGATCGAAGTTGGAGGCCAAGGTGGTACTATAGGCCCTGCCAGGCTGAACCCGCAAAAGAGAAAAAACAAAAATTGTGGGGGTTTTGGGGGTTTTTTTTTTAGAAGTAAAAGAAAGAAGGGAAAAGTCACAAACCGTGAGAGCAGGAAGGCAGCGGAAAAAGAAACTTCAACAGCCGTTGAAAAACGCGACTTCTTAGCTCCGCAGAAACTAAGAAACTGAGGGACCACACACCTACGTTGGGTGGGAAGGCACTCGCACATGCGTGATGCAGGCTATCACGAACTTTCTAAACACTTAAAGTGGCAATGCACTTTTAAAGTGGTGCGTACAGGGGCTCCGTCGGTGATGTCACCCATCAGTGAGTATGCTGCCTGCTTGTCCTGTGATAAAAAGGTTTTATGACAAGAACTTAAGACATGCCAAGTTGAGTCTAATCAAGGTCCTTCAAGCCCATCATCCTGTTAACTAATAAACATCATTAAGAAATTACCTAAGCAGATGACAGGGAGTATATTGCTTCCAAAAATATGCTGTGGTTTTCTCAAGCCCATTTTGCAAATAAGTGTTTATGAACTTTACCTTCAGAAATTTGTCCAAGCATCTTTTAAATCCAGCTATGCTAGATACTATAACCAAATCTCCAGCAACAAATTCACAGCTCATTCAGTTAAATAAATATTCCTTCCAACTAATTTCAAATCTACTACATGAGAGTTTTATGGGGAGGGTGAGTAATTGTGAAGATTATCAGATGATGATCAGAAGTGAGGTGGAGAAATTAGAAAAGGAACAGTTGGAGAAGACGACAAGATCAAGGCAGTGGCCATGCTGGTAAGTAGGGGTAGTGGACCATAGATGGAGGTCAAATGAGGAGGTTAAGGCAAGAAGCTTAGAGGCAAAAGTGTTGGAGGGATCATCAGCATGAATGTTAAGATCCCCAAGAAGAAGGGAGGAAGATAATAAATCAAGGAAGATGGAAAGCAAGGAATCAACCTCTATGAGAAAGGAGGAAGGGGACTTGTCAGGGGGACAATATATGAGTGCCTTCTGGAGAAGTAGAGGAGTAAATAGGCAAATGGAGAGGACTGCAAATGAGGAAGAGTGGTGTGATCGGGGTGGGGGAAGAGTTTGAAATCTGAAAGGAGAGAGAAGAAGACCAACACCTCCGCCTCGATCAGTAGGGCATATGGTATGGGAGAAGTAGTAGCCCCCATGGGAGAGGGCAGCAGCTGCAGTTGAATCCTCAGGGTTAATACACGTCTCAAGTTAGAGCAATCTCTAACTTGAGACAAACTACCTTACATCTCAAGAGGTCTGAGCTGCTTGGCTAGGGATCTTCCCGTTGCACTGGAAGGATAAGGCCTTTCGGTATTTAAGCATCCAATTAACATCTTTGGTTACTTCACTCAAACAGACTAATTTACAACTGCTTTTTGAATATACTTATAGATGTCTGGATAGCTGGAAATTTTTTCCCCTCTCGGTACATGGACGTATACACCTTTTTAATATGATTATTTTTCCAAAATGGCTTTATGTCCTGCAACTGTTGCCTATTCGTCTACTGCAAAAAGATCTTCATGCGTTATATCAACTTCTCTCTCAGTTTCTATGAAGTGGGAAAAACCTTGGATGGTGTTTCGTTATTTGTTAGGGTCTTGGTCTCGGGGTGGCATGGGTGTCCCCAATATGCAGAAATATAATCAGGCCTTCTTACTTCGTTATCTTGGGGATTAGATCTTGGAGCAAGAAGTATATACTTATTTTGATTATGAACTGACGTATTATCATCCTTGGCATTTATCTTCTTTGCTTCTTCTTTGCTGCCATGTTCCGCGGACTTCTCTTCCTTCTTCCTTATATTCTAGTCTTTTATTGAGACCCCTGCATGATATTTGGAAGGTTTTGGTGTTGGGCTTGGGGGGACGGCCAGGGGTGCTTCTCCAAGGGAATCTTCAGTTCTTGCCGGGTCGATCTTCATCTCCTTTTCGACATTGGACACAATTGGGTTTGCCTATTTTGGCACATGTACTCAACCCAGATGGGACTTTTCCTTCTTGGCGTGTTTTTCAACTTTGGGAGAGGATTCCGGCCACTGATTTTTTATTTTTTTTTTTGCTTATCTACAACTGGGCCATTATGTGCGTTCTTTGACAGCGGAGAGTCTACAGATGGGTTTGGGGGATAAGCTTCGAACCATCTTTGATCAATTTGAAGATGGGGGGTTTTCTGTTTCGGCACTGCATAAAGCTTTATGCTTGCTGGTTCCACGGGCTAGATATAGAGAGTCTTTATGTATTTGTTGGGCTCCGGAGTTAGGTCTGCTGCTGACTGATTTAGATATAGGATGTCTTATTAAGCACATCCCGACTGTTTCTGTTTCTGCTGAACTCTGGGAATGTCAATTCCGGGTTTTGCTCCGTGCGTATTTCACAGAGGTTCAATTGTCTCACTCTGGCTTGGCAGACTCAGATCAATGTGAGAAATGTAAAACCACCCCAAGTCATTCTTTCATGCTTTTTGGAGTTGTCTGGTGGTCAAGTCTTTCTGGAGGCTGGTGGTCAGATATTTGGAGGGTTTTTACAGCCATTCGATACCTCTCACTCCGGTGGGGTTTCTTTTGGATAAATATGAGGCCTTTCGATTCCCACCTGATGTAGGCAGACTATTTCTGTGGAAGGCTGGCTTGGTGGCTAAGAAAATTATCCTGGCAGAGTGGGTATCAGATAGCTCCCCCTCTTATTGGGCATGGCGCAATCAGTTACATGCTTTGATGTTGCTTGAGAGGGGCCGGGTGTATGCTTCTTTTCGACAATCTAAGTTCTTTTTGCGGGTATGGAGTCCTTATATCTATTCTTTGTCTCCCAGAATCCATAGTCTGATTCTAAATACCTTATGAGGCTGATGTGATTTGTGTGGTGGGGGGGGTCGGCAGCTCTGTGATTGCCTTTCCCCAGATGTGGATCTCCTCTGTATTCCTCAAAACATTTGTTGTTTGGTGGTTTTGGGGGTTTTTTTGCTTTTTTACTTTGTTCCTCTATTCTTTTGTTGTTTTGCTTTTTGTTTGTTTGAGGAATTTTTTTTGTTGTGTCCTACTTCTCTATGGGAGAGGCGGGGAGCAAAACTGGGGGGGAGGTCTTGCATTATATCTCTCAGGGCTCATAAGAGTCCAGGGCTCTATTTGCAGTGTTTTCGATAAAATTTTGTTTGGGCCTCTCTCGTCGAGTAGGGATGAGCTTTTGGTCCTTTGCTTGTTTCACATTTTGCTTGCTGTTCGCTTTTATGTTCCGTGATTTCTTTCTGGTGTTATTGTACTTCTGTCTATAACCTTGGTTTATCTTAGCTGCTGCCCCTTGCCTCTGTATAACTTTGTTTTTTATTGTAGCGGGGGTAAAGGGACAGTGGACTTTGGGTGTTGGGTGGGATGGTTGGACAAAGGGGGGGGCTAGAGTTGGGGACATTGTTGTATAACTCTTGAACATATATTGTACATATTGCTGTTTTTGCTGCTCTTTTCTGCTTTTTCAATAAAAATTGTTTTCACTAAATATGTAGCAACATCTGTGAGGTCACCTGAGTGCTTAATTGGGAGGGGTTACAGCCAGGCAGTAGTTAGGCACCAGTCTGAGGCTGCAGGAGGCAGGGGTTACAGGAAGCAAGAGAGAGGAAGGGGGGAAAGAGGTTGGTTTGTCCTGAGTGCTTGACTAGGAGGAGCTACAGCCTGGCAGTAGTTAGGCACTCATGAGATATTTTATAATATTTTCTGAATATACCAAATTGATCAATTAATTTTTAATCACATCTTCAAATAATTCTAATAGTTGAGTGCAACCTTCTTTTGCTAATCCATGCTAGCTTCTTCCTATAAGCCATGTTTATCTATAATTCTGATATTAAGATATGCTCAACTCAGATCTGATTATTATAAAGCAGACAATCAGTAACCAGGTGATTTCTACACTTAACAGAGAAACATATACACAAGCATATTTTAAGAGAGCTACATTCAAAGCCAGTGAGTCAAATTACAAATATTCATATTGTAACATCGGTCCAGATTACAGAAGTGATAAATTAATTTGGTATCCGAGAAGCTGTCAATTCAACACACTCAGTCTGCTGACCTTTGTTACCAGCAAGAAATACAAACCACTGCAGACCGAAGGCTATATGCATGGAGCCAAACAGTTCAGCTTACCTCATTAGATGTGTCTACATGCTTGTTCTGATATTCTGTCAAGGTATGTCTCAAAGTCTCAAGGACAACTGCAGGCCTCAGAGATTTATCTTTCTCCTTGTGAATGCCTATAGTAAAGAGAACATGAAAATAAAGTTCTAAAGTCTCGTACATAAGAAAAAAAAGTCTGTGCTAAAAGCCTAAGAGATATTTACAATTAGTTAAGACTAGAGGGACTGTAAAAGAAGAAAAAAATAATTGACTAGCTGTCTTACTCTCCTCAAGAAAGTTTGAAACTCCAGGTTATAGCAGCACCAGCTAGGTATATGATGCAATCTTACATACAATGCTCACTGGCAAGCAAAATTACCTGCCAGCCAGACTGATCATCAATTTATAATGTAAACAGCATTTCCCATTGACAAGCAGAAATGAGTCAGGTGCACATAAGGGGGAGATATCAACTGATAGCCATTCAATCCTTCAGCACAGAACATCCTACCACTGCACAATCATGTGCGCAATATCGTACCCCTAAGACACCAACATTAAGCGACCTTAGAATTACAGGTTTCTAAGTGACAATTTTCAGTATTTTTAACTCCGATGACTTCCGGGTTCTATCTGACATTATCTTTATATTATCATTATGTAGTATTTGGAGAAACTCTGTTCTGGTGTTAAATTAAAAACTAAATCCGCACATGTCATTGAACACCAAATTGCCCCACAAACCTCCACTTCAAATTCCTGAGAATGACTTTCGGTAGTTAGAACCATGTAATTCTAAGGTCACAATTAGTTACAGTAGTCAAAAAATATTTCTTATTGATATCTTTTCAACTGACTAAGCATTCTTACTTGTTTCTTCTAAAGATGTTTAAAGACTGTGTAGAGATATCCTAAAGATGAACTGGATATTTCCTCTAAATCCCAGCTTATCTGGTCTTATTTCCTTTTTTTTTTTTTTTTTAATTCTTTATTCATTTTTAAAACTTCAATCGTGCACAAAAAATGATGCATTTACATAAAATATTATCATTACAGCACAATATATTTAATAGAATAAAAACAAGACTTATTTTCTCCTACCCACTTTCCATTAACCAACACCTCATAAAAATACTTGTAATCAACCCTTCTATACTTCTTAACAAATGCCAAAACATACCCCCCTCCTCCTTCCCTGGATATGCATGTTTTCCTCAATTATAAAAATAAATCAATCTTTACAATATTTAGTTAATGATTTCCAAACTGTCATAGGGGAAAACACCCTCCAGGGATTCAAGACAAAGTTAGACTGATTCCTGCTGAACAAGGACGTATGCTGGTAGGGCTAGTCTCAGTTAGGCGCTGATCTTTGACCAAAGGGCCGCCGCGTGAGCGGACTGCTTGGCATGATGGACCAATGATCTGACCCAGCAGCGGCAATTCTTATGTTCTTATGTTAGGCATGCTGCTCAAGGAAGTAATGAGATATGAATGTGTGAACTGAAGACATCATATCACAGCCCTGCAATCTCTTGAATGGAAGCTGACCTCAAGTGGGTTATCTACCCAGCCATCATCCTGACATGGCCCCTCAAAGGTCAGCCCAGCTTGGGCATAAATTAAAGAGATACGGTCTATTAGCCAATTGGATAAAAGCATGTATATTGGATGGCTGCCCCCCATGTTGTTCTGATCAAAAGAAACAAAAAGCTGGGTGAACTATTTAAGGGCTTTAGCCCACTCCAGGTAGAAGGCCAAGGCTCTTTTGCAGGCCAAGGTGTGCATTACTCTCTTGCCAGGATGGACATGAGACATGGGAAAGAATGTTGGCAGGACAATCAACTGGTTTATTCACACCCTCAAAGAAGTCAAACAAATTGGTGAGGCAAGACCTCCCTTAGTTGAACCCATGTGGACTCTGTCCCATTAACTCATGTTTGTCTTTATCTTCCACAATTTTATTTTTTATAATTGTTTCCACTATTTTGCCCAGCACTGAAGTCAGGCTTAACAGCCTGTAAATTTCCTGGATCTCTCCTAGAGCCTTTTTAAAAAATTGGCATAACATTGGCCACTCTTCAATCTTCAGGTACTACAGACAATTTTAGCGACGGATTACAGATCACTAACAGCAGATCAGCAATTTCATGTTTCAGCTCTTTCAATGCCCTGGGATTTATACCATCTGATCCAGGTGATTTATAATTCTAACATCTTAATTTGGCTTAGTACATCTTCCAGGTTCACCTAGATTTCAGTATCTTTGCATCACCCCCCTTGAAAACTATTTCTGGTTCAGGTAGCTCTCTTACATCTTCTTCCATAAAGACCAAAGCAAAGAATTAATTCAGTCTCTTCACTATGGTCTCATTCTCCCCGAGTGTCCTTTTTGCTCCTTGATCATCCAAAGGTCCCACAGATTCCCTCACAGGGTGTCTGTTTCAGATGTACCTAAAAAAAAATTGTTACTTTAAGTTTTTACCTCTTTAGCAAGTTTGTCTTCATACTCTTTTTTTTTAGCTTTCATTATCAGCGTTTTGCATCTAACTTGCCAGTGCTTATATCTCTTAATTTCTTCATTTGGATTATTTTTCCATTCTTTAAAGGATGTATTTTAGACTCTAATAGCTTCTTTCACTTCACCTTTTAACCATGCCAGCTCTTGTTTCCTCTTCTGGTTTGGGCTTCCACGGTGGTATTTTTAAATAACATCTATGCCTAGTTTACAGTCCTAATATTTGCCACCAATCTTTTTACCTTTTTAAACATTTTCCTCATGTTATCGTAGTTGCCCTTTCAAAAAATAAGTATCGCTACAGTAGATTTCTTTAGCGACGTCACTCCAGATATCAGCTCAAATTAGATCACGTTATGATCACTGTTTCCCAGTAGACCAAATACAGTTACCTCCTGTACTATGCCATACATTCCACTAAGGACCAAATCTAAAATAGCTCCCCCTCTTATCAGTTCATGGACCAGTTGCTCTAAGAAGCTGTCATTTATGACATCTAGGAATTTTACCTCCCTAGTACTCACTGAAGTAACATTTATCTAGTCAATGTTGGGGATAATCAAAATCATATATAGGTAAAAGCATATAATATATAATCAAGGGAGGAAAGACCTCAGAGACCTTAATGTGAAAACTGCTGTTTTAAACTTCTTGACTTAAACAGGTCACCTTTCAATCATTGGTCTGAAAAACTCCCCAATGTTACATTTAATAAGTTATGAAACTTTTCAAGCAAAAATATATTGTTCATAAACAAAGCGCCACCATTTAAATTTTGAAAAAGCACTTATCTGCATTTATAGAAAATTGCCACACTTGAACACCAGCACTACTTCTTAAACCCTACAGGGCCTCCATTCACCAAATCGCTGAGGCTTCGTCAGGGGTCAAGTAATGAAAACCTACAAACATAAATTATCTGATTTTTATGTTAAGTCAAATAAGCTTAACAGTGCTGCTCAAAAATTGCAATGGAACATTACTTTAATATGAAACTCATTCATAAAAATGGTGCCATTGATTTTAGACGCTAGCAAATTGTTAACCATTCAAATTTCAAGTTTCAAGTTTATTGGTTTTTAATATACCGACCATCAAAGAATATCTGGACAGTTTACAATAAATCTAAAAAGAGATAAAAGTAAGATAAAATATTAGGCATTAAAAATGATTAGGTGAACATACATGACATCTACTGGACAGACTTGAGAGTGAGGGTAAAAGGGAAGGGAAGGGAAGGGAAAAGTTACATGTTGAAGAAGAAATGGAGACAGTGGGAAAGGGGAAAGAACATTCATGCATCACCGTGTCATCTGTTGAACCACAAATCAAATGCTGCATTCTCCTTGGCGTGTCAATTCGAATTAATTAAATTGTTAATGGAAAACCCTTAAAATGAATTCTTGTGCAGAGTGAAATGAAATTTTAAAAAAAACCCTCATATGAATTAGTCAATAAAAAGGACTCCAATCCATTCTTTCATTCAAGCCATTAGGGTACAATGAGTTCAAATGAAAAATCCAAAAAGACTTCTTTTCAAAGCCAATTCACAATCACCTCTCCTCAGGTTCTTCTTGATGGTTTCTATGGCACAGTAACGCAAGTCATTAAAAGAATGATTTTTGTATTGCAATGCTGAACAAGAGGTTCTTTGATAATATTCCTCTTAATATTAGACTTGTGTTCCAACATACAAATCCTTAATTTTCTTGCACTCTTACCAATATGATATAGACCGCTCAGGCAACTGATCACATAAATTACATAGTCTGATCTACATGTACTGAAATGTTTGAAGATATACTGTTTGCCCTTGCATCGAACTTTGATCTCCTTGATCTGTAAATTTATTGCACAAATAGAACAGGAGCCACATTTAAAATTACCCGAGGGAAGTAATTTGTTGGAACATGGCTTTGAAAGCATTGATGGACATAAAAATTCCTTTAGATTCTTCCCACGGGAAAAGGCAAATTTTAATTGGACATCTGAAAAAATTGGTAGAGACTGCACAATGTCCCCAAATTTTCTAATTAAGTCAGCTATCGTTGAACTGTGTGTCAAATGTTTTAAAAACAAGATGTCATTCTTGTCAGTACATTGAGTTTAAACTTAGCTCTAATGTACGCTTTACGAAGGATATTAGATGGACAATCTCTAAATTCTTAATCTGTCAGATATTTTGCATGTTTGATTCTTAAAATCTTTCAAGTTCAAATAATTTCTTCTCAAACACAACATCTGCAAAAAGAGATGATATGGATGACAGCTAGAGAAATCAAGAAAAGTATTTTTAGATGCAGATTTCTCAAAATTCTTTGTAACAAAACAATTGTTCTCATAAACAAGTGATATATCCCAAGATTGTATTTGCTTAGTAGAAAAATTTTCAATATAATAAATATGTTGGTCACATATGTTGAGCCAATTGATTAAAAAAACTTCTTAACTCATGAACCGTACCCATCCAAAGTAAAAACACGTCATCAATATATCTCTACCATGTGTAAATTTTCTGAATGAGTGGAAAATCCATGTGTTTTCAAATTGTATGATGTACAAATTTGCCACTGACGAAGCAAAGATAGCCCCCATCACTACTCTGCTGATCTGTTTGTAAAGTTTTCGATCAAAAGAGAAAAAATTCTCACACATGGCTAAACATGAGAGATGAACTAAAAATCAGAAGGCATGTTGTGGGATCTAGGTCTATCATCTAATACTCTTCTGATTATTTCCAATGTATCTTCTGTGGAATGGGCATATAAAGAGATGATACATCTAATGTGACCAAAATGAAAGGGCCATTTTTCATATCAACATTGTTGAGCTTTGATGAGAAGTGTTTGGAGTCCTTGATATAAGAATCATATTTAGGAACTTCAATTTTTTAAAAAGAATTGATAAAAATGGAACGTGATTCCAATAGTGATTCTCTCGTTGACAAAATGGGTCTTCCTGGAGGCTGCCTAAATTTTTTATGAATCTTTGGAACAAAATATAAAACAGGAACAGAATTAGAGGTTACCTATCTAATATCCTTTGTAAGGCATACATTAGAGCTAAGTTTAATAATAGAAACCAATTACTTTCAGATACTGCTCAATGTACTGACAAGAATGTCACCTTAACTTGTGTTTTAAAACACTCAACACACAGTTCAATGATAACTGACTTAATTAGAAAATGGTGGGCCATTGTGCAATCTTTACTAATTTTTTCAGATGTCCAATTAAGGTTTGCCTTTTCTCATGAGAAGAATCTAAAGGAATTTTCATGTTCATCGATGCTTTCAAAGCCAAGTTCCAACAAATTACTTCCCTCAGGTCATTTCAAATGTGGCTCCTGATCTATTTGTGCAATAACTTTACAGATCAAAGTTCTATGCACAAGCAAACAGTATATCTTCAAACATTTCAGCACACGTAAATCAGACCATGCCATTTATGTGATCAGTTGTCCATGTGGTCTATATTATATTGGTATGACTACAAGTGAATTAAGGGTTTGTATGTTGGAATACAAGTTTAATATTAAGAGGAATATTATCAAAAAAATCTCTTGTTCAACATTGCAACACAAAAAAAATCATTCTTTTAATGACTTGCATTGTTTTGCCATAGAAACCATCAAGAAGAACCATAGGGGAGGTGACCACAAATTGGCTTTGAAATTAAGAGTCTTTTTTGGATTTTTTTATTTGAACTCATTGTACCCTTATGGCTTGAAAGAAAAAATTGATTGGAGTCCTTTTTATTGACTAAGTCACAGAGGTTTTTTTAAAAAAATTTCATTTCATTCTGCACAAGAAAATTCATTTTAAGGGTTTTCCATTAACAATTTAATTTAATTAACTAGAATTGACACACCACAGAAAAAATTATATTTGATAGGTGGATCAACAGATGCATGAATGGTTAAAAGTTTTCCAGTATCTGAAATCAACAGCACCATTTTCATGAATGAGTTTCATATTATAAGTAAAGTTCCATTGTAATTTTTGCACAGCACTGTTAAGCTTATTTGACTTAAATTATTTATCTGATTTTTATTTTATATTCAAAGGTTTTCAGCATTTGACCCCTGACGAAGCCTCAGCGATTTGGTAAATGGAGGCCCAGTAGGGTTTAAGAAGTAGTACTGGCATTCAAGTGTGACAATTTTCTACAAATGCAGATAAAGTGTTTTTTTCAAAATTTAAATGATGGTGCTTTTTCTATGAACAATAAATTTTTGCTTGGAAAGTTTCATAACACATTAAATGTAACAGTGGGGAGTTTTTCAGACCAGTGATTCAAAGGTGACCTTTTTAAGTGAAGAACTTTAAAATAGCAGTTTTGACATTTAAGGTCTGAGTTCTTTTCTCCCTTTATTACACATTATGTGCTTTTTGAATTATCAGGTGTTTACTGTTGTGTGTCTTTTGAAATTGTGACACCTGAAGTTACATTATTTTTTTGTTGGTAATTGAAAATCACCCGTTTTTATACTGTAGTCCAATTTACCAGCTCTCCTAATCTCTGAAAACATTTATTGGTCTACTCATTCTGTCCCGTGGCCCATACTATAATCCTACCTGTATATTCCTTCCCTTCACAAATGGAATTTCTATCCACATGGATTTCACACTGCTAGGTCACGTAGAATGTTTATTTTGTTTGATTCATTTCTCTCTTTACTATATAGTGCAACCACCGCCCCCCCCCCCCCTCTCCAATTTGATTTACTCTATCCTTGTAATATAATTTGTATCCAGGTAAAAGTATACCATTGATTGTCCTCCTTCCACCTGGCCTCTGAGATGCCTAATATATCTATCTCATCATTCAGTGCTATAAATGCTAACTCTCCTATTTTATGTTTTAGGCTTTTATCATTTATATACAGACACTTCAAATTGTGTTTTTTCCTTGTATCTATAGTCAGTTGAGAAGATGATAGGGATAATTTGAGTCCTTTATTCTGTCTTCTTCTTGAGCACTCCTATCTTTCATTACATTACATTAGTGACTTCTATTCTGCCAGTACCTTGCAGTTCTAGGCGGATTACAAAAGAAGCTAACTGGACATTTCCAGGAAAATTACAATTTAGGGAGACTTTGAAGAGAAAATTACAAGAATGGTAGAGACTTTGAGGGGAAATTTACAAGAGAGGGGATGGACAAGGGGATGAGTTTTGATATCTAGATACATTTTTTGAATAGCAGGGTTTTGATTTCTTTTCGAAATGATTTGAAGTCGCTTGTTGTTGTCAGCATGTTGGAGATGGAGTGGTCAAGTTTCGCTGCTTGCGTCTTCTTGCGCTGAGTACCTTTGAATGGGGGGTAGGTAAATGGGGTCTGAGGTCTCCTTTGTCTAGTTATATGGTTCCAATTTAGGTGATTGTTTAGGTAAGTGAATAATAGACAGCATAATTTGAATTGAATTCGCGCTTGTATAGGTAGCCAGTGTTGAGTCTAGGTAGGCAGTGGTGATGTGGTCAAATTTGCTTAGTGAATAGATCAATCTGAGGGCTGTGTTTTGTACAGTCTGTAATTGTTTTATCATGTTTGCGGGGCATGGTAGGTAGAGGATGTTGCAATAGTCCACTAGACCTAGGACTAGGGATTGGACTATGAGCCTATATTGCTCTTTGTCGAAGAATTGTCTTATTTTTCGTAGATTGTGCATAATTAAAAAGGCTTTCTGGGTAGTCTTGTTGATTTGGACCTGCATTGTGCAGCATCTATCTATCATCACTCCTAGGAGTTTAAGAGCGGACTGTATAGGGTATTTGGTGTCATTTATTTCTAATTCTATAAAAGGATGGAGTTTTGGCCTTTTCAAGCAGTAGAAATTTTGTTTTGTCCGAGTTCAGCTTCAATTTGTGGTCTATCATCCATTTTTCCACTGCTTCTAGTGTTTTTTTTCCAGTTTTTCTGTTGAAGTGGGATCTGATGAGTCGAAGGGGAGGAGAATGGTGATGTCATCTGCATAGCTGAATGATGTTACGTCTAGGTTATTTAGAGTGGTCCCAAGGGAGGATATAAAGAGGTTGAAGAGCATTGGCGACAGTGGTGACCCTTGTGGTACTCCACAGGGGTTAGACCAGGGGTCTGATTTAAGGTCGTTTGTCTTTACTCTGTATTTTCTTGATTTAAGGAATCCTAGGAACCAGTTGTATACCCTGCCTGAGATCCCTATGGCTTCTAGTATCTGTAGTAGTATGGTGTGGTTTACCAAGTCAAATGCAGCAGAGAGATCAAGTTAAATTATCAACATCCTTCTGCCTTTGCTAAGGTGCTGTCGGGCTGTGTCTAGTAGAGTTACTAGTAGTGTCTCCATGCTATGGTTGGTTCTGAACCCTGATTGTGAGGGGTGAAGTAGGTTGTGGTCTTCCAGGTAGTTAGTGAGGTATTGTGCAACTAGTCCTTCTATTAGTTTAACGTATATTGGTATTGAAGCGATGGGTCTGTAGTTGGAGGGGATATCTATTGGGCCTTTATGATCTTTCACAATTGGGGTGATTATGATTTTGCCTAGGTCCTGTGAGAATTGACCTTCCATGAGGGTAGTGTGTACCCATTGCAAGAGGTGAGCTCTAAATTTGGGGGAGGCATTTGTTATCAGATATGTGGGACAGTTGTTCAGATATCTGATAACAAATGCCTCTCCCCAAATTTAGAGCTCGCCTCATGCAATGGGTACAAACTACGCCCTCTATCGGGACTCCTAAATATACTGTTTCAATAGTATTCTTCAAGGATACTCCAAATCCGAATCATCCGCTCCTGGATGACTGTCAGCTTTCCCCCCTCCCCATCTTAGTTTAAAAGCTACTCTATCTCCTTTTAAACTTTAGTTCCAGCAGCCTGGTTCCATCCCAGTTAAGGTGGAATCCATCCTTTTGGAATAAGCTTCACCTTTCCCAGAAGGCTGCCCAGTTCCTAACAAATCTAAATCCCTCATCCATGCACTATCGTCTCAACCACACATTGAGACTTTGGAGCTCTGCCTGCCTCTTGGCTTCTGCGTGTGGAATGGGGAGCATTTCTGAAAATGCTACTCTGAAGGACCTGGATTTCAGCTTTCTACCTAAATTTGGCTTCCAGAACCTCCTTCCTACATTTTTCTATGTCATTGGTACCCACACATACTAAGACAGCTGGCTACTCCCTCACACTCTAAAATCTTATCTATGTTACTCAGGAGGTCTGTCATTTTGACACCAAGCAGGGAAGTGACCAAGCAAACCTCACATCCATCAGCCACCCAGCTATCTACATGCATAATAAATGGATCTCCAACTACCACAGCAATCCTAACCTCTCCCTCCAGGACAGAATACCCTGGAGACATCTTCAGTGCAAAAGGATATTATAACCCCTGGCAGGGAGGTCCTGGCTACAGGACCACTTCCTGCCTCTCCACAGTGATGTTCTCACTTCAGGAGACCTTTCTCCTCCATAGTATCACGTGCTAGGCTCCTGCCTAGGACAGTGGACGGTGCTAGTCACGGCTTTCCTGGGACTGGGTGTGTTTCCCCTGGAAATGAGGAAACCATTCGGGTGAGACTAGTCTAGGCATTCGCCTAGTACTACAGAATACACTGTGCAGTGAATAAAATGACCCCAAGGCAAACAGAATTCAGTAACAGTTTTCAACTTCTATTCGGACCATCAACTGGTCACTATTCAGCATAGCCAATTTTCATCATGGACAGAGGAGAAAAACAAAGCACTCTCAGTTCAAAAATCAACAAAACTCCCATCATTGTACTTGGGCTTTCTGGCTCAAGCAAGAAAGTACTCTTCACCAGGGCAATGCACTAGAAGACTTTTAGACCATGAGTCCAAAACACTTCACAAAGATAAGTAAACCAAAATACAGCAAACAAAGAAAAAGAAAACTCCACTGCTTTAAACACAGGTTCTAATTGTTGTCTGCACTGCAGGTAAAACTGAGCTACACTAAGCTTTGAGTTTGATGAACTCTTGGGAAACAATTAGAGGAACAAAAAATTCCTTGCAGCAGGATTCAAAAAACACTGCAAACAGCATTCATTCTTTTCCCTAGCTTCACAGTCCTTCTCAACCCAGGTTTACTAGGTGTTTCCATTTCTGCTGGCTCATGGCACTACTTGGGAAAAATGGCAAACATTGTCCAGCAGGATAAACATAGTTCATTCCTTTTCTTTATGAGGCTTCTAACTGCACTGAGCAAGTAAAACAGTCTCTCGGAGGAAAAAACAGCACCAAAAATAATTCTCTCTTTTCCCTTGATTAAAGGCAACTGCCTTTTCAGCAAAGAAAGAAAAATTCAAACAGTCAGGATTCCTTTCTCCTCACTATTAAAGACCCACCTCCATGCACTCCTAAAGCAGTGTCATCTCCAGTGGCAATTCAGTTGTGTATATGTCCTCACCAGCCTCTTGGCTCTCAGTGGCTTGAAACAGAGAATGTTCTCAGCCATTTCCTTGCCCAGCCATAGTTCAGGTGTACTGCTCTACCCTTCACCTTCCTGTCTCAGAACTCTCTCTTTAAGTGTCTCACTGCCACACTCCCTTCTCCTGGGAAGGGGGATGGGACTTAGCTCTCTCTGGAGTAGAGTATGGCTTTTACTGTGCTCCCTGCACTGATACTGTTTTAAAGAGACAGGCTTCATTTTCTAAACTGAAAACCTGGCAGACTTTGCAACAGATTTATTTTGGTTTCCTGACTGTTCCTGCTGATCCAATACCTATCCTGCTCATCCTCATTCTCTGAGGAGTAGGCAGCTGTCTCAGGGTCTTTGGCCCTAATCCGGTCAGTTCTTCTGATCAAGGACCAGATGTTTTCCCTAACTTTCCCTGGCTCAAAGCCAGGGTTAGCAGTGGATTTGGCACAATGGTAGCACAGAGGTTGCCAAGACTGGCAGTAGGGCTACTATGTCCCTGTAGACCTCCTCTATAAACCTCTATTCAATTGAATTAGTCTGTAAGGAGGGAGAAAAGGAACTATGAACTAAAGCTCCTGTAAAAGTAGATTCTGATGCTTGATGCTGACAGTGTCTGAAGTTTCTGGTACAAAATGTAGCAGGGTTTTCAATAAAGAAAGTTTGTCTCTATTCCATATTATGCTGAGAACCCAAGTATCTGAAGGTCTTTTGGGTCAATGATTCATATAAGAACTTAACTGATATTCCAGTGTCCATTCTAAAGAACCTTCATTACAAATTTGACTCCAGTCAAAATTGTGCCCCATGGTTTAACTGAAATTATATGCCACTTTTAGCCCCTCTGCAGTTTCAGATAAGAAGGTCCCTGTTGATAATAGTGGGGGTAAAGGATAATACGTCTGCAGAATCTTGAAATGGCATTCCCACACGAGAGATTAATGTGTTTTCATGCTATCCAAAACCTGTTGTAACGTAATTCTTAATTGCACTTTATTTTTTCCTTTCATATTAACATATACTATTTTACTATGAAAGGACAAAAATTCTTAAAGTAATAAAGAACAATTAAGTATTATGCTGCGACATTTGAACAGTGTGAAAACCAATTTGAAAAATTATTGAGGAGACTCACGAGATTTCTGGATATTACTGACCCCTACCTTTGAGTTAGAAGCCGTGGCCATTTTGAGCTGAGAGCGGCAAACTGTTAGGAATAGCAGTTATATTAACAATGCTTCATTAACACGTAAATGTTTTGAGATTTAATCTGGAGGGTGCAGTATTCTGCCTTCTGCCTTGTGGTATAATCTATTATATCATTATTTTTTTAAAGTCTACCCCAACCCTGAAGAAGACTTATTTATAAAATGAAATTAAAAATTAACGGACAAGACTCTTGATCCCTTATGATCCCCCTAGAGCCTTAAGATCAGCCTCCCAGCATACCCTCAATGTCCCATCTCTGAAGATAATTGGCACTCGTCGCACCCTTATTTTTTCAGTAACCGCCCCTTTGACCTGGAACTCTCTTCCTTTATATTTAAGAGCAGAATGTAACTTGCAAAAATTTAAGAGCGGTTGAAAGTGTTTTCTCGTTAAGGATGTATATAATTGCTAATGAGTTATCTACCTCACTTAACAAATTCAAATGTTTTTTATTCCAAAGCCACTAATTTCTTAATCATTTTTTTATTTTATTTCTCTTCTCCTATTGTATTTTCCTCTTATATATTCTTTTTATAAAAATTGTATTTCCGCCCCTTTTCCTATTGTTTCAAAGATCTGAGTTTGTCTGTTTAGTCTTGGTTTGTCCAACATTTTAATATATATATGTTTTATATTGCAGACATGTCTGTCTTTCTGTAATTTTTAAATTTTGTTCAACGCTTTGTACTGCTGGATAAGCGTTTAATCAAATACTTTGAATAAAGAATAAAATATTTAAAAGCAGTAAAACTAGGTGTACAGGACTAGTGAGGATTGCAGCTGTGCTGTGTTATGTTAACATCATCAGCAATCTGAAGACCCTATGCACTTTAAGCATTATATGTGAAGAGTTTGTGGTGCAGTGGTTAGAGCTAAGCCCAGCATCCTGGGGTTGTGGGTTCAAATCCCGTACTGTTCCTTCTGACCCTGGGCAAGTAACTCAATCCCCCAGTGCCCCAGGTACATTAGACAGAGTGTGAGCCCGCCAGGACAGACAGGGAAAAATGCTTGAGTACCTGAATAATTTGTAATCCGCATAGAATTGTAGAATATTCAGAATATAAATAATTAAAATTAAAATATATATATTTAAGAACATAAGAATTGCCACTGCTGAGTCAGACCAGTGGTACATCATGCCCAGCAGTCCGCTCACGCAGCGGCCCTCTGGTCAAAGACCAGCACCCTAACTGAGACTAGCCCTACCAGTGCACGTTCTTGTTCAGCAGAAACTTGTCTTGAATCCTTGGAGGATGTTTTCCCCTATAACAACCTCTGGAAGAGTGTTCCAGCTTTCTACCACTCTCTGGGTGAATGATGATATAATAAATATATCTTTCTTATAGAACTTTCTTATGTTTGTACGGAATCTACCTCCTTTCAACTTTAGAGAGTGCCCTCTTGTTCTCCCTACCTTGGAGAGGGTGAACAACCTGTCCTTATCTTCTAAGTCTATCCCCTTCAGTACCTTGAATGTTTCGATCATGTCCCCTCTCAATCTCCTCATTCGAGGGAGAAGAGGCCCAGTTTCTCTAATCTTACGCTGTACAGAAGCTCCTCCAACCCCTTAACCATCTTAGTCGCTCTTCTCTGGACCCTTTCGAGTAGTACCATGTCCTTCTTCATGTACGGCGACCAGTGCTGGACGCAGTACTCCAGGTGAGGGCGTACCATGGCCCAGTACAGCGGCATGATAACCTTCACTGATCTGTTCGTGATCCCCTTCTTTATCATTCCTAGCATTCTGTTTGCCCTTTTTGCTGCTGCTGCACATTGTGTGCACGGCTTCATCGACTTGTCGATCAGAACTCCCAAGTCGCATAATAGTGTGGAAATCAATTGGGATTATATATATTTCAAGAAGTGCAATTTCAAGATTTGTTTTACAAAAGTGACACAAATAAATAAGAATTTATTTAGTTTCTCGGAGGAACAACGGACTGAGTTACTAAATAGACAAACTCTATATGAAGGAGGACAGCAGTTGGGAGAATCCCCTATCCTTGTCGTAAACGATTGATTAGGGCTGAATTGCATGCCAATACTTTAGTCCAGTATGTTTCTACCTCAATGATACCTAGGGGATTACGAATCCAAAAGGGACTTACCCTATTTGCTTATGACAATGAATTTAAGGATTTGTGGTGTGCATAAGTATAGCATGGATTTAATGTTCCTGATTATACAAGAAATGACTAAATTGGAAAAAGAACTTAAAGAAAATATTGAAAAAGTTAAGGAAAGCATAAAACACTCATGCACAGATGAAATAGAATTCATTAGTCTGGATGGGAATCAGAATAAGAATTTGGACACATATAAAGATTCTATTAAACAAATGAAAATCAAAAAAATCAAGAAGGATGAAAGAGATTATTCTAATAATCAAGTCTATATATGGCTATTTAGGTCTGTTCCTGTGACAACTTCTAAACAGCCATTCGATGAGGACCAACTATCCACTGGCTCAGGATCAAGTAGTAGTCAAAGCACAGGGAGTTCATCTAATCGATGCCAACAAGGACAAGGGGGGTATTTTTCCAGAGGTCAACAAGGGCGACAGATTGCGAGGTTCGCACAGAATAGGATTCCAACCTTAACCACCAGTCCAAATGGCCCCGGGACCACAGAACAGATCGCAGCAGAGGAACAATCAGCAGTTGTAAATTTATCTGGACAAAGACTAATGTCAAGCCAAATTTCCCTGTTGAAGTTAGGTCTTGGATTTGTCCCAACTACTAAATATGATGCATTCAAAAACAGGCTAATTTGGGTCTAATACGCAAACTGCACTTAAAAGTCTTTTTTGATGAAAATCAGATTGGAGATGACGGGTCTATCATATCTTCTAAATCAAGATGGTACCCTAAGGGCCCTTTACATCCCAATTTAATTACTTTCAGAGATTTGGTTCTTCAAAAAGTGGAACACCTTGAAGTCATTTATTGAATTTAATAGGGGACCAACAATTAGCGCTTAAATTGTTAAATCAAAATTCCAATTTGATTATTACGCATGCAGATAAAGGAGGCGCAATAGTAGTGCAACATCATCTGACTCAACATTCACAGGAGGCATATTGTGAAATAAATGACATTCAGTTTTACTTGCCATTACAAGAAGAGCTAGTGATGGATTTGAAACACATCATCTCCAAACTTATATCGGATGCATATAAGGCCAAATATATTACTTCTAAGGAAGCAGCTTTCTTGAGACCAACTTTTCATGTAACTCCGCAAATCTATTTACCAAAGATTCATAAGAACTTAGTGCCCCCCCAGGCTGCCCTATAGTATTCCATGCACAATTCAGTATTGGAACCGTTATCAAAATTCTTGGATATTTTTCAGCAGAAAGAGGTAATGAAGATAACGTCTAGGGTAATAGATACCACACACATGCTACAGATGTTATCGGAAATACAAAATTTGGAATCGCATTGCCTATTAGTGACATTGGACGTCACAGCCCTTTATACCACGATTCCAGTGGATAGAGCTTTGGAGATGATATCAGAAGTATTAGAGATGCAAACATTGTGCCCATGGATACCATCTGCATTTTTGATGAAACTGGCTACATTGATCTTGACTAAAAGCTATTTCTGGTTCCAGGGTCATTTTTACCTGCAGACACATGGCATTGCTATGGGGGCTTTGTTAGCCCCTTCACTAGCTACCTTATAGATGGCAGCTTTAGAGGAAAAATGGTTATATACAGCAGACATTTTTAAATCTGAAGCAATATGGAAACGTTTTCTAGATGACATTTCCTTCATATGGACATCTACTCGTGCTGAACTAGACAACTTTATAATATGGATTAATCAATTGGATGCCAATATAAAATTTACTGCCACAATTCATGAGCATGAGATTGTTTTTTTTGGACATTAAGATTATAAAACAACAGGACCATCTACTTACCACAATTTACCGCATATCGACTGACAGAAACAGTTTATTAAGATAGCTGTGAATCTCAAGAATAGTTTACCCATCAGTCAATTCCTGCGCCTTACAAGAATTTGTCATTCTTTGACTGAATTTCGGGTTCAAGCTCGAAATATGAAAGCAAGATTTTACCACTGAGGTTATCTCAAAGCAATAATTTATCAGGTTTATTTGCAAGCAAAATACATTCATAGAGAATTATTACAATATAAACAGCCTCAGTCTAATTCTCCTCCTTCGCCCCGCAAATAAATCAAATAATTATGCACCACTGGCATATTGCTAAATTAGCAACTGATACAGTTGGAGAGAGGCCAATATTTTCCTATAGCATGCTAAAAATATAGGGGAAGTATTAAAACTAGCACATTCTGGTAGGCCATTGCTATGACAACAGGGATGCCATTTGCCTTGTAGCCTCTGCCTGTGGTGTCCTTACACTCTGGCGGGTGGCTCTTGGTCTCATCCAATCACGGGCAAAATGTTCCAATCAAGAAGAAACACAGATTGTAATTCTTCTTTTGTTATATATATAATCCAATGTCCCTATCCAAAGATCTATGTGGGACGGACTACCAGACCAATAAAAGTGAGGCTTACTGAACATAAATCTCGAGTGCATACATCAAATGAAACAGCTCCCCTTGTCTGCCATTGGAAACTCTTTAAGCATATATTACAAGATCTGAGATGGAGAGTAATAGACTCCATAGAGATCGGGTGGGAGGGAGGTAATGTTGAGCAGACTCTTAACATTCAAGAACTTCGGTGGATGCTTTTATTAAATACTATGATGCCTCATGGGTTAAATGAAATTGGAGACTGGATGACTCCTTTAGATTAAATACTAGTCAGCATTTATGTGGATTTAACTACACGGTTTTTCAGCCTGCTCATTGGCTCCTGTGAGATGACATCAGGGGGATTTTCCTACTTTTGAACATAGTTAGACACCGTGGCCATTTTGAGCTAAAAGTGGCAAACTGTCAGGAATAGCAGTTATGCTACAATGCTTCATTACCATGTAAGTGTTTTGAGATTTAATCTGGAGGGTGCAATATTCTGCCTTCTGCCTTGTGATATAATTTATTATATCATTATTTTTAGAGTCTACCCCGACCCTGAAGAAGACTTTAAAATGCGTCGGGAAAGACAGGGGAAATGTGTTAACTAAAGCTATTCACCATAAAGCTAAGTTTAAAATTATTTATTTGTAAAATAAAATGAAATGAAAAATTAAGATTTAAAAGAAGTAAAACAAGGTGCTTGGGACTAGTGAGGATTGCAGTCGTGCTGTGTTATGTTACACTATCGGCAATCTGAAGACCCTATACACTTTAAGCATTATATGTAACAGCTCATGCTTAATAGTGTGGAAATCAAGCAAGACACCTAAACATTATTCTTTAAGGGCAGGTGTAAATGACATAGCATGTAAATGCATGGGCAGAGGATGGAGGGCTCCCCCTTACTTGTATAACTTACAGAATAGTGTAAATTACATGAGTCCCTGCTACATATTCAAGAGCATGGTTATGCTAGGTCTATGAATGGTTTAACTGTAGATGAGTACATATAATGAGCGCCGATAATGTATTACACTCATATTTTACTGCAGAATCTGGACACCCAGATGCCGTCATTACAGACTCAATGCATGGCTTCAGGGCACCTAAATGGAGGCACCCAATTATATAATTGCCTTCACAGTAGCTGGTAATGGGGTAAATAATTGATACCACCGAATCTTGAGAGCAATACACTATTATATTACCTTTCATAATTTTATGTACAGCATTCTTATAGTACATTGCTTGGAACTTCTCTTTGTTTCCTTTTCTATTTACATACATGAGAACTGTCCTTGCCCTCTTTTTGCTGTATATTTATCTCTATACAAAACATCTCTGGAGACAAAATTAGGGTAGGCCTCAAAAGGACTTCACATCCTCCAAAGCAGTGTGGAGGAATTGCTCAAAGCCTGATGGTGAGTCTCCAGGAGATCAACACAACTTGATTTCAGCAAGGCCCTTTCTTTAAAAAGGAGACGTGAAGCCTTTTTAAAAATGAAAGAATATGCTAAACATATTTCAAAAAGATAAATGAACAACATGATAAAAGGGAAGTTTACAAATATATTTACACCACTATATTTCAGATAGGATATATGATATTTAACACAATATACAGAAAAGAAATTTACTTATGCAACTGCATTAAAAATCCATCCTAAAAGCAGGATAAGTACCTGTCATAAAAGCAACAGTAATCAGAAATTTATTACAGCACAAAAAAATGTATAGCATATTTTGTGTCCTATACAACCTTTTTGAATATGTGACTTTTAAGTTGCTGAAGGTTGCTTAAAATTTGGCTCAGCTCACTTAAAAGCATCTGCTGCTTTTGTAGATACACTGTAAGGACTTTGCTTTCTCAGTTGGATTTGGAGCACAGCAACCCTAGTTACTCTTCCATCTGAGAATATAGACATCAACATTAGTAAATCAAGTTCTGGGTTGGCACTAGCAGCATGTCCAAATTCAAGCCAACTAGGCTACTCTACTGCTGTAAGCATTCCTCATATGTCATCAAATCAAAGCATGCTGAGAAGAGGGATATAAAAGGCATCTGTAGAATTCCCATATTGGAGTGACTCTAGAACACTGACAGATGCTGCTGTCATCTTATAGATTCAACTAACCTGAAGTCCGTTGACCTGACACAGTAAAGCTGGCCAAGAGTAACTCCAAATCTCTCATGCTGCTTTCATGTATCTGTTCTATATCACTCTGATGTTTCTTTGCCTTTATTTATAGATAGAAAGTTTTAAAAGAACATTAAAATGTTTTTAAAACAGCAAACATTCAAACTAACATTACCAACATGCTATTAAATTTTTTTTAAAAAGCTTTAGACCATTATGGTCAGCACTAAATATTAGATATGTTGTAATAAATTAAACTTCAAAATGTTTGTAATTATACTGATCTGGTTTTCTAGATCAGTAATGTTCCCAGTTATTTCTTACCATAAATAAACATTTCTAAGCAATATTCAAATGATTTTAAGCATAAAAGGCCAACAGTAAGAGACAAGAGAATTAACTTCATCTGTTAAATAAAACTTATTAACATTTGTCCACCCACAACTGAAGCTCTGTCCCCAGGACTGCCTAAGGTGATATGATTATTGTCAGCCTTTAAATTTAATGCCTTAGCGACACATAGCTCTTACCAGTACATACCCATGGAACTGTACATGCTCTTTTGGGTTTCTCCTTTATGTCGTGTTTTATTTTGCTTTGGATATTTAATATGGTTAGTGCAATGGGTTGAGAAAGCACAGTTACTTACCGTAACAGTTGTTATCCAGGGACAGCAGGCAGATATTCCCACACATGGGTGACGTCACCGACGGAGCCCCGCAGCGGACAGCCTCGAAAGCAAACTTGCTTGAAGATCTCGAACTTTCGAGCACTGCACCGCGCCTGCGCGCGTGCCTTCCCGCCCGAACTAGGGGGCGCATCTCCTGAGAGGATCCTCAGTTCAGATACCTAGCCAAGAAGCCAACCAGGGGAGGTGGGAGGGTTGTGGGAATATCTGCCTGCTGTCCCTGGATAACAACTGTTACGGTAAGTAACTGTGCTTTATCCCAGGACAAGCAGGCAGCATATTCCCACACATGGGTGACCTCCAAGCTAAATAGAAAGGGATGGAGGGAAGTTGGCATATTACGAAAAAAGATTTTGCAAAACAGATTGGCCAAAATGGCCATCCCTCCTGGATAAGGTATCCAGACAATAATGAGAAGTGAAAGTATGAACCGAGGACCAAGTGGCAGCCTTGCAGATTTCCTCAATAGGAGTTGATCGGAGGAAAGCTACAGACGCCGCCATAGCTCTAACTTTGTGGCCCGTCACTCGACCTTGCAGAGGAAGACCAGCCTGAGTATAGCAGAAAGAAATGCAAGCAGCCATCCAGTTGGAGATTGTGCGTTTTGATATAGGACGACCCAATCTGTTCGGATCAAAAGATATGAAAAGTTGAGGAGATGTTCTGTGAAGTTGAGTGCGTTGAAGGTAGAAAGCCAAAGCACGTTTACAGTCCAATGTATGAAGAGCCGCCTCTCCTGGATGAGAATGAGGCTTTGGAAAAAATACAGGCAGAACAATAGACTGATTGATATGAAATTCTGAAACAACTTTAGGTAAGAATTTAGGATGAGTACGTAGAACAACCTTGTCATGGTGAAAAACTGTAAAAGGTGGATCAGCCACTAGTGCTTGTAACTCACTGACGCGTCGAGCAGAAGTGAGGGCGATCAGGAAAACAGTTTTCCAAGTGAGATACTTGAGATGAGCTTTGTCAAGTGGTTCAAAAGGAGATTTCATAAGTTGAGCTAAAACAACATTGAGGTCCCAAACCACAGGAGGTGGTTTAATAGGAGGATGGAGATTGAGAAGTCCTTTCATAAAACGAGAAATCATAGGATGTGCAGAAAGGGATTTTCCATCCAAAGGCTGATGAAAAGCAGCTATAGCACTAAGGTGGACTCGGATAGATGTAGTCTGAAGTCCAGATTGTGATAAATGAAGTAAATAGTCCAGAATTGATGTCAAGGAAGCAGATCTGGGAAGTAAATTACGTGTAGAACACCAAGCAGAGAATCTTGTCCACTTTTGACCATAACATTGTCTAGTTGATGGTTTTCTGGAAGCAAGTAAAATATCTTGCACAGACGGAGAGAATTGAGAAAAGTCTGTTATAGAGAAAGGTACCAAGCTGTCAAATGTAGAGACTGTAGATTGGGATGAAGCAAAGATCCTTGATTCTGCGTGAGTAGAGAAGGAAATATTGGAAGAAGTAGAGGTTCCCTGGTGCTGAGTTGAAGTAGAAGGGAGAACCAAGGCTGCCTGGGCCACCGAGGAGCTATCAGAATCATGGTGGCCCGGTCTGATTTCAACTTGACCAGAGTCTTGAGAATCAGAGGAAACGGAGGAAAAGCATAAAGGAATTGATTCCTCCAGTCCAGTAGAAACGCATCCGCTTCGAGACGCTGAGGAGTATAGATGCGGGAGCAAAATTGAGGCAGTTTGAAGTTGAGAGGTGACGCAAACAGATCTATCTGTGGAGTCCCCCAACGAGCAAAAATTTGGCGAAGAGTAGGAGAATTGAGTGTCCATTCGTGAGGTTGTAGAAGACGACTCAATTTGTCCGCCAAACAATTTTGTTGACCCTGAATATAAACCGCTCTGAGAAAGATGTTGTGAAGAATCACCCAATGCCACAATTTCAGAGCTTCGTGACAGAGGGAGTGAGATCCCGTCCCTCCCTGTTTGTTGACATAATACATGGCTACTTGGTTGTCGGTACGTACTAGAATCACCATGTCGTGAAGTAGATGCTGAAAAGCTTTGAGAGCGTGGAATATCGCTCTGAGTTCCAACAGATTTATAGAACACCGCCGGTCCGCTTGGGTCCAGAGCCCTTGAGTGCAAAGACCGTCCACATGAGCTCCCCATGCATACATTGACGAGTCGGTTGTGAGGACCTTCTGATGAGGAAGAGGATAAAACAGTAAACCTTTTGAAAGATTCAAAGAGAGCATCCACCAGCGGAGAGACTTCTTTAATGAAGGCGTGATGGAAATTAGTCGAGTTGGTGGATCCACTGATTGTTGCCATTGAGATGCCAGTGTCCATTGAGGAATGCGAAGGTGAAGTCTGGCAAAAGGAACCACATGAACTGTAGAAGCCATGTGACCAAGCAGAACCATCATTTTCCTTGCTGGAACAGAGGAAAGTTGGCAGAATTGTTGAGACAGTTGAAGGAGTGCATCCTGACGTGGTTGTGGAAGATATGCTCTCAGATTGATAGTGTCCAGAGTAGCTCCTATGAACTGGAGGGATTGAGAAGGAGTCAGCTGAGATTTGGGAAAATTGATGTGAAATCCCAAACTTTGCAGAAAAAGAATAGTCTGTTGGGTCGCTGCAATAACCTCTGAAAAAGAGGGAGCTTTGATGAGCCAGTCGTCCAGGTATGGAAATACTTGAAGACCCTGGTTGCGAAGAGCTGCAGCTACAACCACTAGGCATTTGGTGAAAACTCTGGGGGAAGAAGCCAGTCCGAAGGGGAGAACTCTGTACTGAAGATGAAGATTTCCTACCTGGAATCTGAGATATTTGCGAAAGTCTGGATGAATAGGGATATGAGTATAGGCCTCTTTGAGATCGAGAGAGCACATCCAATCCCCTTGATCCATTAAGGAATATAGAGTTGGCAGAGTGAGCATTCGAAATTTCTCTTTGACTAGATATTTGTTGAGAGCTCTGAGATCCAAAATTGGTCGCAAATCCCCCGTCTTTTTGGGAACTAGAAAATATCGGGAATAAAATCCCAAGTTCCTTTGTGGAAGAGGAACTTCCTCCACTGCTCGTAGGAGAAGAAGAGCTCGAGCTTCTTGAAGCAGAAGGGGAAAATGCGACTGATTTGAAAGACACTCTCTTGGATGGCGATCTGGAGGTGCCTGAAGGAGTCGAAGAGAGTATCCCTCTCGTATGATGGTAAGTACCCAGAGGTCTGAAGTAATGAGCTCCCATTGGTGATAAAAAGTGGACAGGCGACCTCCTATGGGGAGGTGAGAATTTGGAAACAGAGAAATTTGAATGCTCAGGTCGAGATTGTCAAAAAGACTGAGCAGGCTTGGTGGCAGCAGGAGTCTGAGATTTGTGTTGCCTTTGTTGTGGAGGAGGCCGACGAGCAGGAGGTCTAGAAAAAGCAGGAGTTGATTTCTGCGGATAGCGACGTGGAGTTTGTTTGAAACCTCTAGTTGGTACAGGTTTAGGTTTTGGACGAATGAGGGAAGCAAAAGAGCGTTCATGTTCTGAAAGACGCTTTGTAGCTGCCTCAATAGAGTCATCGAATAATTCATTTCCTTGACAAGGAAGATTAGCCAATCTATCCTGAAGGTTAGGATCCATGTCCACTATCCGTAACCATGCTAACCTACGCATGGCTACTGCAAATGCCGACACTCTAGAAGAGAGTTCAAAGGCATCATAGGAAGCTTGTAGCATGAAAAGTCTCAACTGAGAAAGAGTCTTAAGGATATTTTTAAATTCTGATAGGCGATTGGTAGAGATGTCTGGGTAAAATGAAGATAAAATCTTTAAAAAATGGTTGAAGTAGGACGTAAATATGTAATTATAATTAAGAACTCTATTTGCCATCATAGAGTTCTGGTATAAACGACGTCCAAACTTATCCATGGTACGGCCCTCCCTACCAGGAGGGACCGAAGCATAGATTTTGGAGGGATGTGCTTTCTTCAATGATGATTCTACAACTAGAGATTGATGAGAAAGCTGAGACTTTTCATACCCTTTACAGGGGACCGTTCTATAACGAGATTCTAATTTGGATGGAATAGCAGTGATAGAATAAGGAGTTTCCATATTGCGAGAGAAGGTCTGCTGTAGAACAGGAGTCATAGGTAATCTGAGTGACTCTTTTGGAGGATGGGGAAGCTCCATATCCGCTAAGTACTCAGGAGTATATTTTGAGTCTGAATGAAGGTCTATCTTGAGAGCTTGGCCCATGTCAAAGATAAATTTGGCAAAAGAAACTGATTTTGGATCAGATGTGTCCTCAGGAGAACCACTGCGTGATTTATGTTGAACTGAATAGGATGGAGAAGCCTCTCTAGAATATGGTGAAAGGTCTGATTCCAAACGCAGAGTGACCGAAGAAGCTGCACTATGAGTTGGAGTAAGAGAATGCTTCCTTTTCAAACTCCTGGAAGGAGAAGTAGTAGGTGTACGAGTTACAGAATGAGTCGAGGTATGTGTAGGACTGTCTCGACGGACTGGCTTCGACGGTGTTCTGGATCGAGAAGGGCTTCGAGTCGAGGCTCGTCGAGATCCATGCTTCGACTTTGACTTCGAAGAACAAGGTAAAGAAGCCTCGGTATCCAATGTCGAAGACTCCCTCCGAAGCTTAGAAGTAACAGGTCTTGAATGCTTCGATCGATGCTTCGGAGGAGGTGAGCCCGGAGAAGACTCTGATGAAGAAATGTTCTTCGGTGTCCGGGATCGGCCTCGGGAGACTGGAAGCTCTGGTTGAGTGACAGGCTGATCAGTCCGAGGCAAGGTCGAGGACGGGACCAATTGAGCTACCAAGGAGGAAATCTGAGTGGTAAGGATAGATTTCAGCATGTTCTCCAGCATCGGCACCGAGACAGAAGATTCTGACCTCGTAGGTGCAGCAGTACGCTCCGAAGAGGGCGACCTCGAAGGTGAGTATTCCCTTATCTTGGAGGTACGCTTCGAAGGTGGACGTGCCGAGGACTCTGGTGGCTTCTTGGATACGGCACCTGAAAGGGAACTCGGAGACTTACCCCCCGTAGAAGACTTCGTGGATGGCGTCGTCTTCGAGGCAACCGAGGCAGAAAAGGTCGAGGCCTTCGAGACCGAAACTCCAGCCGGAGTCTGGGTCGAGGCCTTCGAGACCACAGGTGTCGAGGTCGTCGGAGTCGAAGCCTTCGAGACCGGAGCAGCCGCTACGGTCGAGGCCGGATCCGAAGATTGCTCCATGCCAAAAAGTTGAAAAAATTGAGCACAACATCGTCGAAAGGCCCTTGGAGTAAGGGTGAAGCAGCGATGACAATCTTCTGGAGAATGAGAAGAACCCAGGCACTGTAAACAACGGCAGTGGGGATCGGTGACAGAAATCACCCGATTACACTGTCGACAACGTTTAAACCCGGTAAGAGGCCGGGACATGGAAAAAATAAAGTCCGTGTCGAACGAAGGAGCCTAGGCCTAGGCCCAAAGCGCGACGACCGAACAAAAAAGAAAAACAATATTTTTTTTTTATTTTTTTTATTTTTTATTTTTTATGAAAAGAAAAAGAAAGGAATAAAGAAATAAGCACAGCGACCGACTTTAAAAAAGAAACAGCCGCGGTGATGAGAAGGCAATTGCTGCAGAGAAAGAGAACGTGTCTTCTTGTCTCCGTGGAATTAAACGAACTGAGGATCCTCTCAGGAGATGCGCCCCCTAGTTCGGGCGGGAAGGCACGCGCGCAGGCGCGGTGCAGTGCTCGAAAGTTCGAGATCTTCAAGCAAGTTTGCTTTCGAGGCTGTCCGCTGCGGGGCTCCGTCGGTGATATGCTGCCTGCTTGTCCTGGGATAACCTGGGGAACTGGGTTCAATTCTCACCGCAGTGTCTTGTGATTCTGGGCAAGTTCCTTAACCCTGCATTGCTCTAGGTCCAAAATTAGATTGTGAGCCCACTAAGGACAGAAAAAGTACAGTAAAACCTTGGATTGCAAGTAACTTGGTTTGCAAGTGTTTTGTAAGACAAGCAAAACATTTTATTAGATTTTAACTTGATATACAAGCAATGTCTTGCAATACAAGTACATATAGTATACACGCGTCACATCAACACAACTGAGCTGATGGTTCTTCTATCTGATGCTGCAGGAGTGTAGTGACTGTTCTAAATGAGCAAGGTCTTGAAATACAAGTAAGTATAATATTTTGTATTAAAGTTTCTGGGTTGTGAAAAGAAGCATCTGAGTTTCCATTACTTCTTATAGGGAAATTCGCTTTGATATACGAATGCTTTGGATTATAAGCATGCTTCTGGAATGAATTATGCTCGCAAACCAAGGTTTTACAGTACCTGCATATATGTAAATGGCTTTGGTTGTACCCACAGAAAGACAGTACATCAAATCTGTGACTCTCTGCTTTTACCCTTCAACCCCTGTTATATAGAATAAGCAATTTGACATTCTCACTGTACCTCACTTTTTCCACTGCAGCCAGGTATACAAGAATTCTCATGTTTATAAACCATGGAAGACTAGTTCATTTTTGTTCACTCTGTTATGTCATGGTAAGTCTACCCTAAAGATTGGTCTAGAAAATTGTCAGTCAAACAAACTAACGTGTCCTTCATCTCATTATGGGTTATAATTTGCATGCTCTTTTTTTTCTATTGAGATTTGGGTAAGAATAAGTCCTCTTATCTTTTACAAGCTTGTCATCTAAACTTTACAATATTTTTATCTAATGTCTTTTTGATGTAGACAGACTAAAATAGATATAAAGTAACCACATTAATTGGATTAATTATCATCATCAGAAAGCTTCTAAAAACGCACCTCTTCCCCAAATAGGACAACCCAGCTTAAATTAAATCTCTATTCTAGTTGTTGCTCTAAGACCCTGATCTTTACTATTTATCATTATCTCCCTCCTTGTAAAACCCTGTTTAACCTCCCTCTATGTGTTTTATACAATTTTGTACTCTTTCAATTTTTGGAGTTCGCCGACTGTCTTCAGCCACTTTTCCTGTAAACCACATTGAACCGAATGGCTTTCGCAGTATATAAATAAAGATTTTATGTTATGTTAGATTGTGAGCCCACTGGGACAGGGAAAATTTTCTAATGATTGAGAGACGCTGAGAAAAAACAGAAGACAGTTACTTCAAGTTGGTCAAAATAAGGGAAAATAACTCTATAAAGTGATGCTCTCCTCAATCGGGGCTGCGATTGGGCTTGTGAGAGGAGAGGAAAAACTATTAAGAATTTTTTTTTTTTTTTTGTCAGCGCTGAAAAATTAAAACTTGTGAAAGAAATTGACTAATCTGAGAGAGATCTAAGGGAAGGAAATGTTGTTGGACTGAATGTTCCCCTCCTTCATTGAGACAGTGAAAGTGAGAAAAGTAAAAGAAAAAAGGAAAGAATTTTCAAACTGACATAGGTAAAAGATAAAAGAAGGAGAAAAAAATCAAAAATAACCATCTAGCCAATATTAAAGAGATAAATAAACTAAAAAAGGAATATTCAAGATTGTGACAGATAACTGAGGAAAAGAAAAGGGCTTAAAAAGAAAATTTCTACTAAATCTTGGAAGTAAAGAGATTAAAAACCTAAGAATATCAAAAGAAATAAGAATAACCAAGAAAAAGAAAACAACAACATGGCAAGCACCAGACAAAACAAAAATGAGGCTGGTACATCTGCAAAAAGACAGAAACAAGACCAAATAACACCAAGCAAAATACCACTTCCTATCGAAGAATCAGACATATTAAGCAAAACAGAAGTTATGGAAGAACTAAGACAAATCAAACAAATGCTTAAGGAAACTATAACTAATATGTCGGAAATGAAAGAAGAAATTTTAAATATTCATAGACAAATGGAAGTTAACAACAAAAGAACAACTGAACTAGAATCAAAAATGGAAGCTATAGAATGTGAATCAAAAAGATGTAAAAACGACAGCCTGGAATTAAATAAATTAAAAGATCAACTGGAGGACTACGAGAATAGAGGAAGAAGGAAAAACATTAAACTTTTTGGAATACAAGAAAATTTAGAGGGAAAAAATACTATCCTTTTCCTTGAAAATTTAATTCCAAAAATACTACAGTTAGACTTGAAACAACCAATTGAAATAGAAAGGGCGCATAGAATCCCAATTAAAAATTTAGAAAACAAAGACAGACCAAGACCAATAATTTTCAAAATGCTGAGATACCAACAAGCACTAGAAATACTAAATGCTGCAAAAAAAGATAAAAACCTAAATTATAAAGGATCAAGAATATGGTTTTTACCAGACTTTGCCAAAAACACAGCAAATAAAAGAAAGAGACTACTAGACATGAGACCTCTACTAAAAGAAAAAGGATTTAAATATGGTCTATACTACCCGGCGAAAATGAGAGTATCATCTGGAGACAAATCCTTATATTTTGAGGATCCCGAAAAACTAAAAGATTTTCTCTCTAAACCAGAACCTATGATATTTTAACATAGAACATTAAGATGGTTTTGAGGACTCTATGAAAAATTAGAAAAATATGACATATCGAAATATCTGAAGAAAAGGAGGAAAACAATATAAAGAAAAGACAATAAAAATTATATGAAAGAAAGAACAAAATATAGGAAAATTATTAAATAATACACTACATATATGTTTAAAATAATTATATGTTGAAATCATAATACTAAGGAAATACAAATTAACATATTGTTAAATGGATAATGATACATTAATGAAATGTTATGGAAAATGATTAAAGATATAAAAGATCAATATAGATAGATAGAAGGGAAATTTGTTTAAATATTGAATATTGATTGCCTGGAATGGGGAGAATGTTCGGATTACAGTTCCAATGTGTATCCTTAAGCAGCCAATGTACTGGGTGGGAAAGGGAGGGACAAGGAGAATATTTACTAGAATAATTAAGGGAGATACATTAGGGTTAAATATGTGTGTCATGAAGAAAATTTTTTGGATATTAAATATGAAAGAGGAGAGGAAGAATAAGATAATGAAAAGTATTAAAATGTATAATGTCTTTTAAAATATATTCTATTAATGTCAATGGCCTGAATCATGTAATTAAAAGGAAAAAAGTATTAACATTTTTAAAAAAGCAAAATGCGGATATTTACTGTCTGCAAGAGACCCATCTTAATATGAAGGAATCACAGAAATTATCAGGTGGATGGATAAAGGAATGTTTTTTTGCTCCAGCAGTGGGTAAAAAAGCAGGGGTTGCAATTCTTATAAATAAAAAATGTATGGCCAATATAAAGGTAAAAAGTTCAGATCCACATGGAAGATGGATACATATCGATATAGGTATGGGAAATGATACCCTGACGTTATTTAATATATATGCCCCTAATTCGAATCAATCAGAATTTTTCAAAAAGCTACAAAATATGTTATTACCACTGGCTGCCTCTAATTTAGTGGTGGCTGGAGATTTTAATGCTGTAATGGATCCATTATTGGATAAAAAACCAGGTAAAAATATTAAATCTTTAGGTCTAGATAATTTAGTTCGATCATGTGATTTGAAGGATATATGGCGTATTCTTCATTTTAATGATCAGGAATATTCATTTTGTTCACAGGTTCATAAATCATTTTCAAGAATAGATTATATTTTTGTTTCAACAAATAAAGTGCAACAGGTGATTAAAGCCTCCATTGGTCCTATTATCATTTCGGATCATGCGGGAATATGGATAGAATTACAATTAGATCAATTAGAAAATAATAGACCTCTTTGGAGATTTGATAATGCATTGCTTGTGGATGACAAATTTTTGGAAAATTTTAAAACACAAATTAATGATTTTTTTCAAACAAATTTAGTGGAAGATACATCTATAGAGAATGTATGGGATGCATTTAAAGCAACTATGAGGGGTAATATTATATCATATTCAGCTTTTATTAGGAAACAGATCAAAAAACAATATATAGAATTAGAAAAAGAAATAAAAATATTAGAAGCTAAATTGATAAGTAAATGGGAATATGAAGTTTTACAAGCTCTTTTGAAAACAAAAGGTAAATATAATGAATTAACTTCAAAAATGATAAGAAAAGATTTGTTTTCCAAGCAAACAGTGTATTATGGAAATTCCAATAAGGCGGGAAAATTATTGGCAAATTATCTTAAGGCAAAAAAAAGGAGAACTAATATTAATGGAATAAAAGATGATAATGGTATAATAACAAATCAAACAAATATAATATTAAAACAATTTTTAAATTTTTATAAGGACCTGTATTCTTCCGAACCTTATTTGGAGAAACAAAAAGATGGAAAAAAATTTTTAGATTTAATTAATGGACCTAAAATTCCTGATCATATAAAACGAAGTTTAGAAGAACCTATATCATTAAAAGAATTAGAAACAGCATTGAGATCTCTTAGAGTTGGATCCGCTCCAGGTGGTGATGGTTACACAGTAGAATTTTATAAAACATTTCAAAATATCCTTTCCCCACATTTATTAAAATTATATCAGACACAACTTATAAAAGGTAATATAAAAGGTACTATGGCTGAATCAATAATAATTGTTTTGCCTAAGCCAAATAAAGATCCTACTTTGGTTTCAAACTACAGGCCTATATCTTTGATAAATGTTGATAATAAACTTTTGGCGAAAATTTTGGCTTTGAGATTAGCTAAAGCTCTCCCACATATTATAGATATGCATCAAACGGGTTTCGTTGCTAAAAGACATTCCTCCAATAACTCTAGACTATTATTTCACATGCTAAACTTATCAAAAAAAATGGATGAACCGGCTTTTATCCCAGGACAAGCAGGCATGATATTCTCACATGTGGGTGACGTCATCTACGGAGCCCCGGCGCGGACAGCTTTTCAAGCAAACTTGATTGAAGTTTCAAGTTTGCACACTGCACCACGCATGTGCGTGCCTTCTCGCCCACTAGAGGGCGCATCCCACCTCGTGGTCCTCAGTTCAAATTTTTCCGCGGAGCAAGAAAGCCCTGTGGATCTGAGCTCCAGTGTTTTTGCCTTCTAGCTGCCGCGTTTAGTTTGTTTTCCCTTCGAATTAGTTCGCGGTGCTGTTTTTCTTTTCGGTTCCTTTCAAAAAAAAAAAAAAAAAAAAAGTCTTTCGTTTTTCCTCGGACTCCGGGGGCTCCCGGAATCCGTGGCCGCGGGACGTCGGTACGTTTCCGGCCTTCTTCTTTTTCTTCGTGGATGTCCCGTCCTGTTACGGGATTCAAAAAGTGCAGCCGGTGTGAAAGGTTGCTTTCCATCACCGACCCTCACCGGTGGTGCATTGTCTGTCTTGGGCCCGAACATCCGACAGACTCGTGTGATCGCTGTGCTACCTTCCAAAACAGGGCCCTCCGTCGCCGTAAGGCAAGAATGGCCGAATTGTTCGCCGTTGACGCACCTAAGGCCTCGACGTCGGCCTCGGCTTCGGCCCCGGCCTTGACCTCGGCCTCGGCGTCCTCGGGGGCCTCGGCCTCGCCTCGGCCCTCTTCCTCGAAGGCGTCGTCAGTGAAGCAAGCTTCGGGTAAGTCCTCTGTTCCATCCCCTTCAGCAAAGAAGCCATCCTCGAGTCAAGCCAAGGCGGGTGGGTCGACCCCGGCCCCGCATCGGACCTCGACTCCGCACACCCCGAGGGAATACTCGAGACCGAGGTCGCCCTCCAGGGAGTGTGCCCCGGACTCGGAACTCCCCACCTTCGTGGGGATTCCGGCCTTCCAGGATCTCCTCCGAGCTCTGATCTCATCGGAGCTGTCGGGAGCCCTGGAAGTGTTGCAGCGTGCTGCGGTTCCGGCGGCCTCGACCTCGGCCGGGGCGCCTTCGGTCTCGGAGGCCCCGGCCTCGGCTCCCTCGGGAGCCCCGACCTCGGCGACCTCGGTCTCGGGTACGGTGGCCCCGTTCACCTCGGTCTCGGCCCCGCCCCGGACCTCGACCTCGGGGGAACCCCCTGAGCGGAGTGTAAGGCCCAAGGAAAAGTTGCGCAGAGTGCGCCGTCTTTCCTCCTCTTCCTCCGGGTCTTCCAGACACGCCTCGCCCTCGACGCGACCTCGGACGGGGCGTCGATCGAGGAAGTCTAAACGACCCCGAGGCTCGCCTCGGTGCGACCGCTCCTCGTCGTTCGGGGGCGAGGCGCTGCAGGTGTCGGAGTTGCGCCTCGACAACCCGAGACTCCTCCGCTCACCTCATGGGAAGTCTTCCCGGGCCGCCTCGCCGAGGAAACGGGAGAGTGTCCCACGAACCCCTGGGTCCTCACCCAAGGGCTCTGCGAGGAGGATAACTTCCCCTTCCCCCTCGAGGGCCCTCGAGAGGGGATCCTGGGATTCGGGATCGGTTAGGGATCCTCATTATTCCCATGAGGCCTCCCCCCTCTCCTCGGTGGGGCGGTCGAGAACCCCGTCTCCCCAGGCTAGGCCGTCCTCATTTTCATCCTTCGTTCAGGACATGGCCCAAGCCCTGGGGATTGACCTGATGGTAGGCTCTCGGTATTCCAAAGAATTTTTGGAGGAACAGGACCTCCCCACTCTTCCTAGGGAGGTGCCTAGACTCCCTCTCAACAGTGTCCTTCTGCAAACCTGGCTGAATAACCTGTCAAACCCCCTTACAGTCACGTCTGTGCCTTCAAAAATGGAATCGAAGTATAGGACGATTCCTCCTAAAGGGTTCGATAAGGCGCAGCTCTCACACCAGTCTCTTCTGGTGGAGTCTGCTCTTAAAAAATCACAGCCCTCACGGGTTTCTGCGGCGGTTCCACCAGGCAGGGAGGGGCGGACCCTGGACAAGTTTGGCCGTCGCCTCTATTCAAATTCCCTGATGGCCACCAGGGTTCTAAATTACGCCTTCACCTTTTCCTCCTATTTGCGTGGTATGGTGAAGGACCTTCCTCAATATCGAAACTCGTTACCGGACTCCCAAAGAGCAGAATTCGATAAGTTTATGTCCAACCTGTCTCAATTGCGGTTGTACCTATTCCACGCAGTGTACGACGCCTTTGAGCTGGTTTCGAGGGTGTCGGCCCTCGCGGTGGCCATGCGCCGCTTGGCCTGGCTTCGCACCCTCGACATGGACCCAAACCTGCAGGAACGCCTGGCAGACTTGCCCTGTGTGGGGTCCGAGTTATTCGACGAGTCATTGGATGCGGCGACCAAACGCTTGTCGGAACAGGAGCGCTCTCTAGCATCCCTGGTCCGCCCCAAACCTAGGCCCCCACCGCAGAAACCCTTTCGGCCTCCGCCGCGCCGATACCCTCAGAAATCGACCCCGGCTTTCTCGAGACCGCCTCCGAGACGTCCGTCTCAGCGAGGCAGAGAGGGACAAACCCAAGCCCAGGCGCAGGGCCCTTCTAAGCCCGCGCCTTCCTTTTGACGGGCTGAGCGGACGGGGCGGGTTCCCCTCCGCACTTTCACAGGAACCCCTTCCTATCGGGGGCCGTCTTCGGTCCTTCCGGGAGGCATGGACCGGGATTACCTCAGACGCTTGGGTGCTCCGGATCGTCTCCGAGGGCTACTCGCTCAACTTTGTGTCCTCGCCGCCGGACAGTCCCCCAAGTTTAGTCCCCTGCAACCGTTCGCAGCTACCGACCCTTATAACCGAAGCCAAAGCCCTCTTGAAGCTTCGGGCGGTCGAGCCGGTCCCCAAGGACCAGTGGGGTACGGGGTTTTACTCCCGCTACTTTCTGGTCCCAAAAAAGACCGGGGACCTGCGCCCCATACTGGACCTCAGGAAGCTCAACAAATTCCTGGCCCGGGAGAAGTTTCGAATGCTATCTCTCCCGATTTTGTACCCCCTCTTGGGGGAAGGGGACTGGATGTGCTCCCTCGACCTGAAGGAAGCATACACCCATGTTCCGGTGCACCCCTCCTGTCGAAGATTCTTACGATTCCAGGTGGGGGACCTCCACCTCCAGTACAGGGTACTGCCCTTCGGCCTGGCCGCGTCCCCACGAGTATTCACGAAGTGCATGGTGGTGGTTGCAGCAGCCCTCAGGTCACGTGGACTCCATGTGTTCCCTTACCTGGACGATTGGCTCATCAAAGCCCCGACCAGGGAGGGGGTTATCTCAGCGACCCGACAGTCTATTGCCTTCCTGCAAACTCTCGGGTTCGAGATAAACTTTCCAAAGTCTCAGTTGAGGCCGTCGCAGTCTCTTCAATTCATAGGTGCGGTGCTGGACACGGTGCGCCTACGCTCCTACCTGCCGACCCAGCGGTTGGAAACCTTGGTACGGATGAGCCGCCAGGTCTCTCAACTACCGAGGGTGTCGGCCAAGCGCATGATGATGCTGCTGGGCCATATGGCCTCGACGGTACATGTCACGCCGTTTGCGAGGCTACACCTGAGGATCCCTCAGTGGACCCTCGCGTCCCAGTGGCGTCAGGAGTGCGACCCGGTGTCTCGCCTCATTGCGGTAACTCCGCCCTTGCGGAAATCGCTGCGTTGGTGGACAGACTCTTCAAATCTGTCCATGGGGCTATTGTTCCGCACTCCGCCTTTTCGCAAGGTCCTGACCACGGACTCCTCGGAGTACGCGTGGGGAGCCCATCTCGACGGTCTTCGCACGCAGGGCCTGTGGTCGACAGAAGACCGTCAGTGTCATATCAACGTGCTAGAGCTGCGAGCCATCTTCCTAGCACTTCGAGCCTTCGTTCACATATTGCAGGACCAGGTGGTCCTCGTCCGCACGGACAATCAGGTGGCAATGTATTATGTGAACAAGCAGGGAGGAACGGGGTCATGGCCCCTCTGCTCCGAAGCTCTTCGCCTCTGGGAGTGGGCGGCCTCCCGGAACATCTTCCTCCGGGCGGTCTACATCCAAGGAGAACGGAATTGCCTGGCGGACAAACTGAGTCGACTTCTGCAACCGCACGAGTGGACTCTACACTCAGCAGTTCTACGCGAGGTTTTCGCTCGCTGGGGAACGCCACAGGTGGATCTGTTTGCCTCTCCGGAGACACACAAACTACCACTATATTGTTCTCGGATGTACTCGCAGGACCGTCTGGAAGCGGATGCCTTCCTACTCGACTGGGAAGGAAGGTTCCTGTATGCATTCCCTCCGTTCCCTCTGATCATGCGAACGTTGGTACACCTAAAATCGTCCACGGCCACGATGATTCTCATAGCACCTCGGTGGCCGCGTCAGCACTGGTTCTCCCTGCTGCTCCAGCTCAGTGCCAGAGAGCCTCTTCCCCTGCCTGTCTCTCCTTCTCTGCTGTCTCAGAGTCAAGGATCCATGTTACATCCCAATCTGCAGTCATTGCACCTGACAGCCTGGTTTCTTGTTCCCTGACTCCTCCGGACCTGTCTCAATCGGTGAAGGAGGTGTTGGAAGCCTCCCGCAAGATCTCAACGAGGCTTTGCTATGCGCAGAAATGGACCAGGTTTTCAACCTGGTGCTCGTCTTTTCACCTGGATCCGGTATCAGTTCCGGTATCCTCGGTTTTAGAATATTTATTTCATTTGTCGCGCTCCGGCTTGAAAACCACTTCGGTGCGGGTTCATCTCAGTGCGATTTCTGCTTTCCACCAACCTCTGGAGGGACGCCCTCTGTCACTCCATCCCTTGGTGACACGCTTCATGAAAGGGCTACTCAGGGTTTGCCCCCCTCTTAAGCCTCCATCTGTCGTGTGGAATTTGAATGTAGTTCTGGCTCAACTGATGAAACCCCCTTTTGAGCCACTCAACAAGTCCCTCTTGAAATTTCTGACTTGGAAGGCGGTGTTTCTGATTGCCCTCACCTCCGCCAGGCGGATTGGGGAGTTGCAAGCCTTGGTTGCGGACCCTCCTTTCACGGTCTTTCATCACGACAAGGTGGTTCTCCGCACCCATCCTAAGTTTTTACCTAAAGTTGTTTCGGACTTTCACCTCAATCAGTCCATTGTCCTTCCTGTGATCTTCCCGAAGCCCCACTCCCATCCTGGCGAGACGGCGCTTCACACGCTTGACTGTAAGAGGGCGTTGGCATATTATCTTCAACGCACCAGGTCTCATCGGAAGGTCCCTCAATTGTTTTTGTCCTTCGATCCCAATCGATTAGGGCATCCAGTTTCCAAGCGCACTCTGTCTAACTGGTTGGCCGCTTGCATTTCCTTTTGCTACACTCAGGCTGGCCTTCCTCCCCCGGGTCGGGTCACGGGTCACAAGGTCCGAGCAATGGCAGCTTCGATAGCTTTCCTCCGATCCACTCCGATGGAGGACATATGTAAGGCTGCCACTTGGTCTTCGGTTCATACATTCACCTCTCACTACTGTCTGGACACTCTATCCAGGAGTGACGGCCGGTTTGGCCAGTCAGTATTGCAAAATCTGTTTTCCTAAATTGCCATCCTCCCACCTGCCCTATTTTGGTTAGCTTGGAGGTCACCCACATGTGAGAATATCATGCCTGCTTGTCCTGGGATAAAGCACAGTTACTTACCGTAACAGGTGTTATCCAGGGACAGCAGGCATATATTCTCACAACCCGCCCGCCTCCCCGGGGATGGCTTCCTTGCTAGTTATGGAACTGAGGACCACGAGGTGGGATGCGCCCTCTAGTGGGCGAGAAGGCACGCACATGCGTGGTGCAGTGTGCAAACTTGAAACTTCAATCAAGTTTGCTTGAAAAGCTGTCCGCGCCGGGGCTCCGTAGATGACGTCACCCACATGTGAGAATATATGCCTGCTGTCCCTGGATAACACCTGTTACGGTAAGTAACTGTGCTTTACAGTTTCATTAGATGCTGAAAAAGCATTTGATAGGGTAGAATGGAATTTTATGTATCAGGCTTTAGAATGGTTTGGTATAGGTTCTGGATTTATACAAATGGTAAAAACATTGTATAGCTTCCCGATTGCAAGATTAAATATTAATAATAAGATATCTGATGGTTTTCAATTACAGAGGGGAGTTAGACAAGGCTGTCCTTTATCTCCTTTGTTATTTGATGTTGTATTAGAACCCTTATTGTTAGCAATAAAGCAAACGAGGGAGATACAAGGTATTCCATATTCAGATATGGAATATAAAATTTCGGCTTATGCGGATGATATTTTGCTTTATTTGAGAAATCCAGAGTCTACCTTATCTTCTTTATTGGAATTAATTGATAAGTTTGGCAAATTTTCAGGTTATAAAATTAATTGGAATAAATCTGAAATTATACCCTTGAATGTTCACTGTGTAAAAGGATTATTTGATACTTTTCCATTCATATGGAAAGAAGAAGGATTTAAATATCTAGGCATTCAAGTTAAAAAAACAATTGAAGATACTGTAAAAGAAAATGAAAAATATGTATTAAAAAAAGTTACGGAGTTATGTGAGCAATGGAACCCATTACATATTTCTTGGTGGGGAAGAGTTCAAACTATTAAAATGATGATGTTGCCTGTAGTTTGCTACCAAATGAGTATGATACCTATTTATTTTCAGGGGTCCTTTTATAAAAAGCTTAATAGAATTTTAACAAAATTTCTTTGGCTTGGTAAGACACCTAGAATAGCTTTAGTAACCTTACAAAAATCAATTAAGGAGGGAGGGGTAAATTTTCCAAATTTCTATAGGTACCATCAAGCCTATATTCTACGTCAGGGTATGTATTGGATCCTCCCAGAACTTATAGATAATGCACCAGATTGGTTATATTTGGAATGGCGCCTTATGTTTCCCCTAAATTTAGTTCATTTACCAAGTATTAATATACCTAAAAGATACAAAGAAAATAAAATAATAATGGATACTTGGAAAACATTGAGATTTATTGATAAATTAACACCCATCCCAATATACAAATCAACTAATCAATCCATATGGATAAACTCCAAGATCAAAATTGGCGGAGCTCAAATCCTTTGGAAGAACTGGATTATTGCAGGCATTAGATCTCTAGATGATGTTATTTCAGAAGGTAAACTGCTGGATTTTTCACAATTGCAACATAGATTTGGTCTTAATAAAACACAAAGTTTTAAATGGTTGCAATTGAAGCAGGCCATTCAGGTTGGGTTCCCTGAATGGAAAACATTGAACAATCAATATAGTTTAAAGTTCTTATGCTTTAAAGCAGACTTCCTAGGACATCAAGCCGCATTGTGGTATAAATTAATATCTGGATATTTGAATAAAAAACCAAAAAATGGTCTAAGAGACATTTGGAGCATTGAGATTGGACATCAAATTAATGCATCTCAATGGCCACTAATTTGGTCTTGGAGAATGGGATGTACAGTGTCAGCATCTATGAGACAAACATGGTTCTTTTTATTACATAGAGCTTTTTGGACCCCTACTCGTTTGCAAAAATTAGACAGTTCTAAGTCTAATAGATGCTGGCACTGTAATCTAGAACCAGGGACATTAGATCATTTATTATATCATTGTCCTTATATTAAAATTTTTTGGAATTCAATTTGGCCACAAATTAATAAATTAATGGAAAATCATATTGCAATATCATATGATACAATTTTATTTGGAACAATGATGAGAATAAAAAGTCAAATTTCACCAGAAAATAATAAGCTTTTATTAATAATGACAGGGGTTGCCATTCAACATATAACTAACAATTGGAAAAATTACAACAACCTAAATTACACATTTTGGTGGAATACAATATGTCATATTTTTAAAATGGAAAGAACAATAGCAATACAAAAGGGGACATATACTAAATTTATAAAAATATGGGGGCCATTGACAAAATACTGTAATGAATAAATAATATGATGTTTTCTTCTTCTTTTCTTCTTTTAAGGATCTTTTTTATGACACACATAAAGGGGGGGTAAGAAAAATTAATTTATACATAGTATGTTATAATATATTATACAAAATGTAACGTATGAATAAAAGGTAATAAAAGGGTGGGGGGAGGGAAATGGGACAAAATTTGTTTAGATTATATTGTATTAGATATAAAAAAGTTATTGAATATTTATCAATTGTATTCTAATATGTTGTATACTTTTTATAAAAATTTGAAAATTAAAATATTATATTAAAGTAATGAAAGGGAGGGGGGAGGGTGAGGGGGAAAATCAAATTCAGATATATAATGTATTAGATATAAAAGTGATAATATGCATTTATCAATTGTAATTTATTATTATGTACACTTTATGAAAAATTAGAAAATAAAAAATAATGGAAAAAAAAAAGAAAATGTAACCCTTATTTCTAATGTATTAGTACTGTAAACCGTTTAATACACATGTACAAGTGGTATATCAAATATAATAAATCAAATCCAATCCAAACATACATCATTTTTTTATGATCATTCCTACAATTCCCTCAATAGTCTTATACCAAGACTATGAGGTTTAGAAAATAATTTTAAATCGTGTCCATGTAACTGGGTGCGCCTGTCTCAGGGGTACTGGAAATTATTGTCAGGTTCCCAAAAACGCTCTCAAAAAAGCAAGTCGATCATATGGTTTAGCAGTCAATCTTAATAACCTATATATATATATATATATATATATATATATATATATATATTGTCCAAAGTCTACTCAAGTTGTTGGAAGCTTGGAACTTTTATCAATTTCCATCCTTTGGATATGGTTAAACAACCTGCTATTAATACTTCCCCAACAGTGTGAACTTTACATTTTATAAAGTGGATTGAGCGAGTATGAGAGTAGCTTGTATAATATCTTTGCAATGCAATGTTTGTCAAATCTCACTGGAAAAAAACACACCTTTTAGAGGTCCTGTTGTTGCTTTTTTTCTTTTTCCTTCTAGTAGTGAGTATCTATCAACCATAGTATGACTGGGAAACATTGTGTCACCAAAGCTGTTTCTCAGGTTACAGCTTCACCCAAGCAGAGGAAGTGATTCCATACATATGCAAGCTGTCTTCACTTTGAATCTCTCATGAAGGAAGTAAAGGAACTGAGAGAAAAGGTGGCAAGACTGAGAAGCATCCATGAGAATGAGAGGTACACTGATAAAATGCTTCATGAAGCATCAAAGATTTCCAGCAGTGGGGAAGAAAAGGTCATGCTGAGGGAGGACAGCTGAACTCAGATTACAGGACCCTGCAGGATTGATACTATGACTCCACCTGCCCTTGAACTGTAAAACCGGTATGCAGCCTTGGAATCAGAGGCAATTCGAGCATCTCAGGGAAAGTAAGGACCAAATTCCCAAATCCCGAAAGCTACTGTATCAGTGACCATTAGGAGGCGTAAGCTAATTGTGGTTGGTGATTCCCTTCTGAAGGGTACAGAGGCATCCATCTGCAGACCAGACATGATGTACCAGGAGGTATAGTGTTTGCCTGGTGCCAAAATCCAAGATGTTATGGAGAGCTTGCCAAGACTCATCAAGCCTAATGACTATTATCTGATGCTGCTCATCCACGTTGGCACTAATGATACTGCTAGGTACCCCTCCAAACATATCAAAAGTGACTTTGTGGCTATGTGAGAGAAAGTGAAGCAAGATGTGCAAGTGGTATTCTTGATGATCCTCCCTGTCGAAAGTAAAGGCCAGGGCAGAGAACCTCACATCCTGGAGATGAATGTGTGGCTGCATGGATGGTGGCGTCAAGAGCATTTCAGCTTCCTGGACCATGGGATAATTTTCCAAGGGCTGTTGAGCAAGGATGGTGTACCATCTATCAAAGAAGGGAAGAAGTGTCTTCAGAAGCAGATAGGCTAACTTACTGACAAAAGGCTTTAAACTAGAATCATTGGGGCAGGATGATTAAAGCCCCAAGGAGAGTTTAAGCCCTCAGGTAAGTGAATCTCTAAATACCTCAACAAAAATGGGTAAAGGGGGCAATGTCTGGAAAAGAAACAGAGCTCTTGATCTAGAGGCTATGATGGAAGAGGCTGAGTTGGAAATAATGGCAATCACAGAGAACCATGACTGGGATATAGTTATACCAGGCTATAATCTGTTCAGGAAAGACAGGGTAGAAAGAAAAGGAGAGGGAGTGGCATTGTATGTTAAAGATCATATTAAAGTCACACAATTGCAAGATCTGCAGGGTAAGGAAGAGGCACTGTAAGTCAATCTGGAAAGAGGGAATGGAAAATGTATTTACATTGGTGTGATATACAGGCCCTCCTTCACAGACAGAAGTGGTGGACAGAGATTTAATAGTAAATATTTAGAATATACCATATTTTTCATTCTATAAGATGCACCGGGCCATAAGATGCACCCTCCTGTAGAAGAGGAAAAACCAAGGAAAAAAAATTTGGTTCAGAATTTTTTTTCATGGTTTTTCCTCCTCTACACATAGGTGCATTTGGTGGTCTGGTGCTGGGAAGCCAGCAGCCCACAGCTCCCCCGGTATCTTTTTTTTAACTGGCGGTGGTCCAGCGCAGTCTCCATAAGTGCATCTTATGGAGTGAAAAATAAAGTAGTTGTAAAAGGGGAAGTATTACTAATAGGTTCTTTTAACATGCCAGATATTGATTGGGGTATCCCTAGTATGAGATCTTCTAGAAGTAGGGAGATCCTGAAATCTCTTACAATGGGAACTGTTGCAGCAGTTGGTAATGGAATCCATGCGGGATGGGGCCATACCGGACTCAGTGCTGACAAATGGGGAAAGTGTTTCTGATTTTACAGTGGGTGGCCATTTAGCATCCAATGATCACTACATGGAATGGTTTAATATTAAGACAGGTGCACTTAACTCGCAGCTCCTCAATATATCTCCGTACACCCTACCCCAGGAACTCTGTTCTTTGGGTAAGTCTCTTTTGCCTGTACCCATCTCCTCTACTGCCAACATCCAACTCCGCCCCTTCTACACTGCTGCGCTGTTTGCCTGGAACCTGCCTGAATCAGTGCGCCAGGCTCTATCCCTGATGGTATTCAAATCCAGGCTCAAAGTCCACTTTTTCGAAGCTGCTTTTAGATCTTAACTCTTGCAGCTTGTAATACACTATATCTGTTCTTTCTCCCTGTAGCCCCTACCCTCACTACCCCTTCTTCCCTTGTTTGTCCCTTCATGAGCACCTGTATCTGTTATAACTTAGATTGTAAGCTCTTTCGAGCAAGGATCATCTCTTGCATGTTTAATGTACAACACTGCATGCATCTGGTAGCACTATAGAAACAATAATAGTAGGTGTAGGTAGAAATACAGAGGACTTCCTTCTCCTTTTTTTTTCAATGCCTCCTTTAATTGGCACAGTAAGTTACAGTAGTATTCTGCATTAACTGTTTGGCCCCTTGGAAGATAGTCATTACAACACCTTCCTGATCCTACAACACTGTGGCCATGTCCTCTCCTGCTGACTTTTGGGTCTTGAGTTTCCTTGGCCTTGGAGAGCCTAAGTGCCACTATTGCTTAGACTGTTGTTTTGTCTCAGGATCATAGTAGTGTAACCATGTTTAATCAAAAGTAACTAGTAGTTCCAAAGAGTTGGCACCAGCTTGCTTAAAATGCTACAAAATCAGCTTGAAGTGTCCACTCAAAGTCTTTTCTCATCAGCACACAAACATTTGGGCACCCACTTGGATGACAGCTTCTGATTATCCAGCTGCTTTTGGATTATACACCCAATACGTTTCATGGATATACTTTTAATACCAATAGGAGGAAATTTTTTTTCATGCAGAGAATAATTAAGCTCTGGAACACGTTGCCAAAGGATGTGGTAAGAGTGGATAGTGTAGCTGGTTTAAAGAAAGGTTTGGACAATTTCCTGGAGGAAAAGTCCATAGTCTGTTATTGAGAAAGACATGGGGGAAGCCACTGCTTGCGCTGTATTGGTAGCATGGAATGTTGCTACTCCTTGGGTTTTGGCCAGGTACTAGTGATCTGGATTGGCCACCGTGAGAACGGGCTACTAGGCTTGATGGACCATTGGTCTGACCCAGTAAGGCTATTCTTATGTTGAATCTTAGAAAATATTTAAGGCAATATTCACTAATCTGTCAAAATCAGGTCAAGACGTGGACAACAATTTCAGGAGTTGACACCTTTTGAGGCCTCCCAGACCTTGCTGCATCTTTGATCTCAAAATCTCCACATTGAACGTTTGCACATCAGTTCTTCACTGTGGAATATAATGGGAATTTATCACTCAATGTTTGCATCATGCATTCAAGGACTTCCTTTGCAGCTTTCTTCTGCAGGAACTTCATGATGGCTCGGAATTTCACAGAGAACTTTTAAGCACCCCTTCATAAGATTTGCTTCTTTGTGGATGATACCAAAATCTGGAATAGAATGGATACCCCTGATGGTGTGAATAACACGAGGAAGGACCTAGTGAATCTTGAATAATGGTTTGAAATTTGACAGCTAAGATTTAATGCTAAGAAATGCAAGGTCATGCATTTGAGCTGCAAAAAACCTGAGAGAACAGTATAGTTTAGGTGGTGAAGAACATTTGTGCATGAAAGAGGAGCAGGACTTGGGTGTGATAGTACGTGATGATCTTAAGGTGGCCAAACAGGTTAAAAAGATGATGGTGAAAACTAGAAGGATGCTAGGGTGCAAAGAGAGAGGAAAGACCAGTAGGAAAAATGAGGTACTGATGCCTCTGTACAACACTCTGGTGAGACCTCATTTAGAATATTGTGTACAATTCTGGAGACCTAACCTTCAATAAGATATAAACAGGATGGAGTTGGTTCAGAGGAAGGCTGCTAAAATGGTCAGTGGTCTTCATCATAAGGAGTATGGGTACAGACTTAAAAATCTCAATATGTTTACTTTGGAGGATAGGCAGAAGAGGGGAGATATGACAGATGTTTTCAAGTTTCAAGTTTTATTTTAATTTGATGAATCGCTTATTTAGATTTACTAAGCAAGTTACATTAATAAAAATATAAACATATTTAGACATACCATTTAAAATTTTTAAAAAGATGGGTTAGACCAACAGACTAATCAATACACAAGGTAAGGAGGGGTTGAACTACAATTAAATGTTTTAAAGTACAGAAAAGAACCATAGATGGAAAGAACATTAGGGAGGGAAACCTGGAGGGAAACTAGTATAAAATTTGAACATAATTTAAAGATTAAAAGCATATTTAAAAAGGAAACTCTTTAAGTTACTTTTAAAACGGCTAAGATCATTTTCCTCTCTTACATGCTGCAGTAAAGTGTTCCAAAGTTGCAGAGCCATCACTGAGAACATATCATGTCGTCGAGTTCTGATAACCCTTAAAGACGGGACTACTATGAGCTTTTGATTAGTGGACCGGAGAGAGCGCGCGATGGATAAGGGATAAGAAATTTATTAATAAATTGTGTTTCATTAGTAGAAAGAGTTTTAAATACCAAGAATAAAATAAAAGTGGGGTGGTTAATTGAGAGCCAGTGTGATTTAATCAGAAAAGGAGTGGCATGATCATATTTTTTTCCGTTATGAATGAGTTTAACAGTAGTGTTCTGGATTATCTGAAAGCACTTCTTTTCTTTTTGTGTGATATTTATTAATAAAGAATTGCAGCAATCCAGTTTAGCATCGGCATATGTGAAGGTAGTGAAGCCTATAGACTGACATAGACTTAATAGGGGTGACAAAAAAATATTGAATAATGGAGATAGGATGGATCTTTGAGGAATACCATAATTAAGAGTATAAGGTTTTGATACAGTGTCATTAAAGGTAACTATGGATGATCGATTAGAAAGAAAAGAGCTGAACCAATCAAGTATTTGATCACAGACACCTATGGATTTTAGTCTATTAAGAAGTAAGGCATGATCAATCGTGTCAAATGCTGCTGACAAATCTAAGGAAAAGAGGATGACAGAGTTATGATGGTCCAGGTGGTAAAGTATATTTGTGGTCAGACCAATCAGTGAGTACTCTGTATTGTGGGTTTTCCTAAACCCTGTCTGGTTTGGATGTAAAGCATTGGTTGATTCAACAAAGTCTGATAATTGATCAAATACTATTCTTTCTGTTAGTTTAGCTAAGAACAGAATATTAGCAATGGGGCGATAATTTGAGGCATCCTCAAGATCCTTTATTATTGAAAAAATTGTGGCAATTCTCCATGACAATGGTAACGAACCAGAGTTAAGGCTATTTAAGATAAGAGAGTATATAAAAAGACCAAAACAAGAAAAAAAATTTTTTTAAGATGGAGGGAGGAATGAACCCTTTAAACTGACTCTTTGAAAAAGACGCTCAATATCGGCTAATGAAGGAAGGTTAAAAGTGGAACATTTGGCGAGACGTAAGTGGCAGTCATTTAGAGTGTTTTAAAATACATATGTAAATGTGCCAGTCAATACTTCTACATTGGCCAGTGCAATATACCAAATATCAATCGGTCAATGTGTCTTCTCAATCAAAAACTTCATCCTATGCCTGCTCATTCCGGAGCTTTCTTTCATATGAGACTCATCTCATGTGCATTTATGCCACATATGTATTTAACAAATATCAATCGGTCAATGTGTCTTCTCAATCAAAAGATTTTTTTCTATTTTTTGGGGCATCAGACATGCCAGTTGTTCGCCCCAATTTTTAGCGATACAACAATCTTAGTGGCTATGGCTGTGGCTTCTTCATTCGCCCACTTGCTGAAAAATTTTTAATGTTTTATAAAGAAATAACTTATCTTAAAAGCGTTGTTTCCTTGGTAAGATCGGGTCAGGGACCTGTCATATCGACATGTTTCGCCGTAAGGCTTTTTCAAGATTAAGTCCCCCTTTTTTTCAATTTTAACTGACCATCCCGATGCTCGACTTTTCTGATCTAACAGCCATAGCCACTAAAATTGTTGTATCGCTAAAAATTGGGGCGAACAACTGGCATGTCTGATGCCCCAAAAAATAGAAAAAAATCTTTTGATTGAGAAGACACATTGACCGATTGATATTTGTTAAATACATATGTGGCATAAATGCACATGAGATGAGTCTCATATGAAAGAAAGCTCCGGAATGAGCAGGCATAGGATGAAGTTAAGAGGTGATAGGCCCAGGAGAAATCTAAGGAAAATCTTTTTTGCAAAAAGGGTGGTAAATGTGTGGAATAGTCTCCCGGTAGAGGTGGTAGAGACAAAGACTATATCTGAATTCAAGAACATATGGGACAGGCACATGAGATCTCTTAGGGAGGAGGAGGATATACTGGATGCTAAGGATGGAAAGACTGGATGGAACATTTCTCCTTTATCTACAATCATTTATCTGTGTTTCTAAGCACCATATTTCTTCTGGTTTACCACCTTGTTTCTATATCTATGAATTTTGTAATTTAATTCCTGACTTTCACTCTGTCTACTCAAATTAAAGATTGTGATATGCATGCAGTTAGGCCTATCAGTTATCTGGAATCAAATTTTTGAACCTTAATTTCTAAGCTTGCATAATTACCGATTGTATTGCCATATACTATTTATTTTTAATTTTGTATATCGCTTTGAAATTTTTGCTAATGTGATACAATCAAACTTTTATTAAATTTGAAACCAATGGTCCATCTAGTCCAGTATCCCATCTTCATAGTGGCCAATCCAGGACACAAGTATCTGGCAAAAACCCAAATAGTAGCAACATTCCATGTTACTGATCCAGGGCAAGCAGTGGCTTCCCCCATGTCTGGCTCAATGACAGAATATGGACTTTTCCTCCAAAAAATTGTCAAAACCTTTCTTAAAACTAGCTACGTTAACCACTCTTACCACCTCTGACGTGCTCCAGAGCGTAACTAATCTCCAAGTGAAAAAAATATTTTCTCCTATTGGTTTTAAAAGTATTTCCTTGCATCTTCATCAAGTGTCCCCTAGTCTTTGTAATTTTTGATGGGAGTAAAATTCATCGATCCACTTGGACACATCCTACACCACTCAGGATTTTGTAGACTCCTCTCAGTCTTTTTTCCAAGCTGAAGAGCCCTAACCTCTTTAGTCTTTCCTCATACGAGAGAAGAGTTCCATCTATTTTGAGATAAGGCAACCAAAATTGAACGAAAAACTCAAGGTGACGTCACACCATGGAGTGATACAGAGGCATAACATTCTTAATCTTGTTAACTATCTCTTTTTTAATAATTCCTAGCTTCTTGTTTGCTTTTCTTGACCGCTGCCACACTTTGGGGAGGAAGGTTTCAACATATTGTCTACAATGACACCCAGATCTTTTTCTTAGGCGCTGACCCCCAAGGTGGACCCTAACATCTCAGGGGTGGGCAACCTTTATACACAGAGGGCTGCATGAATGTCAGTACTAGCTTTCATTATGATGAGAAAGCTAAAATCCATCAGAAAGTACCGTATTTTCACGCATATAACGCGCGCGTTATACGCGTTTTTACCTACCGCGCATACCCCTCGCGCGTTATATGCGTGAGCGCGGTATACAAAAGTTTTAAAACATAGTTCCCACCCCGCCCGACGCCCGATTCACCCTCCCAGCAGGACCACTCGCACCCCCACCCCGAACGACCACTCGCACGCGCTCCCACCCGCACCCGCATCCACGATCGGAGCAAGAGGGAGCCCAAGCCCTCTTGCCCGGCCGACTCCCCGACGTCCGATACATCCCCCCCCCCGGCAGGACCACTCGCACCCCCACCCCGAACGACCGCTCGCACGCGCTCCCACCCGCACCCGCATCCACGATCGGAGCAAGAGGGAGCCCAAGCCCTCTTGCCCGGCCGACTCCCCGACGTCCGATACATCCCCCCCCCCCCGGCAGGACCACTCGCACCCCCACCCCGAAGGACCGCCGACTTCCCGACAATATCGGGCCAGAAGGGAGCCCAAACCCTCCTGTCCGGCAGGCAGCCAACGAAGGAATGAGGCCGGATTGGCCCATCCATCCTAAAGCTCCGCCTACTGGTGGGGCCTAAGGCGCGTGGGCCAATCAGAATAGGCCCTGGAGCCTTAGGTCCCACCTGGGGGCGCGGCCTGAGGCACATGGGCCCAACCCGACCATGTGCCTCAGGCCGCGCCCCCAGGTGGGACCTAAGGCTCTAGGATGGGCCAATCCGGCCTCATTCCTTCGTTGGCTGCCTGCCGGACAGGCGGGTTTGGCTCCCGTCTGTCCGGCCAACTACCAAAGGTACGGGGAAGGGGGGGGGGGGGGTCGTGGGGGTCGCCAGGGGGGTCGCGGGGCGGCTGGGGGGGCGGTCGGAGGTTCTTGGGGGGGGCGGTCGTTGGGGGGGAGGGGGGTTTGCGTCGAGGGCAGGAGGGCCTGGGATCCCTCCTGCCCGTAATGTAGTGCGGGGTGGGGTTAGGGGGTCGCCGTGGCCAGGAGGGTTTGGGCTCCCTTCTGGCCCAACTACCAAAGGTACGGGGAAGGGGGGTGTGGGGGTCGTGGGGGTCGCCAGGGTGGTCGCGGGTCGGCTGGGGGGGCGATCGTTGGGGGGAGGGGGGATTGCGTCGAGGGCAGGAGGGCCTGGGATCCCTCCTGCCCGTAATGTAGTGCGGGGTGGGGTTAGGGGGTCGCCGTGGCCAGGAGGATTTGGGCTCCCTCCTGGCCCGATATTGTTGGGGAATCGGCGGTCCTTCGGGGGGAGGGATGTATCGGACGTCGGGGGGGGCATCAGGCTTTCAGGATGGGGACAGACCTTCAAGGGGGGACAGTGCACGGAAGTCAGGGGGGGTGAACGGAGAGTCGGGACAGCGCACGGAAAGTCGGGGCAGTGCACGGAAGTCAGGGGGGGGTGAACGGAGAGTCGGGACAGCGCACGGAAAGTCGGGGCAGTGCACGGAAGTCAGGGGGGGTGAACGGAGAGTCGGGACAGCGCACGGAGAGGCGGGGCAGTGCACGGAAGTCAGGGGGGTGAACGGAGAGTCGGGCAGCATGCGCGGTATAATCGTGAGCGCGTTATACCAAAGTTTTTGTGCTTATCATCGTGATTTCTGCGCGCTATACACGTGTGCGCGTTTTATACGGGTGCGTGTTATTTGCGTGAAAATACGGTACCTTTAAACAGAGGCCTTCTGAATTGTAGTGCAATCCCTAATCCTATCCCAACTAGACTACTATAATGTAACACTAATTCTTTACTATAAAACATTGCTATTGCATCTACAACTAGCTCAAAATGAAGCAGTAAGACTCGTATATGGACTATGGAAATTGGAACACCTACAACCCTACTTACTATATGAAACTACATTGGTTGTCCATAACCTCAAGAATCAAGTTTAAATTAGCATCACTACCTTTAAGATCCGGAGAGGAAATGCCCCTGGCTAACAGAATTGGCCATCCTATTCTAGGGTGCCTCCAACAGATATTCCACCAGAAATCTTTTCCATTTAAAATTCCCAGCATGCAATAGTATAAAGTCTACCAGGCAAATCACCTTATCCATCCAATATCAATTAGTGAAATGCAGGAAGCAGCTGCCATTTACACTATGATCCTATGACCATTATCTCAGGTTCAGAAAGCTTTTAAGAGCATTTCTGTACCAAGTAAGCCAACATTGAAGTAACTAAAACAACTGTAATAGCCTATTTCTAAACTGCCTATTGTCACAACCCGGGCTCCTGTAAGGCGCAGCAAGCACCTGGGAATGTGACCAAAGCTGAAACCCGACGTGTCCCTTTCCACTAAGGGATCCTTCAGGTCTTTAGAACAGGCACATTCTAAACTTATCAGCATGCAAAGTATAAAGGCATCTTAGTCAGAAATGGCAAAGCAAAAATAAACTTTATTTCAACCACTGGTTGAATAAATCAAAAAAATATAGGCAACAGCCTTGTAGTTCAAGATGGACTGGTATTGCATGAAATACAAAGGTTCACAATAATATAATTAGGCAGTTGAATCTGGGTCAGCACTGCCTTGTGTACAGTCCCCTGCTTCTGGACTTTAATCAGTCAAGAAATACAGTTCTCTTCACCAGAGCAGTAATAATCAGATAAGTAATGCTTTTATCCAACAGTCCAGAACACATAAGAATCACAGCATTATTCAGAGTTCAAAATCAAGCAAACGTTTCCCTCTAAACGTTGCTGTAGCAATCAGGCACAGCTGTGCAGGACCATCGAGATTTCCCAGCTGAAGCATCATACAGGAAATACATTCAAAATGGTTTGTCAGAAAACACACACATTCCTGCTTTACAGAAAACCTCAAAAATGTGGCTTCCCAGGAGAGCTTCACTGGCTTCAAACGGGTAAGAGACAAGCTTGCAGCATAAAGAAATTAAATCCCAATCTTAGGCTTACTGGGTCTCCATGGGTGTTGGCAGAGTGTCAGCTCCTACACAGCTTTCCTGCCCCTCCATGGCTTCTCCTTCTGGCTGTACTCCAGTGTCCCAGACAAGAGGTAACTCATCTGCCTCAGCATGGGACAGTCTGTGAGAGACTGCCTCCTCTCAGCTTCCCATTCTCCCGTCTCTCCTCTCTCCCCCTCATGTGTCCCCTGTGCCTCGTTATATCCTGTGGATAACCACTCCCCCTCTGAGAAGGTGGGGGGAAGGGTTTTCCACACACCGGCTTGCTTCCTGCTATTACAGGCAGGTTTCTCCCTAGCCCTGATTTTAACAGGCTGTTCAAACTGAATAAGCTTTCTGACAGTGACAGGTCTGCATGGAGTGTAGGATTTTTCTCTTAATCTTATCCTGCCCTGTCTCTTCTACCTACATGTCAGAATCAGAGCAGAAGTCAGCTTCATCAATCAATTGGCAGGTCACCTGATCAGCCCTCCTGCATCTAGGTGCACTGTGAATACTCATGATCACTGGGGCAAAACCCGGTACGGATTCGGGTTTGTTTTGGCCAAAACCCGAAACGGACCTGGGTTTGTCACATTCCCCCACACTTAAAAGCTGACTCCTGCTTAAAGATGAAGGACCTCCTGTATTCTCTGGGATGCGCAATAATCAATGACGTTTCTTATTTCTAGTTTTTTTACCTGAGGACTGAGTGGCTTCAGGTCCCTGTAAACTCCCTCCGAGCTGACCGGGACACAAGTGAGGGAAAAATTGTGCCCACTTCTGGGGAGAGAGTCTCACCTCCTCTCCTAACATCATTGGGTCCGGTAGGGATAGATCTTCCTCTACCCTATTCATTTCAGCCTCCTCACTTAACCTAGAATTCCTACAGTCCTTCTCAAGGTCCTGTGTAATGGCAGGAGGGTCCTGAAAATCTTCAGGCCAATGTAGCACTGGTGTTTGGGTAGGCTCCATCTCTCTTTGATCCAGAACTTCTACCCCTTCCACCCGCTGGGCTAGGGCTGCAACAGCCTCAGCCCTCTCGTTCAACCTTTCCTTTTTACTCCTCCCTACTTGGGTTTGAATTTCTTTTAGTGTATTCTCCATTTTATCAAGCTGCAACTTCTGTTGTTCTACTTGGGCATCTAGTACTTGTTTCTGTTCACCCCATTTATTATTTTCTCCTTCCCTATCCTTCCATTTCCCTGATAGGGTTTCTAAGATTTTTCCCAGTTCTTCTTGCTGATGTTGGTTATCAACTACCTGTTTGCCTATTTGGGAGAGTTGCCCAGCCATCTCCGTCAGGGCTTTATTAAAGGTTTCTGCTGACTGTTGTGTATGATCGTACATTTCTTGTTTCTTTTCCTCCCTCAGGGACTTTAATTGTTCCCTCAACTCCCTCAGTTCTTGTTTGAGGACTTCCTCCATACCTGCTCTGCCCTTCCTTTGAGGTTCATGTAGTGTAATTGTTTCTGGGACACTTCCCTGTATCTTATGTTCTTGACTGCCATTCTGTCCTATCCTAACTCCCTGCTGAGCCTCTCCTGGTAGCTGTTCCTGCTTACCTTGCTCTGCGGGAATTGCCCTATCGGATGAGCCAAAGCCTTTAGCACCCCTGCCTGTTACTGGCAAGTGTACCCACTGTTGCAATTTTGCTGGCCAGATCCGCTCACATATCATCTGAGCGATGCAATCCCCCTGTCGGACCCAATAGGGCTCCGACCCATGATTCACCAATATTACTCCAACATTACCCCGGTAATCGGGATCAATCACCCCAACTGCCACTTCTATAGCCTTCTTCGCTGCCAAACCTGACCGTGAGGCAAGTCTTATATAGGAGCCTGGGGGTGGTGATACCTGTATGTCAGTGCATACTACTGCTCTCCCCTGAGCGGGCACCTCTACCTCTTGAGCTGCATATATGTCATAACCTGCTGCGCGCTCATAAGCTCTAGTAGGGGCCTTGGCTTTATCAGACATTGATACCCATCTTAATGTCGGCTGCCAGCCTCTCCGTACTCTCCTCGGGTAATTCTGCTTTCTTTTGGTCCATGCCCCTAATATTTGGCTACCCGCCTGTATGCTTATATTATTATGGCCGGCTACTTGGAACTCTCCTCCCTGGGTTCTTAGCCAATCCTGACCTAATATCAGGGCATAAGGTAGGTTGTGTACTAGGGCAACTTGCAATGATACCGCTGCCCCTTCACTCTTCACATTCACTATCCGCACCGGGTATTTCTTTTTATCACCGTGGACACATCCTATCTCAACTTCCTTAAGGCTAGTGCTTTCCGAGATGTCACCTTTTATCTGTTGCCACAGGTCACTGGCCATAGCACTCTGTTCCGCCCCTGTGTCTAGTAAGGCAGTCACTGCTTTGTTTTGTACCCATACCTTCTGCACATAACCCCCCTGAGGGCTCCTCCTTACCTCAGTTGTTATGGTACAGTCTCTCCTCTGCCTGCATTCCCACTGTCGGTGTCCTCTTCCCCCACACTTGAAACATTGCACCCCTGTATTAGGTGTAAATTTCCTCTGGGTGTTACCCTGGGTTCTAGCAAATCTTTTCCCACTGGGTCCTATATCCCCAGATGTGTGTATCGGGATGGGTGTGGGTGGGTGTGCTCTAAAAGCAGGTCTCACAATATTTACCCTACTTTGGGCGTCCATGTATGCCTCTAACACTTGCAACAGCCGTCCCATCATTTGTGCCTGTGCCTCCAGTACATGTACAAAGTCCTTGTGGTGCCACTCTGCTGCTTCTTGGCTCGCCTGCCACAGACCTTGATTGGCGTCTATCACCTTCTTCAGCTCCTCGTTCTGCCTGTGACACTCCGCTGCCACTGCCACAAATGCTGAAGACTCCATCCTGGATCTGTGGAAATGTGAGACACAAACACTCGATCCAAGTGTGGTATCCTAACAATCACTGACACCCCCAGTACCACCCTCCTAGACCCTCTGTCTAGTGCGCTTACCGCAGTACTGGCGAGTCTTCGCCTCTGTGCTCCTTACAGGGTGCACCGCCCATCTTCCAGGACCTCCCGGCCCCCTCTGGTTCCACCGGAAACTCCAGGGATCGTCTGGTCACCGGCTCCACTCCTGGAACACTCTCCTGCGCTGCACTGCTGTGGATTCATCCGCTGTTGATCCAGCTGCTCCTCTGCAGGCTCCAAAACGCTGTCCTGAAGACTTCTAACTCCCAGTTCAGCAATCACTTCCAGAAGTTTAGTCCAACAAACTTTTCCTCCGACAACATTAATCCACAGTTGAAAATCCAGAAGAACAAAAAAAAAAAAAAATTTTTCCACCTTGCTATGCCTTTCTTCACCTGAAGGAGGTACCAAATCGCACTCCTGACACCAAATTGACACAACCCGGGCTCCTGTAAGGCGCAGCAAGCACCTGGGAATGTGACCAAAGCTGAAACCCGACGTGTCCCTTTCCACTAAGGGATCCTTCAGGTCTTTAGAACAGGCACATTCTAAACTTATCAGCATGCAAAGTATAAAGGCATCTTAGTCAGAAATGGCAAAGCAAAAATAAACTTTATTTCAACCACTGGTTGAATAAATCAAAAAAATATAGGCAACAGCCTTGTAGTTCAAGATGGACTGGTATTGCATGAAATACAAAGGTTCACAATAATATAATTAGGCAGTTGAATCTGGGTCAGCACTGCCTTGTGTACAGTCCCCTGCTTCTGGACTTTAATCAGTCAAGAAATACAGTTCTCTTCACCAGAGCAGTAATAATCAGATAAGTAATGCTTTTATCCAACAGTCCAGAACACATAAGAATCACAGCATTATTCAGAGTTCAAAATCAAGCAAACGTTTCCCTCTAAACGTTGCTGTAGCAATCAGGCACAGCTGTGCAGGACCATCGAGATTTCCCAGCTGAAGCATCATACAGGAAATACATTCAAAATGGTTTGTCAGAAAACACACACATTCCTGCTTTACAGAAAACCTCAAAAATGTGGCTTCCCAGGAGAGCTTCACTGGCTTCAAACGGGTAAGAGACAAGCTTGCAGCATAAAGAAATTAAATCCCAATCTTAGGCTTACTGGGTCTCCATGGGTGTTGGCAGAGTGTCAGCTCCTACACAGCTTTCCTGCCCCTCCATGGCTTCTCCTTCTGGCTGTACTCCAGTGTCCCAGACAGGAGGTAACTCATCTGCCTCAGCATGGGACAGTCTGTGAGAGACTGCCTCCTCTCAGCTTCCCATTCTCCCGTCTCTCCTCTCTCTCCCTCATGTGTCCCCTGTGCCTCGTTATATCCTGTGGATAACCACTCCCCCTCTGAGAAGGTGGGGGGAAGGGTTTTCCACACACCGGCTTGCTTCCTGCTATTACAGGCAGGTTTCTCCCTAGCCCTGATTTTAACAGGCTGTTCAAACTGAATAAGCTTTCTGACAGTGACAGGTCTGCATGGAGTGTAGGATTTTTCTCTTAATCTTATCCTGCCCTGTCTCTTCTACCTACATGTCAGAATCAGAGCAGAAGTCAGCTTCATCAATCAATTGGCAGGTCACCTGATCAGCCCTCCTGCATCTAGGTGCACTGTGAATACTCCTGATCACTGGGGCAAAACCCGGTACGGATTCGGGTTTGTTTTGGCCAAAACCCGAAACGGACCTGGGTTTGTCACACTATGCAACCAATGAGACATAACGACAAGCCAACAATGGACTTACTTGTAACTATGTATTTGTAAATATGACCTAACTGTATTAATAGTTGTACTGATCTACCTGTCCAACTGTCCATTGTAATTTCCTGGATAACTGACCCAAGCTCCAGATATGTAATCAGACTTTGAACTGAATAGGTAAAGGTGGAATAGAAAATCTGATTAACTTAACATAACATACTATCCTTTGAGGGCCGAGACAATACCAGAACCAGAAATGCATAGAGCCCTACAGACCTATGACAGATGAGAAAATTTTAACTACAAATGATGAAGCACTGCTAGATTGGCTGAAAATATTTTAACACTACAGTATTTCTTTTTATTTGCATTTATGTTACATCTGCATTGCTTCAACAAGTGTGCATATATCTGGTTTGTGTAAATTCCCTGCTATGTTTCATTGTATCTAAGTTTCTGTGCTACTCCTCCTATATAAATATGCTGGGCCAAAGGTTTTTTTTTAATAGTAGGGGGAGGTCTTATTTCTATGGAACCCCTGTTCTGATCTGGTTTTTTCAAACTTATCTCTTTTTACCCATTTTTCACTGCATACCAAGTTCCATCCTATCCCATTACATTTTCAGAAAGTTATTTTGCCCCAGATAGAGAGATGGACAGACATTCTCAACCCTTTTCATATGATTATTTCAAATTTCCATTGGATTAGAAATTTTAAAAAAAAACATTTTGCATACTGGTACTTACCAATGTAAGCTCTTCCTGTAGCTCCTTGGAATTTGTTTCATTATTCTTGAGTCTTACGGAAAGCTCTGTAATCTTCCTATTTTTCCCCTCTATTTCTTCAGTAAGATGGTTCATTGTTAAGGAATAATCTTGCTCTAGTCTGAAAAGTTTTAGTATGGAACAGACTTTTGAAACAAGCCAATAGTACTATATATGTCATGCCATCTAACAGTCACTGTTTTTCACTTAAAACTTATGGAGGGACTGTTTGGAGCCTTGACACTTAAAAGAATGATGTTTATAATTTATCAAAGGATTGATGTTTACCTTATAGACCTTAATACCTTGAAAGAAAACTGTAAGATTTCACCAACTCTCATTCTATAATAGATGACAAACTACTGGAAATTAGTCACTTGCCATTCACTGATGTTTTTCATAGACAGTAGGTGAGGTCAATCACTTCTATAGATGATGGCATTAGATGAAGGAATGTGCCTAGATGTAAGGTAGAAAAGACTAGAAAGTCTTTCTGCACATGCGTGGTTAAGTACCACCCAGGAACACACACTGCAAGGCCTTCTCAGTCATACTATAAAACTAAGCTAGAAAAAATATTGTTTATTCTGGTTTTGATTAACATATAAAAGAACACTGTGGATAAACTGCTCTTACTGAAGGACTTCAAATGTTTACTGACTGTCTGTATAAATTTTGTTTTTTAAGTTATTTTATGAATGTTGTTATTTGTAAGCCACCTAGTAATAGGCGGTTGAGAAATTTGTTAAATAAATAACAGGAGTACATAAGGGTATGTGTAAATGACTTATCCTGCTGTTCGTGGAGATCACCTGTTACAGGTTTACTTTGCTTTCTCCATGAACAAGCAGACAGTCAGTCCCATATGTGGAGACTCCCTAGCTAAGAATTGTCTTAAAATTCCCCTTCCTCAAGCAAACCCATAAAAGATGTTCAGGAGTTGAACAAAATGGTCAGTTTTTAAACAGATTTTCCAGCCTTGAATGCTAATGGGAGTTGACAGTAAAACTACAAAGAGATAAACATACAGTATGCACTGAACGCCAACTAGCAGCTCTACATTATATATTTTTTATAAATAGATTTTTAAAAACTGCTTTACCGTCTCAAGAGAATCACCCAAAGTCAGTATACTCCCCAGGGCCTTTTAGCCGGGCGCTGCGCCCAACTGTCATCTATCGTGAATCCTGTAGCTGCCGCCGCCGCTGCTCAACATTTAAAAAAAAAAAAGAAAAACCCACCTTTCACCAGCTTGGTAATGCAAACTCATGCTTCGGGGCTCTAAGATGTGCGTGCCGGCTTCCCTTCTCTTCCCTACAAAACCAGAAGTTACATCGCGGGGGAGGGGGAGAAGGGAAGCCGGCACGCCCACCTTAGAGCCCCGAAGCACGAGTTCCCTACGGGCTAAGGCAGGAGACAGGCAGGAGACTGGTCAACAACGGGTGGAAGCTTACAGCTTGCTTCAGGCCTTCCTTGCTGCCGGGTCCTGCCTACTTTCTGTTTCCGCGAAGGCAGAACCCAGCAACGAGGAAGGCCCGAAGCAAGGAAGAGCAGCAAGTTGTAAACTTCCCTCCCTATGGAAGATAGGTCAGCGATGGAAGGAAGCTTACAACTTGCCTACCAAGTCTGCCGACAGGTGTGTGAGCTGGGAGGGATAGGAAGAGAAATTCTTCTGCTGCACCTAATGGGGTAGGGGAGGGGGAAGAGAAATGTTCTGCTGCTGTACCAATTTTTGGGAGGGAGGGGGAAGAGAAATTCTGCTGCTGCACCGAATGGGGGAGGGGAGGGGGAATAGAAATGTTCTGCTGCTGCACCCATTTTTGGGAGGGGGAAGAGAAATTCTGCTGCTGCACCGAATGGGGGAGGGGGGAAGAGAAATGTTCTACTGCTGCACCCATTTTTGGGAGGGAGGGGGAAGAGAAATGTTGCTGATGCTGCACCCATTTTTGGGGGGAGGGGGAAGAGAAATGTTCTGGCTGCTGCACTCAAGTTTTTTGGGGGAGAGGGAAGAGAAAAGCTGCTGCACACAATTGGGGGGGTGGAAGAGAAATGCTGCTGCTGCACCCAATTGGGGAGGGGAAGAGAAGTGCTGCTGCACCCAATTGGGGAGGGGAAGAGAAGTGCTACTGCAGCAGTACCCAATTGGGGAGAGAGAGAGGAGAAGGAAGACCAGGGAAGGGAGAGGAAAGGAAAGAAATGCCAAGACCATGGCTTGAGGAAATGATTTGAGAGACTACAGGAGCTTAAGGCAGCCATTTCCTGTGAGCGATCTGCATGGAGCAGGAGCATGGGAAGATCGCTCCTGCATGAAAACCCACTAGACCACCAGGTAAGGCTTAAGGGGGGGCTTTCAGGGCTTACAATAGCCGGTGGAAGCGGGGGGTTAGGGGCAGAACTGGTCCGAATATTATTCATGTTTTTTTAATATTCATGGGCCGGCTCTGCCCTTAACCCCCGTGAATACGGAGGGGGAAGTGTACAACAAAAAAAGTAGAAGATAAAGATCAATCACAGGTCTCCTTCAAGGCTCAGTAACACCTCTCCATAAATTATGTGAAAGAGGTCTGGAAGTGGGGATCGCATCTATTTCATATCCTCAGTAAGACCTCAGGAAAGAACCTAGTGATCAAAACATTATTAGAGGTGCTGTAGAGCCATTTCTTGTATGACTGGATGAGCTATATTTATCTTTTTTTTAGTTGTTTAAATTCATGCAGAAATAAATTTCTAGATTGAACCTAATGACTTCATTAACCCATTTCCCTTTTTTAAACCTCTATACCAGGGGTCTCAAAGTCCCTCCTTGAGGGCCGCAATCCAGTCGGGTTTTCAGGATTTCCCCATTGAATATGCATGAGATCTATGTGCATGCACTGCTTTCAATGCAGATTCATTGGGGAAATCCTGAAAACCCGACTGGATTGCGGCCCTCGAGGAGGGACTTTGAGATCTCTGCTCTATACCATTTGAAAGAGGGCAAATATCTAATTATTCCCTTCTAGAATTGGATACTTCTTAAATTTAGTAAAAATATTCTGGCACAAGTGTCAAACCTTAAAAAAGGAAGTCATTTTGAGCATTGGAAAATAATAATAATAAAAATAGTACACATTTAGGGCTCCTTTTACTAAGCTACGATAGCGGTTTTAGCTTGTACTTAGCGTGTGCAGAATTGCCGTGCACACTAGACGCTAACACCAGCATTGAGCTGGTGTTAGTTTTCCTGCGTAGCTCAGGGGTTTGCGTGTGCTAAAAACGCTAGCGTACCTTAGTAAAAGAGGGGGTTAATTTTCCCCACCACCAAATTTCCCCATCCCGCCCCACCTGGCTACTTTTTCATGCCACCTGGCTGGAAAAAATTTCTGGGTAGAACACTGCAAAGTGATATACAAATCAAACAAGTATAGTGCTTGCTCTAACCAAGTACAGTGCTTGCTCTAACCATGGCACAAATTAATGTTTTATGAAGGGAATATCTGCTTTGGGAATGAGGGGCATTTCCAAAGCAGAAATTCCCCTGTTTTTCAGAAGTTTGGATTTCCCCAGTGGTATAGTAAGGGGGGGCAGTGGGGGCGGTTCACCCCCAGTACCATCTTGCTCAGGGCGCCAGCACTCCTCCTCCTCTCCACTCCCTACCCCCTCCCACTCCTCCCCCTGCTGCGTGCACACCACTTCCCTTCCCCCAAACATTTTTAACTTTGGTGTGAGCAGCCACCAACTTGCTGCCCACATCGGCATCACTTCGGGGACCCATGCCTAGAAAGTGACATCGGAGAGAGCGCCAAAGCAGTTGCAGGTGGTTGGTGGCTGCTCGCGCCGAAGTTAAAAAGGTATGGGGAAGGGATGTACGCAGGGGAAAGGCACCACTATCCCGGGTGTCACTCAGCTTAGCTATGACACTGGGCTTCCCCTGCCGACTCTGAGCATGTGTGAGAGTCATAATCAATAGATCAGGAGAGACGGCAATTACGAAGAACCTCCATGTGAATCATTTGCATGCAAAACTTTTAGCACATCAATAGCTCTTTTAGAATCGGCCAAAAATCGGATCGGAGCAGACTCATGAGGTTACCAATCCTGTTTAGTGCTTCTAGCTCTCAGACTGCTAGCTCTAACTTCCCATATTGTAGTCCAGTTGTTTGTTCAGCCAGCAGAGACATAGTATCCTCTGCCAACTCTAACTCTGACTGCTAGTTCCTACTTTCATCTTCATAGGCGTAGCTATATTTGTGCATCCACAAAGCCTCACATACAAATTAACAAAAAAGTCAGGCTAATAGATAGTATTGCCTATTGTTAAACACACCTAAAACTAAAGCCTGCCCCTCAACAACTTAGTGTGAAACCTGGCATTACTGATGAAGCTAAGCTATAGAAGCTATGATACCACGCAAAATCTATAATACCACGTATCAAAAAAGGATCCAAGAGGAAAAAGAACTGGCGTGGCTCACTGTAGAGGTAAAGGAAACGATCAGAGACAAGAAAACTTTGTTTAAAGAATGGAAAAGGTCAAAAACGGATGAAAACTGGAATAAGCACAAACAACATCAACACAGGTGCCATAAGGCGGTAAAAGGGGCCAAAAGAGACTAAGAGAAAAAAAATAGCCAAGGAGGCGAAAAACTTCAAGCCGTTCTTTCAATATATTAAGGGGAAACGACCCACGAAGGAAGCAGTGGGACCGTTGAATGACCATGGAATAAAGGGAGTGCTAAAGGAGGACAACGAAATCACAAACTGAACACATTTTTTGCGTCTATATTTACTGAAGAGGATATACACAGCATACTGGAACCCATCAGACTATATGCTGGAAATGAAAACGGGAAACTGACAGGGTTGACGGTCAGTCTAGAAGAGGTAGGCAGGCAGATTGATAAGCTTAAGAGCGATAAATCCCTGGGACCGGATGACATCCATCCAAGGGTCATCAAGGAACTGAAAGGGACTATAGCTAAACTGCTTCAACTGATAGCCAATCTGCTGATCAAATTGGGAAAGATTCCGGATGACTGGAAGGTGGCGAATGTTACGCCGATCTTCAAAAAAGGTTCGAGGGGAGATCCAGGAAACTCGATACCAGGAAAGATGGCAGAGGTGCTGATAAAGGACTGCATCATTGATCACCTTGATGGACACGGTTTAATGAGGACCAGCCAGCTCGGTTTCAGCAAAGGCAGATCTTGCTTGAAGAACTTGCTGCATTTCTTCGAGGGAGTAAACAGGCAGATAGACAAGGGGAACCTGGTCAACATTGTATATTGGATTTTCAGAAGGCGTTTGACAAGGTTCCACATGAACGACTACTTCGTAAAATTGCAAGCTATAGAATCGAGGGTGAATACTCACGTGGATTAAAAACTAGCTGCAGAGGGTCACGTGATGACATGAGCGAGTGAGGACGTCTCCTCGTTCACTCCGGGGCAGCCCTGCCGATTTGCACAGAATTACTGACACCCTGCCGACCCGATCGCTGTAAGAGACGCCGGGTACGATCCCTAAATATATGGATCGTTACCTTACCCGATCCCAAGACTTCATGCAGCCGAAATCAGCAAAGAAAACCGGACCACGTGCACGACCGGTGGAGCCCAAGATGGCGGCGAGTCCCGCGGCGGCGGTCTCCAGCCTGACTGAGTCGGCTCTGAGCGAAATTAAAACAGCGCTCTCGCAGGTATTGGGGCCCCAAATGGAGACACTTGCCTCCCAAATTGCTAATATTGAGGCTTTGCTGGCCACAGCGGCGGCTCGCACCGCGGAGCTGGAAGGCAGAGTGTCTGACTTGGAGGATTCCTCGACGGCGCGGGACACAGATATTAGCACGCAGCAGGCGCAGGTTAGGGCTCAGCATGATAAGATTGATGATTTAGAGAACAGATCTCGTCGCTCTAACCTGCGTCTGATGGGCATTCCGGAGACGTTGCCGGAGAGAGCCTTACCTGAATTATTGGAGACCTGGCTGCGGGACGAGTTCACTTTGAGACCTTCACTGGGGCCCTTACGCATAGAACGGGCGCATCGGCTGGGCCCTCGATCTGGCCTAGACGGGCGCCCGCGTGTTGTGATATTGAAATTGTTAAATTTCCAACACAAAATTGAGTTGCTGCGCCAGTACAGAGCCAAGAAGGTTGATCTGAACTATGATGGTCAGCCAGTCCGACTGAGCCAGGACTTCTCGGTAGCTTTGCAGGAACGGCGGCGACCTTACTACCCTTTATGTGCACGCCTGGCGGATTTAAAGCAGCGTTTTCAATTCAACTATCCAGCTACATTGAGGATTCATTGTAATGGAGTCTGGAAAACCTTTCAGACCCCAGAGGAGGCGGATGTCTACCTGCAGCAGCTGGGCGCCCAGAAGCCGGGAGCGGATTAACCTGGGTTTGGACGCAGGCTGGGTAGGGTGGGTGCCTGCATAAGACTTTTGTGCTACTTGCTGTTGGCAGGGACATTGTTTTTCATGTATTATGGTGATAAGCAGATACTTGAAGGTCAGGGTTGCCCTGGGGGGTGACCATTTCTGTGACTCTAGTTCCTCCTGATGGGGGTTCTGGGATTAGTTAACGGGGAAGAGGGGCCTGGGGATTTCTTGGGGGCAGCAGCGGTATGGTTTGGGGATGTTTGTATGTATACTGCCTTTTTTATTGCATGGTTTCCAGCGGAGAGGGTGGTCTGCTTGGGAGTGGATTGTGTGGTCTCGGGGCGAGGCTGGGCGTCCCGGGACTCTTAATACTACGGGAAGTGGTGTTATTGACGGGAGGAACAGGGATCCTTGCGGGTGATCGTAATTTACGTATTCTTTCCTGGAATGTTTCAGGAATCATTTCTCCAGTAAAACGCACTAAAATACTTTCCCAATTGAAACATCACTCTGTAGATATAGCTTGCTTACAGGAGACTAGGCTTACTGATAGTGAACACCGAAAACTTCAGAGAGAATGGGTCGGAGATTTACACTTTGCTTCTGCACCAGGGAGGAGAGCTGGGGTGGCCATATTGATTCGCAAGGGCTTCTTAGGTACAGTGCGGGTATTGCGACGTGAACCTCGGGGTAGGTATCTATTGGTAAGGGTGGAGGGACCGGGTGGGACATTCAGACTATTGGTGGGATATGGTCCAAATAGCTATCAACATGCATTTTTTCAGAATTTGGTGAATATTTGTGTGCAGGATCTGGGCTGCCCCCTAATTTTGGTGGGTGACCTAAATCAGGTACATAATCCCACTATGGACCGCTCTGGGTCGACGAGTATGACCAGAGTAAAACAAACGAAGGGCATTCCCTATTTGTGTAGAGCCTTGGGGTTGGTGGACTCCTGGAGACTATTACATCCAACTGAACGGGATTATACGCACCAGTCGAGAGCGCACGGTTCTTTTTCTAGACTAGATTACATTCTACTCTCTGAGACTTTGTTTCCTAAGGTCTCGGAGGCCACGATAGGCCCTTTGGAAATATCGGACCACAATATGATCTGGATTGATGTGGCACTGGGGGGTCCACGGGGTCCGGGAACTGGATGGCGATTTCCCTCCTATTTACACAAAGATGTTCACTTCCAGGAATTCTTAAACGAAAAATGGGAGGATTACTGTACACATAATGCCCAACATGTTGACCAACCAACTTTATTTTGGGATGCGGCCAAAGCGGTATTACGCGGGGATATTATTGCTTATGTCACTACTAGAACCCGTAGAATAGCATATCGCATAATATATCTTGAACGACAAGTGACAATGCTGAAACAGGACTTGTTGCGTGATCCATCTGCGGCTACTACCGAGGCATACAGGGCGGTGTTGGTGGAGCTTAATTCTCTCATCCACGAACGCACCAAGAAACTTTTGTTTTATCGTAAATTTCAATTTCATAAATATGGTAACAAGGCGGAGAAATTGCTAGCGGCTATTACAAAGAGTTGGAAGGGGTCCAGATACATACCCATGATAAGGGAGAGCTCGGGGAAGTTCTTAACTTCGTCGGTGGATATCGCGGCGGGTTTTCAGAAATATTTTGAGGCATTTTAGGCATCCCCTGGCTTGTACACGGGTCCTGACGTACAGGACTATTTGGCGGATGCGGGATTGCCTCGACTGACAGTGGCCCAGACATCCAGATTAGATAGGCCGTTACATGTACAGGAGGTGACCCTGGCAATTCAAAAGTTGCGATCTTGTACAGCACCGGGTCCGGATGGCTACTCCCCCGAGTTTTATAAGATCTTATCCCCCTGTATAGGTAACTCTCTTTTGGATTATTACATAGCTATACAGGAACAGGGGGTTTTCCCTCGTCATAGTAATGACGCCCTGATTACTTTGATTCCAAAACCATCTAAACCTCCAGACGATATAGAATCCTATCGACCGATATCTCTACTGAATGTGGATGTTAAGACCCTAGCTAGAGTCCTAGCTGACAGATTGGCCCTTGTTCTGCCTTCCATTATAATGCCGGAACAGGTGGGATTTGTTCGCAACAGGCATTCCACCCTTAATGTCAGGCGCATACTATTAGCTCTTTCCCGTGCTCAATTAGAACACTGCCCTGGACTGCTTGTTGGGTTAGATGCAGCAAAAGCCTTTGATAAAGTTAATTGGCACTACCTGTTTCAGGTCTTAAACTATATAGGGATCCCCGCAAGCTTTCTGTCCTCTGTGCAAGCACTTTACAATGGTCCGACGGCCTCAGTATTGGTGAATGGAGTGCGATCATCTCCCTTTGCCATAGGTAGGGGGACAAGACAGGGCTGCCCGCTATCTCCCTTGCTTTTTCTGCTGTATTTAGATCCCTTACTGCGCACTATACAAAAGGATGATATCCTTGAGGGTTTACCTGAGGGCACGTCGCAATTACGGGTGCTGGCCTTTGCGGATGACCTTTTACTTGCATTGGATAATCCACACAGCTCACTACCAAGAGCGTTAGAACTATTGGATGAGTTTCACATTTATTCTGGCCTGGAGTTGAATAAGCAAAAGTCTTTAGCACTCCCCACTCTTTTAGAGGTGAGACACACTTGGCCGGGTGATTTTCCATTACAGTGGGCTACTTCCTCGCTGACATATTTGGGTGTAATTATCCCTCAAAATTTGAATAGACTCTATTCCGCCAATATAATACCCTTGCTTCATCGGACTGCTAGTACGCTGCATGGCTGGCGGACGTTCCCTATTTCCTTGTCAGGCCGAATAGCTCTCTATAACATGATGGTAGTGCCTCAATGGACATATGTCTTACAAATGCTCCCTCTCATGTTAACCACATCTCACACTGCACTGCATGGCGCCCATCTCTCTAAATATTTATGGCAGGGTAAAAGAGCGAGGATTTCCTTGGCTAAGTTACGGCTCCCTGTGGATCAAGGGGGGCTGGGTTTATTATGTATATCTCGGTTTAACCTAGCATGTCAATTACGTCACATCCATGACTGGTTCTGTGACACTTCTGATTTTTCTATGCCTGTGATTGAATGTTTTTCCTTCCAGCCATATCATTTTAGCTATCTCCTTCATGCGCCTCAGTTACCAGACTTACCTCAGCTGAAGTCCCATCCACTTTTACCAGCGATGCGTACAGCATGGAGGTTGTTGTGCAAGGGCCTACAGATTTCTCCACATCATACGCCTTGTCTTCCATTGACTGGGAATGGTGATTTCTTACCTGGCATGGATTCCGCAGTGTTCAGACGCTGGTCTCGTGAGGGCCTACAATATGTGTCACAGACCGTACAAGATAATGGTTCACCGATTCCCTTCAGAGACCTACAAACGCAGTTTCGGATATCATCTATGGACTGGTTTGCGTATCAACAGCTTACACATTATTTGCAGTCCTTGACACCGGTGAGGTTACAGGAGGATATACAAGACAGATTGCAAGAAGCGATTGCACTCACATTTCCTGAGTCAATGTCCCTCAGATTCTTCCATAAGGGGCTACAGAAACGGGCGGGTGAATTGGACTTTCTTGCCTTGGCTCAGAGGTGGTCTGCTGATCTCCAATTGCCCATTGCAGCGGATGTGATTCGCAGAGGCATTCATTTGGGAAGGACCACGACTGTGTCCTCGCTTGAGAGGGAAAGACATTACAAATTTATCCTGAGAGCCTTCTGTACGCCCAAGAGGGCACATGTGATTGGGATAAGTGCTGATCACTGTTGCCGGAAATGTGCTGGTCCTATGGCATCGTTTGGACATATGTTTTGGTCTTGCCCCATGATATCCTCCTTCTGGATACAGTTAGTGTCTTTGGTGACACGCCTTTGGCATTGCTCTTGGAGATTGCACCCAAACTTCCTTTTCACGATGCAGATTCGATTTCATCCACCTAGACCAGGTTGTGCAGCATTCTTAAGGAAAACTGTATTGCTGGGACGGAAATGTATCTTGTTGCAATGGCTTTCACCACAACCTCCGACTGTCCCTCAATGGAGAGCATTAATGTTACACCAAATGTTACTGGAGCGACGTGAAGTGATGGACTTATCCACTAAAGCTGGACGTTTATACACTCAGTGCTGGTACCCTTTTAGCTTGACTTTTACACCTTATGTTCAAAACCAACTTTGGGGTACTTAATTGACTTCTTTTTCCCCCCTTTTTTGCTTTTTCTTTCTTGATTTGTTACCGCTGCTGCCAGGGTGGGTGGGAGGGTGGGAGGGGGGTTGGTGGGTTGGGTGGGTGGGGATTGGATTTGTTTGCTATTTGAAAATTGTACTATGCTATGTTCACTGCTATGTTTATGCTTTAATAAAAATGATTTAAACATAAAAACTAGCTGCAGCATAGGAAACAAAGCGTGGGGGGTAAATGGACAATACTCGGACTGGAAGAGTGTTACCAGCGGGGGTGTCGCATGGCTTGGTGCTTGGACTGGTGCTTTTCAACATCTTTATAAATGATCTGGACATTGGTACGACGAGTGAGGTGATTAAATTTGCAGACGATACGAAGTTATTCAGAGTAGTGAAGACCCAAGGGGATTGCGAAGATCTACAAAGTGACATAATCAAGCTTGAGAAATGGGCATCGATATGGCAAATGAGGTTCAACGTGATGCATGTCAGTAACAAAAATCTCATGCACGAATACAGGATGTCCGGGGCGGTACTTGGAAAGACCTCCCAGGAAAGAGACTTGGGAGTTATGATCGACAAGTCGATGAAGCCATTTGCACAATGTGCTGCGGTGGCAAAAAGGGCGAACAGAATGCTAGGAATGATAAAGAAGGGGATCACGAACAGATCGGAGTAGGTTATCATTGTGCGCCACCTGGAGTACTGTGTCCAGCCTTGGTTGCCGTACATGAAGGACATGGTACTACTAGAAAGGATCCAGAGAAGAGCGACTAAAATGGTTAAGAGGCTGAAGGAGTTGCCATACAGTGAGAGATTGGAGAAACTGGGCCTCTTTTCCCTTGAAAAGAGGAGACATGATCAAAACATTCAAAATACTGAAGGGAATAGACTTAGTAGAGAAAGACAGACTGTTCACCCTCTCCAAGGTAGGGAGAACGAGAGGGCACTCTCTAAGGTTGAAAGAGGATGGATTCCGTACAAACGTAAGGAAATTCTTCTTCACACAGAGAGTGGTGGAGAGCTGGAACACTCTTCCGGAGTCTGTTGTAGGGGAAAACACCCTCCAGGGTTTCAAGACTACACTGGACAAGTTCCTGCTAAACTGGGACGTACGCAGGTGAGGCTGGACTCATTTAGATCACTGGTCTTTGACCTGGGAGCCGCCGCATGAGCAGACTGCTGGGCAGGATGGACCACTGGTCTGACCCAGCAGCGGCAATTCTTATGTGTAGTGCAAAAACACAAAAGTGCTTTAAGTGAATTTCATAAATAAAAATATATAAAAATCTCTAGTGAATCTCATCCTAAAACTCATTAAATTACTAAATGTCTCCTCAACATTCACAAATTAATAGTACTTAGCTCAAAAACGACGTTCAAATTTCATCCATAATTCATTCAATTTCTTTAGTCCATGACTCTTTCTTCTTCAATTTTAAGTTGTCCCCACTGGAAAAGTGTTATACAGGTTCTACTAAGCCTAGTTTTGGGTAAATCCCTTTCTCAGGAGCCTTCCGTTTATCACCATCCAGCCAAGGGCTAAAAAATCAAGGTGTGAGTGAGCTGGGCAGCATGAACTCCATTGGATGGCTATGGAAAGCATACCTGATACTTACATCGGGGATAAAAAAAGGCCCGCCTTTATTTACGAAAGCAGTATTGAATCTTTTAATTGGATACTCTCACTCCTTATGGATTGAATGAGAATTTTGAATAGGGGCAATATTGTAAAACCTTTTGTTCCCCGTACTGGCTGCAGTTTGGATTGGATGACATCATTTCCGGGTTAGATTAAGTAGCAACATTCGTCTGCTGCCCAGCTCACTCACACCTTGAATTTTTAGCCCTTGGCTGGATGATGATAAATGGAAGGCTCCTGAGGGCAAAACAACAAAATAGACCAAACCATGATAACAGAATCACCTGATGCCTAACTTAATTGCTTTAATTAGCACAGTAATTGACCACACCATTTTAAAACAAATTAAAAACTTGGCATTTAACAGCATCTAAGGTCAAGTAGGCGTGGTTAGGGGCAGAGATGACCTTAGGCGCCACTATGCACAATTCTCTGTAAAGCATAGGTGCCTTAAATATAGGCCTTTAAAACCCTAGCCTACATTACTGGTGCGTAAGTTTTTTCTTGGGCGCCGGTAGCCGCAATTCTATTAAAAGTGCCTAAGCATGAATGATACGCAGCTGGCACCATTTTAGTAGGCACCAGCCAATTTAGGTGCCGTTTACAGAACTTGGGCCAATGTGACCACATTTTGTTTAACTTGGCTGGATCAGGATCATCAAAAACTGCAGGAATAAACAAAAGAACATCTGTGTTATATTAGTTCTCACAGTTAACCAAACTGATAGCTCAAACTTCTAACCACTGAATTACAGACTTAGGCCAGAGAACATTGGTCAAACAAGTCAACTGCAGTTTTTGACAACCCTTGATGCTTTCAAGATAGATGAAACGTGACCCCAGAGGATATGCTTTTTTTTTTCTTTAAAACTGCTGTCTTTTGTGGTGCTATTTCACTGCAGGTCTCTGGGTCTTCTAACACCAGTCTCCTTAGTTGTTTGTAATTTAGTCATATCTGTAAGCTTGAGCATGTCACTTGTTGATTCTATTTCCCGGTTATCAATCATAATAAAACCCTTAGCGCACATGCACACTTCAAACTCCGTTCCTCCGTGTCTTCATGCTTCCATGCCTCCGCATGCGCAGTAGAATAATCTCGCCTTCTGCCGCCGATCATCCGTGCCTGCGTCAGCTGATTTCCTGCCTTCTGCCCCGATCGTCTGACGCCGGCTGACTTCCTGACTTCTGCCGGCTATATGCTGCCAGGACTCCTCTTCTTCTCACCTTCTGACCAGCAGCGGCAGCTCAGTGTGATTATCATTTAGTCACACAGCTACCACTAGCTTTAGTTTAGCTTTAGCCGCAGTTTCATCAAGCAGCTGCAGGGCTTTTGCTAGGCCAGCCCACTTTAATGATGCAAGGCGGGCCAGCTTAGTAAAAGCCCCGAGGCTGCCTGATGAAACTGCGGCTAAAGCTAAACTAAAGCTAGCAGATGCTGAACAGGGAGAGCAGGGAATGGAGAAGGGGTACTGCTGGGCAGGGGGGGAGGTAAATGGAAGGGAGAAGAGCTACTGCTGGACAGGGGGAGCAGTGAAGGGGTACTGCTGGACATGGGAGGTAAAAGGAAGGAGAAGGACTATTGCTGGATAGGGAGAGCAGGGAAGGGGTACTGCTGGATGGGGGGAAGTAAAAGGAAGGGGGAAGGGCTATTGCTGGACAGGGGGAGCAGGGAAGGGGTACTGCTGGATGAGGGGAAGTAAAAGGAAGGGAGAAGGGCTACTGCTGGACAGGGGGAGCAGGGAAGGGGTACTGCTGGACAGGGGAAAGGTAAAAGGAAGTGAGAAGGGCTACTGCTGGACAGGGGGAGCAGGGAAGGGGTACTGCTGGACAGAGGAAAGGTAAAAGGAAGTGAGAAGGGCTACTGCTGGACAGGGGGAGAAGTGAAGGGGTACTGCTGGACAGGGGGGGAGGTAAAAGGAAAGAGAAGGGCTACTGCTGGATAGGGGGAACAGGGAAGGGGTATTGCTGGACATGGGAGGTAAAAGGGAGAACTGGTGCTGCTGGACAGGGGAGAAGGGGTACTGCTGGACAGGGGGAGCAGGGAAGGGAGAAAGGGTACTGCTGGACAGGGGGGGAGGTAAAAGGAAGGGGGAATTTGGGGGAGGGAAGAAGGACCAGAGGAGAAGCATGCAGGAGGCCCTGGAAACATAGTTAAAAGCACAGAAAAATAAAGTCACCAGACAACAAAGGTCAGGAAAATGATTTTATTTTTAATATAGTGATTGAAATGTGTCAGTTTTGAGAAAGGAAAGATGTTAAACTTTAACTGTGAGGGCTGCAGAAAAAAATAGTTAATGTCTTATTAAAGAAATTACAATTTTGCATGAGGTAAAAACTCTTTATCTATATATATAAAATCGGATGTATGTATGTATGTGCCGCGATCACGCAAAAACGGCTTGACCGATTTGAACGAAACTTGGTATGCAGATCCCTCACTACCTGGGGTGATATGTTCTGGGGGTATCGCGGCCAACCTGCACACCTAGGTGGAGCTACAAACAGAAAATCAGATTTCACCCATTCATGTCAATTGAAAAAATGTAAAAACTGCCTCCGCATAACCGGCTTGCCCGATTTGAACGAAACTTGGTATGCGGATCCCTCACTACCTGGGGTGATATGTTCTGGGGGTCTCACGGCCCACCTGCACATGTGGGCGGAGCTACAAACATAAAATCAGATTTCACCCATTCATGTCAATGGAAAAAATGTAAAACAGCTGCCAATGCAAAAATGGCTTGCCCGATTTGAACGAAACTTGGTATGCAGATCCCTCACTACCTGGGGTGATATGTTCTGGGGGTATCGCGGCCAACCTGCACATGTGGGCGGAGCTACAAACAGAAAATCAGATTTCACCCATTCATGTCAATGGAAAAAATGTAAAAACTGCCTCCGCAAAACCGGCTTGCCCGATTTGAACGAAACTTGGTATGCGGATCCCTCACTACCCGGGATGATATGTTCTGGGGGTCTCGCGGCCCAACTGCACACGTGGGCGGAGCTACAAACAGAACTTCAGATTTCACCCATTCAAGTCAATGGGAAAAATGTAAAAAGCTGTGGGACCGATTTGAACTAAACTTGGTATGCTGATCCCTCACTACCTGGGGTGATATGTTCTGGGGGTCTCGCGGCCCACCTGCACACATGGGCGGAGCTACAAACAGAAAATCAGATTTCACCCATTCATGTCAATGGAAAAAATGTAAAAAAACTGCCATTCTCACAGTAATTCCAACTACCTGGGGTGATATGTTCTGGGGGTCTCGCGGCCCACCTGCACACGTGGGCAGAGCTACAAACAGAACATCAGATTTCACCCATTCATGTCAATGGAAAAAATGTAAAAACTGCCTCCGCAAAACCGGCTTGCCCGATTTGAACGAAACTTGGTATGCGGATCCCTCACTACCCGGGATGATATGTTCTGGGGGTCTCGCGGCCCAACTGCACACGTGGGCGGAGCTACAAACAGAACTTCAGATTTCACCCATTCAAGTCAATGGGAAAAATGTAAAAAGCTGTGGGACCGATTTGAACTAAACTTGGTATGCTGATCCCTCACTACCTGGGGTGATATGTTCTGGGGGTCTCGCGGCCCACCTGCACACATGGGCGGAGCTACAAACAGAAAATCAGATTTCACCCATTCATGTCAATGGAAAAAATGTAAAAAACTGCCATTCTCACAGTAATTCCAACTACCTGGGGTGATATGTTCTGGGGGTCTTGCGGCCCACCTGCACACGTGGGCGGAGCTACAAACAGAACATCAGATTTCACCCATTCATGTCAATGGAAAAAATGTAAAAAGCTGCCATTCTCACAGTAATTCAAAAACGGCTTGACCAATTTGAACGAAACTTGGTATGCTGATCCCTCACTACCTGGGGTGATATGTTCTGGGGGTCTCGTGGCCCACCTACACACGTGGGCGAAGCTACAAACAGAAAATCGGATTTCACCCATTCATGTCAATGGAAAAAATGTAAAAAGCTGCCATTCTCACAGTAATTCACAAACGGCTTGACCGATTTGAACGAAACTTGGTATACAGATCCCTCACTACCTGGGGTGATATGTTCTGGGGGTCTCGCGGCCCTCCAGCACACGTGGGCGGAGCTACAAACAGAAAATCACATTTCACCCATTCATGTCAATGGAAAAAATGTAAAAAGCTGCCATTCTCACTGTGACCAATTTGGACGAAACTTGGTATGCAGATCCCTCACTACCTGGGGTGATATGTTCTGGGGGTCTCGCGGCCCACAACTCTATGTTGCTTGCTCAAGGGTGGGTTCACCCAAGAATTTATATGTTCTTGCTCCTGGAGGTGAAACTAAAATTGTTGTTTATAATCAAGTTTTGCGTTAGTTGTATTGTATTCATTTTGTCAAATATTTCACATTATAATTTGAATATATGTGTGTGTGTGTATGTATGTATGTTCCAGCATAACTCTTCAATGCATGGACAGATTTCAACCAAACTTGACATACACATTACTTACTATCTGAGGACAAACACTGTGGGGGTGGGAAGGGGGGGATATGTAAAAATGATTGAAAATGACAGATTTTAGTATCTACCCCATAGTGTTTTCGGGTTCACACATGAATACTCAGCATAACTCTGAAACGCATGGAGAGATTTCAACCAAACTTGGTACACATATGACTTACTATCTGGGGAAAAATATTGTGCAGGTGGGACGGGGTAAAATACTGTGTGGGTGGGAAGGGGGTGATATGTTAAAATTATCAAAAGCGACAGATATTAATGTCCAACCCATAGTTTTCGGGCTCGCAGAGATGAATACCGACACTCCCGATGCCGTTTAAGTCTAAGTTCAGCCCCATAGAGAGGGACATTCCTTTGGGACATGTGGAGGGTAGGGGGTTGGGACATGGGGGTGGGGCATATGGGACATGTGGGGGGGGTAACGTGGGGGGTGGGACATGTGGGACATAGGGGGGTGGGACATGTAGGGGGTTGGACATTTTGGGATAAATAAATATCCGGGCAACGCCGGGTTATCAGCTAGTAGTTTATAAATCTTTCAGGGGGAAACAGGGAAGGGATACTGCTGGACAGAGAGGAGCAGGGAAGGGGTGCTGCTGGACAGGTTAAAGATTTATAAGCTATAAAGAGTTTTACCTCATGCAAAATTGTCATCAATAATAATAAAAGCTAAGTGAAGGTTGATGGGGAAAGGGGAAATGGAGAGGGAGTTCTCTGGAGGTGAAGGACAGAGAAAAGGGACAGATTTTTAAGTTGGAGAAAAAGTGCAGAAATAGAGAAGGTAAAAAGGTAAATGGGAGCCTGAATATGGGGGTAAGACATAAGAATAACCATATTGGATCAGACTAATCTATTTTAGCACCAGTTAATGTAACGGGCTTAAACACTAGTTTATAAATATATTAAAAAGCAATGGCTCTTATACAGATCCGTGGCACATGCCACTATTCATATTTTTCCATTCATAAAATTAACCATATAGCCCAACTCCAATTGCTATCTTTGAACCAGTTCCCAATTCACAATAGGATACTGCCTCCTATCCCATGGCTTTTTAATTTCCTCAGGAGTCTCTCATGAAGTACTTTGTCAAATGCTTTCTGAAAATCCAGATATACTATATCTACATATTTGTTCACACCTTCAAAAAACATAGATTAGTAAGGTAAGACTATTCTTGGCTAAATTCATGTTGGCTTTGTCCCTTTGAACTATGACTATGAAGACCTTATAATAAGCTTTGTTAAGCAGTTAATGTAGGATTTACTGCACTGTAGACAGTAACACAGACCCAAACTACTGACTCCTGCATTAAAAAGACAGCTACTGTAGACCCCCCACACCTTTTTTGCTCCCTAACACGGAGTGGGTGGGATCTGGGCATGATATAGGATAGCAAAGGTGTGACCGGCTGTGACAGCTATTAAGTAGGTCAGTACTGTACATTCAACTGTCAGGACTGCCGAGACCAGAGTCAAACTTAGGGCCACATCAAGAAGCAGTAAGTGCAGCTCTGCTACCAGCAGTCCAGAAACACAGCACGCTATCAGTGATGCAACATCATATTCACCAATCTCCTCTCCCAGTCAGGCACCTAATATACACCCACACCAACATCAACCTGACTCCTTAATCAGGCACCCACAATTGCTCCTCCAACTGAAAAAAAACCCTCCTCCAAAATCCAACCCATGCCCCTTCCCCCTTAGGACTTACACAGACATCAGCTTTGTGAGTAGTGGGTCCCAGGTGACACCAAGTAGGCACCAATGACCCTTAATGGAAGTTTCCCGATTCTATCACTAGGAGTCATTCTTCCATATATGGAGCTCCATATGGAAGGATGACCCCTATCAAGATTACTGGTAGAGGCCATCACTGCCATTTTGGAATCAGGCACTAACCAAGGCTGCAACAAGGTGAATTGTTGCCGTCTGTGACCCACTGCCCATCAATGCCGCCCCTAAACTCCATCCCAGTAAGTCCTGGTGAGAGATCAAGGGGTGGAAAGTGGATTGGACTCTGGTGTACTGGAAATGCTACAGTACCTTTAGATAAATTAAGGTACTTTAAGATTACTAGTACCAGTTCCCAATTCACAATGGACTACTGCCTCCTATCCCATGGCTTTTTAATTTCCTCAGGAGTCTCTCATGAAGTACTTTGTCAAATGCTTTCTGAAAATCCAGATATACTATATCTACATGTTTGTTCACACCTTCAAAAAACATAGATTAGTAAGGTAAGACTATTCTTGGCTAAATTCATGTTGGCTTTGTCCCTTTGAACTATGACTATGAAGACCTTATAATAAGCTATGTTCTTGACTCTTTCTACTTCTTGCAGGTCAAAGGAGGTTACTTGTGACATCTTTTTACCAACATTGGGAAAGATAGCTTGCTCTGAAGGAGAACTTCTCACAGGAGAAGGATTAAGATGATGGATTCAAATAAAGTGGATTTGCTAAGTCTATCTTAGGAGAGCTCTCCAATTCTGAACCAGACAATATTGGGGGTGATGATGAACGGACTGAAAACTGGACAACCATGATGCTATCTTCTGAGTAGCTTGCAGGAAAAGATATTTCCTTTCTGAAGTTAAATGACTTCTAAGAGTAATCCTGAGGAAAATCAAAACCTATTAGGCTACTGTAAATCTTACTCTTTATAAAGTAACTCTTGTTCACTCTCTAAGGCAGAGATCTCAAAGTCCCTCCTTGAGGGCCGCAATCCAGTCGGGTTTTCAGGATTTCCCCAATGAATATGCATGAGATCTATGTGCATAAGAACATAACATAAGAACATAAGAACTGCCATCTCCGGATCAGACCCATGGTCCATCGAGTCCGGCGATCCGCACACGCGGAGGCCCAGTCAGGTATACACCTGATGTAGTTTTAGTCACCCATATCCCTCTATGCCTCTCATAAGGAGATGTGTATCTAATTTGCCTTTGAATCCCAGCACAGTGGATTCCTTAATAACCTCCTTTGGGAGAGCATTCCAGGCGTCTACCACTCGCTGCGTAAAACAGTACTTCCTGACATTTGTCCTGGACTTGTCCCCCCTTAGCTTCAAACCATGTCCTCTTGTCCGTGTCGCGTTGGACAATGTAAATAATTTATTTTCCTGCTCTATTTTATCGATGCCTTTCAGCATTTTGAACGTCTCGATCATGTCCCCTCGCAGCCTCCTCTTCTCAATGCATATTCATTGGGGAAATCCTGAAAACCCGATTGGATTGCGGCTCTCAAGGAGGGACTTTGAGACCCCTGCTCTAAGGTATGTAAGATATGTAAAGCAAAAATGCAGCCCAAATATGGAAGACCATTAATCTGCATGAAGTGCAGGTAGAGGTATGGCAAGAAAGCCTTAGATCATTTTATGGTATATAGAACAGCAGTAGCATGATGGGGGGGGGATTACTTGAATTTTTATATTTTATTTACAGCATTTGACACAATCATAAAACAGCAAAGAAAAAACACACTATGCCAAAGCCCACAATAAAAAGGCTAAAAAGTAGTTGAAGAATATGAATTTGGATGGCATAAATTTTATAAGGGGCTTATGGTGAGATGTACTTCTAGCTCCCTTTAGGTCAGTGGTCTCAAACTCAAACCTTTTGCAGAGCCACATTTTGGATTTGTAGGTACTTGGAGGGCCTCAGCAAAAAATAGTTAATGTCTTATTAAAGAAATTACAATTTTGCATGAGGTAAAACTCATTATAGTTTATAAATCTTTCCTTTTGGCTAAGTCTTAATAATAATATTGTCATTTATAGCTAAAGAGACATATGATCAAGAAACTCTTTTATTTTACTTTTGTGATTATGATAAACATACCGAGGGCCTCAAAATAGTACCTGGTGGGCCACATGTGGCCCCCAGGCCACGAGTTTGAGACCACTGCTTTAGGTGAAGTTCACATCAGTACCCTCTAAGGTGCCCCATTGCTCTGTTGGTACGTCTATGTGGCCAGTCCATTAGAATGTTGGCCACTGCCACATCCAAATGCTCTGTATTTGGACTTTTCTAAGTAGGATGTTTCTGTGGTCAAATATGGGTTATAAAGTTGGACATTCTAGTGGCCTAGATGTCCCGGCAGCCTAGATGTCTAAGTAGACGATTTTCAAAAAAATAATATTTGGGACGTCTAGTGGTTTGGATTTTGAAATGACTATTTTTGTATGTTCAACTCTGGACATTTTGAGGAAAGCGACCACATTAGACTTAGACATTTCTTTCAAAAATGCCCTTCCAAGGCAGTCATTTTAAAAAGGGCTATTCTCATTTGAAATCTGCATAATCTGCATAAACCAGCACGAAGATGTTTATGTAAGTTCATTTTATAAAGCTGGGATATGCACATCAAAAACAAAACTGCACGCAAATGGAAAGGGGTATGGTCTAGTCATGTTTACGGTAGGACTAGGGTATGACTAGAAGATGCACTTGTTTCCTGTTTCAGAAGCGGTTGAGATATTATTTTTGAGGCTGAGATGGTATAATCTTATGATTTTTGCTGATGTATGGGATCTTTATGTTGTGCAAATCCTGAAATATGTATGTAATACTGTTAGCTGCCTGGACAAGGTTTCACCATTTAGTGTGTAAGTTCTGTGTGGATTTTTTTTGCCTAGGTGCATTACTTTACATTTTTTAGCATTGAAGCCTAGCTGCCAAGTTGATGACCACTGTTCCAGCTGCCGTAGGTCCTGCGTCATAAAGTCAGGCACACTGCTTTTGCCTACTATGTTGCATAGTTTGGCGGCATCGGCAAACAGTGATACTTTTCCTCTAAGCCCTTGGGTCAAATCTCCTATGAATAAATTGAATAGAATCGGCCCTAAGACGGAGCCCTGAGGTACTCCACTCGTCGCTGCTGACGTTTTGGAGGTACCGTTTACCATCACCCTTTGAAGCCTACCATCTAGCCAATCCCTTACCCATGTAGTGAATGTATCCCCTAATCCCATCGATTTTAGTTTGTTCAACAGCCTGCGGTGTGGGACGCTATCAAAAGTTTTGCTGAAGTCCAAATATATCACGTCCAGGGACTCCCCGGCATCCAGATGACTGGTCACCCAGTCAAAGAAGTCGATATTCAGAACTTAACCAGCCAGCATTGCCATATAAAGATATGACTGTTTTATGTGATCCCATTTTTGTGGTTACCCTGGCCAGTTAAGTACTGATTATCAGCACTTAGCCAGCCCCAAGTGCCAACTCTGTCCCCAGAACAGTCCCAAAATAGTCAGCTTTCACTTAGACACTATCTGCTAATTTTCAGTGGTGATAACCGGTTAAATGCCATTGAAAGTTAGCAGATAGTCATTTCTTGCTGGTTAAATTGCTTTGAATATTGACCTGAATATTTATGCTGCATGTTATCCAACACATAAAACATCCATTTTTCTTGTATTTTAACACAGGCTCTTTAGTGGAGGTTTGAAAGTCCAAGATCCAATCAGTGAATGCCAAGATCTCTTAACTGAATATTGGATTCATTTCAGAAAAGTATTTTAAAAATTCGTAAAGTTGCCACTGGCAAGATAGAAATAAACAAAGGAAGAAAGGGAAAAAAAGGAAGACTGAAGAACAAAAGACAGAAGATATTTCTGCATAAAAATTCAGCACTTTTCCTGCTCTTTAACCCTGATATGACCAAATCAGGGAATGTTTCAGAATAAGTTACAATCAGAAATTAAAGATTTTAAATCAAAATTACCCCTTCTAATGCTTAAATATCTCAGGATATTATGAGGAAACCCATTATCTTCATTGTGGCTAACAATTAAGAAATCAGAATTCTTACTTCCTTATGTCTACAAATAACAGCTCTTTCTAAATTTGCCTCATCATGATAAATCTCCAAGGTGTAACTTCATTCATCATAATTCCCACATATATAACTAAAGCTCTAGGAATCTTCTTATGATTTTAGGTTGACTTTATTCTGGGGGGAGTTTCCTTTGAAGAAACGGTATTGCTTTTATGTTTATTAATTTATGTGTATATATTGTAACCCGCATGGATTATTTGGATATGCAGGATATAAGTGTTTTTAAATAAATAAAATATTTTCTTTTCCTACAAGAAGAGATTTGGGCTTTGAAGGAACAGAAGATAAAACAGGCAAACAAATTAATAGAAGATACTGATGTGTCTCGCAAGGACATTGATGTACTCACCATCGATATATGTTCAGGCCAGGGACTTTAAAGGCAAGCTTCCAGAGTGTCATCACCAGACTATGGGCTTGTTCAATGTATAATCTTTGATGCCTGAGCCTAATGCTTGCACTCAGTCTTGCAGGAAAATTATTAAACAGCAGTTGCCCATAAATAAAAGTCTGCCTTGCCTCAAATTCAACTCCAAAGAACAAGCAGCAATAAATATTCAATATTAAAAGGTTCAATCAGTGAATCTATCAACTTCAAAGATCACTTCTGGGGGAAGAGCAAGCTGCACAGGTAGGACGGACTCTACCTCAGCAGAGACGGAACGAAGCTACTTGCAAGCAACATCAAGAGAGAAGTTGAGAAGTTTTTAAACTAGGAAGAAGGGGAAAGCCGACAGTCAACCGAGAGAGAGAGTCGATGGTTCGGGAACCGGTATACCCAGAGGATACCGTGCAAGAAGATATAAGGAAAAACTCACCGGATTACAGGCAAGACAGATCGAAAAGGACACAAGAGGGAAGGAAATGCAGGAAAGGAACAGGCCGCAAACTCAAATGTATGTACATGAACGCAAGGAGCCTTAGAAATAAGATGGGTGAATTAGAATCTTTGGCACAAAAAGATAACTTTGACATCATAGGCATCACGGAAACATGGTGGACTGAGGAAAATGTCTGGGACACTATGCTACCGGGATACAAACTATACCGCAGGGACAGAGTGGCTCAAAAAGGTGGGGGCATTGCCATATACGTCAAAGAGAGAATTGAATCTACAGGAGAGAACACGCCACAACTGACGGATAAGTTAGAGTCTCTATGGGTCAAAATTCTGGGAACAAATGGCCTGGAAACGAAGATCACTACCAACCCCCAGGGCACTCCGAAGAAATTGATGGAGAAATGACGGATGAAATTAAACGCAACTGCAAGGGAGACAACGCAGTTATCATGGGTGACTTCACTATCTGGGAATAGACTGAAACCTAGGCACCTCCAGCTGCATTAGAGAGACCAAGTTCTTGGATGCTGTAGGCAATTGCTTCCTGAAACAACTTGTCAAGAAAAATACTAGAGGAAATGCAATTCTGGACTTAATTCTAAATGACCTGCGAGGACCGGCACAAGATGTAGAAGTAGAAGGGACGCTGGGAAACAAGCGATCACAATATGATCCACTTCGATCTGGACGTCAGGGTGAAACATCAGTCCAAAACGACAGCCACGGCACTGAACTTCCGAAAAGGGAATTATGAAGGGATGAGACTCATGGTAGGGAATAAGATTAAGAAGAGGATAAGCACTGTAAAAATGCTAGAGCAAGCTTGGTCCCTTTTTAAGGACACAGTCACTGAGGCGCAAAATCTATATGTACCGCGTATCAACAAGGGATCAAAGATGAAAAAGAACAAAAAACCGGCGTGGCTCACTGTAGAGGTGAAGGAAGCGATCACAGACAAGAAAACTTCATTTAAGAAATGGAAAAGGTCAAAAACAGACGAAAACTGGAACAAGCAGAAACAACATCAACACAGGTGCCATAAGGCAGTAAAAGGGGCCAAAAGGGACAAGAAAAAAATAACCCAGGAGGAGAAGAACTTCAAACCGTTCTTTCGATATATTAAGGGGAAACGACCTGTGAAAGATGCGGTGGGACCGCTGGATGACCATGGAATAAAGGGAGTGCTAAAGGAGGACAAAGCAATTGCCAACAAACTGAACACATTTTTTGCATCTGTATTTACCTAAGATGTACACAGCATACCGGAACCAATCAGGCTATATGCTGGAAACGAAGACAGAAAGCTGACAGGATTGACGGCCAGTCTAGAGGAGGTGTGTAAGCAGATTGATAAGCTTAAGGGCGATAAATCCCCGGGATCGGATGGCATCCATCCGAGGGTCATCAAGGAACTGAAAGGGACCATAGCTGAACTGGTTCAACTAATAGCCAATATGTCGATCAAATCGGGAAAGATTCCAGAAGACTGGAAGGTGGCGAATGTGTTGCCGATCTTCAAGAAAGGTTCGAGCGGAGATTGGGAAACTACAGACCGGTGAGTCTGACCTCAGTACCGGGAAAGATTGTAGAGTCGCTGATAAAGGACCGCATCATTGATCATCTTGACAGACGCCGGCTGATGAGGACCAGTCAGCACGGTTTTAGCAAAGGCATATCGTGTTTGACGAACTTGCTGCACTTCTTTGAGGGAGTAAACAGACAGATAGATAAGGGTGACCCGGTTGACACTGTATATCTGGATTTTCAGAAGGCATTTGACAAGGTTCCGCATGAACGACTACTTTGGAAAATTACGAGCCATGGAATTGAGGGTGAAATACTCACGTGGATTAAAAACTGTCTGGAGCATAGGAAACAGAGAATTGGGGTAAATGCTCAGACTGGAAGAGTGTTACCAGCGGGGTGCCGCAGGTCTCAGTGCTTGGACCCGTGCTCTTCAACATCTTTATAAATGATCTGGACATTAGTACGACGAGTGAGGTGATTATATTTGCGGACGATACGAAATTATTCAGAGTAGTGAATATACAGGGGGATTGCAAAGATCTGCAACGTGACATAATCATGCTCGAGGAATGGGCATCAACGTGGCAGATAAGGTTCAACGTGGATAAGTGTAAAGTGATGCATGTAGGTAACAAAATTCTCATGCACAAATACAGGATGTCCAGGGCGGTACTTGTAAAGACCTTCCAGGAAAGAGACTTGAGAGTTATGATCGACAAGTCGATGAAGCCATCCACACAATGTACGGCGGCAGTGAAAAGGGCGAACAGAATGCTAGGAATGATAAAAAAGGGGATCACGAACAGATCAGAGAAGGTTATCATCCCGCTGTATCAAGCCATGGTGCGCCCTCACCTGGAGTACTGCGTCCAGCACTGGTCACCGTACATGAAGAAAGACACGGTACTACTCGAAAGGGTCCAGAGAAGAACGACTAAAATGGTTAAGGGGCTGGAGGAGTTGCCGTACAGTGAGAGATTGGAGAAACTGGGCCTCTTCTCTCTTGAAAAGAGGAGACTGAGAGGGGACATGATCGAAACATTCAAGATAATGAAGGGAATAGACTTAGCAGATAAAGACAGGTTGTTCACCCTCTCCAAGGTAGAGAGAACAAGAGGACACTCTCTAAAGTTAAAAGGGGACAGATTCCGTACAAACGTAAGGAAGTTCTTCTTCACCCAGAGAGTGGTAGAAAACTGGAACGCTCTTCTGGAGTCTGTCACAGGGGAAAACACCCTCCAGGGATTCAAAAGAAAGTTAGACAAGTTCCTGCTGAACCAGAACGTATGCAGGTAGGACTAGTCTCAGTTAGGGCACTGGTCTTTGACCAGAGGGCCGCCGCGTGAGTGGACTGCTGGGCACGATGGACCACTGGTCTGACCCAGCAGTGGCAATTCTTATGTTCTTATGCTTGGACTTTAGTTTCATATCTGGGCTATGTTAGCCAGAAAAAAAATCCTAGTCATCAAGTCTTAATATAATTGAAAATTCATAGGAAATGAATGCATTCATTGTGGTAGGCGGTGACATTTTCGTTACAAGGAGGGCTGCACTTTAATAACATAAAGAAAACCATAGTGAGTAAGAATGAGGTCCACTGAGCCCAGCATCCTGTTCTGGACAATGGCTAGTCAAAATTACAAGTATCCTATGGCTTTCTTATCAGCCATAATTGCAGAAATTTTGAAATCATAAGTCACCACAAAATCCCAACACTTTGGGGCAAACAGACTGAAAAATATGATAATTGAGAAAAAGGCCTGAATGTTTAAAGCAGTGCCAGGTACTATTTTGAGGCCCTCAGTATGTTTATCATAATCACAAAAGTAAAATAAAACAGTTTCTTGATCATATGCCTCTTTAGCTATAAATTATAATATTATGATTAAGACTCAGCCAAAAGGAAAGATTTATAAATTATAAAGAGTTTTACCTCATGTAAAGTTGTAATTTCTTTAATAAGACATTAACTATTTTTCCCTCCAAGTACCTACAAATCCAAAATGTGGCCCTGCAAAGTGTTTGGGTTTGAGACCACTGGTTTAGAGTAATTCACCACCGTTCCGCATGTAAAAACAGATTGGGGTAGGTCTCAGTACATGATCCTGTCTCATATCAATTGCACATGTGCAAAAAGGCTTTCTAGTCTTTTCTTGTTAGGCGCATTATGTCATCAGCACAAATAAGGTTATCAACATATGTTATGGCACTAAACTCAACCTGCTTATCTTTGGAAAATTAAAATCATTATCTCAGTTAAATTGTTCCAGAGATTATTTAGAATATATTAACAAGTAGTAAAAGTGCTCACCATGAGAGTAGCACATTTTGGAGCTCTGAAGTAGAGAATGACACAGTGACAAAATTCATCACCGTTCCCGTCCCCGCGGATAACCGCAGGAAACCATCTTCATGTCATTCTTTAAGGAGAGAGGGAAGAATCAGAGTATGAATGGCCACAACCACTGACCCAAAAGCTTTGCTTTGAAGAATGCTGGTGTAGAAGGACTGAGGTTGAAATACACACTAAAAATGACATGGGATTATTTCCCAGGGTTATCCGCGGGGACGGGAACGGTGATGAATTTTGTCACCGTATCATTCTCTACTCTGAAGGTAGACATTTTCCTCCTCAGACACTGCCTTCCAAATCCTCCTCCTCCTCAGTCTCTTCCAAAATCCCTCCCCACCAACAGAGACTCCTACTCTCCTTTACTATCATTCCCATATCAGTGCTTCTGTTAACATTCATTACTAACCTGCAGCAAACTTCTTTAGAAAACATTTACAGTAGGCATGAAGGCTAAGCAAGTAATAGAATTCAAGAAATTTGGGACACACAGATGATCCTTATTCATGAAGAAATAAAGGGTGTGTTAGAGGTTAATTATAGTCTAAAGCAGGGGTAGGCAATTCCAGTCCTCGAGAGCCACAGGCAGGTCAGGTTTTCAGGATATCCACAGTAAATATGCATGAGATAGATTTGCATCTCAAGGAGGCAGTGCATGTAAATCCATCTCATATATAGTCATTGTGGATATCCTGAAAACCTGACCTGCTTGTGGCTCTCGAGGACCAGAATTGCCTACCCCTGGGGTCTATAGTTTTGAAAAAGAGCAAACTGGGCAAAATAAACAGAACTTATGATCCTCACCTGATTTCTTATTTTAAATTTCTATCTCCAGCCCTGCAGTGCAGTCAAATATTTAACATACAGTTAGCTTGTAGATTGTTCTAAACTTAAATTTAGTACAGTGCAGTCAAATATTTCATGCACACAATGAAGTATTCCTGCCTCAGAAAACTACCGCTATATATATATTTTCACAAGTCTATAATTGTAAATTGACAAGAATTTATGCCTCTAACTGTAATATCAGACATTACTACACCTTCCGCTACACTACTCCACTTACCAGTGTGCATCCATTAAAAAACTATACAGTTTTCTATATATCATACATCCAGCATAAATTAAGATGTACAAATACACATACGTAAAATGTTTTCATGCAGTTTCACATTTATTAACCAGAAAGTGAACTTCATTTGCAATGGTAGAGTCACTTACGTCTTTAGTTTTGAAGTGGCCTCATCAGCCATGCATTTCTCTCTTTCATAAGCATGTTCCACTTCTCTGAACTGATGCTTTAACATATCCAAATGAGATGCAACTTCTGCATGGCTAGCCTTTTCTACCTGCAAATTTCCTTCAAGGTCTCGGATTCTTAGCTGTCATATGAAAGCAAAACCAAGAGAAACTAGTTTTCTTAAGAGTTAAAATATCCTTGATAAATAGCCTAAAACAACCCAAATGGTAAAACTGTTTCCTTGGTCAATAGAAAGTCCTGCAAGTTTATTTTGCATATTTAAATATTCCATATTCACAATGGCTCAAAATAAGAAAATTAAAATATTACATTAAAATATACATGTGCTAAATTTAAGTTTAGAACATCTACAAGACAACTGTATTAATTCAGGAGTCCAGTCCTTATCAGTTCCCCATCTTATGTGATAATGCCAGTATTTTCTCCATTGAATTTTTTAGTGCCAGAAAGAAAAGCAGTGTTACTTACCTGTAGCAGGTGTTAGCCAAGGACAGCAGGCAGATATTCTCACATGTGGGTAACATCATCCACAGAGCCCGGTACGCACAGTGCAAAAGTGTACTATCACTTTAAAAGACTGAAAAGTCTCAAGACTGCCAGTGCCTTCCTGACCAACATCAACTCAAGGGACCATCAGTTCAATAAAAAATGCTAAGAAGCCAACTAGAAGAGGTGGGAAGGTTGTGAGAATATCTGCCTGCTGTCCTTGGATAACATCTTTTACAGGTAACTGTGCTTTATCCTACAACAAGCAGGCAGTATATTCTCACTTGTGGAACTCCCTAGCTGTCAGATGTACTAGTTATCAGACGTACTCAATGGGAGTGGAACATAGATGGGATACTGAAGTTGCCATTGCTCTGACTTAATGTGCAGTTACACGACCTTCCAGCGACCGCCCAGTCTGAGCGTAGCAAAAGGAAATACAGTCCACCAGCCATGTAGAGATGGTTCTCTTGGTGACAGGAGCTTCAAGTCTGTTAGGATAAAAGGAGAGGAACAGCTGAGTGGAAGTTCTGTGTGAGGTTTGGTCCAATCCAAATAATAAGCAAGAACACATTTACAGTCCTGTGTGTAAGAATGTGGTCTTGGAAAGAAGATTGGAAGAACAATAGACTGGTTAAGGTGAAATTCAGAGACAATTTTAGGGAAGAACTTGAGATGAGTGCAGAGAACAAATCTTATTATGGTATAATGTTATAAAAGATGGATCTGACACAAGCACCTGAAGATCACTGACTCAGTGTGCAGACGTGATAGATATAAGGAAGGTTACTTTCCAAATCAGAAATTTGAAAGATGGGCCGTGATCTGAATACTGACAGGACGACTTAGAGTGTTTTTCCTACCTTCGGAAATGCCGAAAAGAAGGGGTAGGAGCGTTGGTGGTGCCTCCCAGCGCTCGAGACCCATGGTTTCTACAATTGAAGACATTTTCAGACGTCTTCAAAACGAGCAAGCCGGTTCGGGGATTCGCCCATTGGAAGCGTCAGGGCAGAGAGGAGTGCTTCGACGGAAACCCACGGGTTAGATGTGACTCTGAGCCCCGAAGTCATGACCCCTCCCCTTCAGCCGCTGCCGCTGGGAGCTAGCTCACCACGAGAGTAGAGCACGTCCGATGAGACAGTGTTCTCCTCTCGAGAGGCCAGTATAACGGAGGGCCTGCTGCAAGAAATAACCCAGAAGGATTCGTTCCCTTTGGAGAAATCAAGCCATCAAGACATCTCAAGACGTCAGAGAAAGGGCAGGAACGCCGGAAGAGGAAGCAGCGTAGACGCAGGGCTAAGAGAAGGGGCAGGACCGCCGGCAGAGGAAGCAGCAGGACAATGGTAGGAAACTTCTACATGATGGGGGGGGGTGGGGAGGCTGTGGGGGTGCGAACGGTCCGTCGGGGTGGGGGTGCGGGTGCGTGTCCAGCGCGAGCGGTCCTTCGGGGTGCGGGTGCGAGCGGTCCTGCGGGGGGGTGAATCGGACGTCGGGGGGGGACATCAGGCTTTCAGGGTGGGGACAGGACTTCAAGGGGGAGAGGAGAGTCGGGGCGGGCTAAAGGACAGTGGGCTGGCCAGAGGAGAGTCGGGGCAGGCTAAAGGAGAGTCGGGCTGGCCAGAGGAGAGTCGGGGTGGGCTAAAGGAGAGTCGGGCTGGCCAGAGGAGAGTCGGGGCGGGTGAAAGGAGAGTCGGGCAGCGATGGGAGAGTCGGGGCGGCATGCGCGGTATACAGGTGTGCGCGGTATATAAAAATTTACTTACATAAATTACAGTTCCCCGCGCGCTATACTCGTGTGCGCGTTTTACACGGGTGCGCGGTATATGAGTGAAAATACGGTAGTAAAGTATCTAGTTGTTGAGAGAAATATGCCACACTGTGAGAGCCAACAAACGTAGACTAAGATGAACAAGCATACCCTCATTCTGTGTCAGCAACATTAGAAAGACTTGAAGTGTGATGGATTCTCATACACTGAACTGTAGGAAACCACATTTGACGAGGCAATTGAGCACAATGAGAATCATAGTTGCTTGTTCTTGGCAAAGTTTGAATAAAGTCTTCCCAATTAGAGGTATAGAAGGGAAAGCATATAGAAATGTGTCTCTCCAAACAATTGGAGTGTAGATTCTGGAACAGAAGATTGGAAGCTTGCGATTGTAAGGTGAAGCAAAGAGATCCAATCTCTGGAAATCTGATGTAAAACAATTGAATTGAGTGACTACTCGTGAAGTTGTAGAACTCTGCTCAACTTGCCTGGTAAGACATTCTGTTTTCCTGCTAAATAAACTGCTTTGAGAAGCATGTTGCAAGGAATTGCCCAAGACCAAATTTTTCTCACTTCTTGGAGAAGTGGATGAGACTATGTGCTTCCTAGTTTGTTCACATAGAACATGGTTACTTGGTTGTCTGTACATACGAGAACTATTTGATTGAGGAAGTGATCTTGGAATATGGAAACATTTCGAATTGCACGACATTCAAAGAGATTGATGTGAAGAGTTTTCTCTTGCAGATTCCAGCTGCCCTGAGTGTGAAGGCCATTTAGGTAAGCTCCCCAACAGAGCATAGAAGAAGAGAAGGCCCCTGGACAGATTGGCCAGTGATAACCACCACTGAAGGGACTGATTAAGTGCTGATGTAAAAAAAGTCTTATCCATAGCATGTGAGATGGATCATGTAATATCATCACCTGTCCTGATCTTATTTCATCTAATTTTCATTATTATTATATGAGGGTAAATCAAAAAATAAAGGCAAAATACATTTAACAGCTTTAATGGAAGTAAATGTGAGCAATTGAACATATCACTTTTCCACATAGTCTCCATGCAAGACCACACATTTATTGTATCGTTCAACTATCTTCCACATTCCTGCAGAGAAGTTTTTCAGCTGCTCCCAAAGCCAGATAAACACCGCTTCCTTTACTTCATCATCTTAGAAAAATCTGTGACCTCACAGCAACTCCTTCAGTGGACTGAAGATGTGATAATCGCTAAGTGCCAGGTTCGGGCTGCAAGGAGGATGTGAAAGATGTTCAGGGGCGGGAAACTGCACGGGGACACCAGGAAATTCTTTTTCACTGAAAGGGTGGTTGATCGCTGGAATAGTTTTCCACTTCAGGTTATTGAGGCCAGTAGCGTGCCTGATTTTAAGGCCAAATGGGATAGACACGTGGGATCTATTCACAGAGAAAGGTAGGGAAGGGTCACTGGGGTGGGCAGACTAGATGGGCCGTGGCCCTTATCTGCCGTCTATTTCTATGGTTCTATGTTTCTAAACCCAAGCTGTTGTATTGTCTCTTCTGCTGCCACTGCTACTGCTGTATGCTGTTATGGTGCAGCAAATCTGTTTTGGACAACATTCCTCTTCTTTTGCTACGAATTGCAGGTTTAAGTTCATTTCGCAGCAATGCGCAATAATTTTCACTTTTCACTGTTTGCCTGTGCGCTTGAAAATGTGTAAGAATAGGCCCCTTCATGTCCCAACAGAAAGTTAACAAAGAAAACACACTATGTTGTTCTTCGATGGTGCAATCTTGCAATGGAGCGTCCATGTTTCTGACCTCGTGACTGCCACACAACTAAAGGTCAAGTGCTACACTGTGTGTGGACGAACTATTCAATAGCTCTGTTCCGGTTAACATGTAATTTAACAATTGCCTCTAATTTTTGATTTGCCCTTGTACCAAATTTTATCAATCTGATAATAATGGAGATGAGTCTACTATTGATTATTTTCTAGCTGACATCTCCACAACTAATTACTACAAATAGGGAGAAATTAGATGCTCCTATTGACGTTAGGGAAATACAACAGGCACTTAAATCTTTCAAACCTAACAAAACTCCAGGTATGGATGGATGTACTGCCAAATTTTTTCATAATTTTGAATAAGTTCTTGTCCCTCACTATTCTCTCTATATTCTTATTTTCTGTCCAGGGAATGCAAGTCTGGGGACAATAACTGAACTGAACAGTAGTCCTACCCAAAGCCGGTAGGGACTCCCTAGAAGTCTCTAATTATCGTTCCATATCTCTGATCAATATCGATGCTAAAATATATGCTAGAATTTTGGCAGATAGACTGATGGAACCCTTATAATATTTGATTGCTCCTGAACAAATGGGTTTTATCAGCGGTAGATCTCCTCAAATAATATTTGTTTATGTCTCCATCTACCTCATATAATCTAAACAAATTGACCACCCTGCCTTCTTGGTATCTCTAGATGCCAAGAAGGTCTTAGGACAGAGTGGAGTGGCCCTATTTATTCAGAACATTACATTGATTTAGTTTTAGACCTACCTTTTTCCGCATGATTGCCCATTTATACATTAACAATACTATGTCTCTGTAAGGTTTTGCAGAGGGTGTTGCAGACAAGCCCCCAATATGTAAAGTGGTGGCCCTACAACCTGCCAGAGGTCCTCGGTACAGTACCCTCCGGAGGTTCAGAAGGAAGTGAAATTAATGGCAATGATAGCCAAGAATGGTTGCATAAAGAATAGATTGTGCAAGAAATACGCTTACTATAACAAAGATGCAATGCTTATAAGAAAGAAACATCAAAATATGAAGAATGGGCCAAAAAGTGGCAAATGAGCTTTAACATAGGGAAATGCAAGGTCATGCATGTAGGGAAAAAGAACCCGATGTTCAGCTACAAAATGGGGGGATCACTGCTAGGGGTAAGTAACCTTGAAAGAGACTTGGGAGTGATGGTAGACACAACCCTGAAGGCGTCGGCACAGTGCGCCACAGCCTCAAGAAAAGCAAACAAAATGTTGGGTATCATTAAGAAGGGTATCACGACCAGGACGAAGGAGGTCATCCTGCCACTGTATCGTGTAATGGTGCGCCCGCATCTGGAATACTGTGTCCAGGCCTGGTCGCCGTACCTCAAGAAGGACATGGCAGTACTTGAGGGAGTCCAGAGAAGAGCAACTAAACTGATAAAGGGTATGGAAAACCTCTCATATACTGACAGACTGAAAGAGCTGGAAAGACTGTTCTCCCTGGAAAAGCGGAGACTTACAGGAGACATGATAGAAACCTTCAAGATCCTGAAGGGTATAGAAAGGGTAGACAGGGACAGATTTTTCAGATTATGGGGAACCACAAGTACAAGGGGGCACTCGGAGAAATTAAAAGGGGACAGGTTTAGAACAAATGCTAGAAAGTTCTTTTTCACCCAGAGGGTGGTGGATACATGGAATGCGCTTCCGGAGGCTATGATAGGCCGGAGCATGTTACAAGGCTTCAAAGAAGGTTTGGATAGGTTCCTAGAGGATAAAGGAATTGAGGGGTACAGATAGGAGTAGAGGTAGTTTTAGGGATACCGATAGGAGTAGAGGTAGTTTTAGGGATAGTCTGGGACCACTGCTCAGGCAATGGGCCTGATGGGCTGCCGCGGGAGCGGACCGCTGGGCGAGATGGACCTCTGGTCTGCCTCAGCGGAGGCAACTTCTTATGTTCTTATATGCTTGGTACTAAAGTACAGAAAAATATTCTATTATACATCTGTTGAACCTCAGAGCTGTGTCAAGGCCTTTTTTTTTACACTTTAAGCACTGATAATTTAGATGTAATTTAGGGCATTCTGAGGCCTGTCTACAGTGACATCACCAAGATCAGAATATGTTTAATATAATCTCCCATAGGCCTTTGCTAGCATTGGTTAGGTCAACAGAAAATACTGACAGCTATCCGACAGACTCTTCTTTATCCCTTGTGCAGAGGTACTAGGCAAGGATGTCCTCTTTCCCCTTTGTTATTCAAAATCACATCTGAAACTCTCTTATGTGCTTCTCAGATTCAGGGAATCTCAATTGGTGAAGCTGAATATAAATTATCTGCCTATGCAGATGACATATTATTGTATCTCTCTTCCTGCTTTGCTCCAACTAATAGATACCTTTAGATCCTTTTCAGGATACAAGATTAATTGGAGCAAATCAGAACTGACGCCCTTAAATATTCATTGTACCAAGGCTATATTTTCTTAATTTCCCTTTCAGCGGCAGACTCAGGGTTTGAAATACTTAGGGATCATATTACTGCCGAATCTCATAGACACTAGTAGAACAAATCAACAATGGGCTTTACAGAAGGTTACTACCTTATGTCAGCAATGGGATCCCCTGTACTTGAATTAGTGAGGAAAGCTTGGAACTATTAAAATGTCAATGCTTTCTACTACTTTATGTCTTGATACTGTATTTTGTAGTTTCTTTGTTCAGCCTTTTGTATGCCTTTTTGTATCTACAGTACACTTTTTCTTCATATCTCTTTAGTAATTAATTCTTCTTCTATATTCAATATAATTTAGATTGTGAGCCCACTGGGACAGAGAGGGTATTCTTTTAGTCTGTAATGTATCCCTCATTCCAATTGTATTAGTATTGTAAACTGCTTAATACTTATGTGCAAACGGTATATCAAATTTAATAAATCGAATCAAATATCCCCTATTGTATACTATGTATATGATGCCTTTATTCTTCTCTAATCATTTTTATGATAGCATTATGAAGATGGTATCTCGCTTTCTTTGGCATAATAAAAGGCCGAGGATTACTATTAAAACCTTGCTATACTCTAAAGAAAATGGAGGTGTTAATTTTCCTCATTTTTACAACTCATATGTGCTTTCTACTTAGACAAGGTATGCTTTGGTTTCACTCCAACACATCTATGTCAAAACGGGTGTCACAAACAGGCATTCATTAATCCCATGCAGCATCTGCTTGGCTCCTCTCTAGCTAAAGAACGTAAAAATCACCCTATTTTGTGGGCTACTTTACAAGTCTTACAGTTTCTGAATAAATTTTTCCCATCTTCCATATAACAATCACATTCATTGCCCTTATGAAGGAATCCATATCTTCTGATCGCTCCATACAATGTTATTCCCACCATCCGGCGTGTCTACTCTATTGCTGATTTTGGTATCATCTGAAAAGAAGCTAATCTTGCCCGACAACCCTTCAGCAATATCGTTTATAAAAATGTTAAAAAAAACAGGCCCAAGAACAGAACCTTGAGGCACACCACTGGTAACCTCCCTTTCCTCTCTTGCTGCTTGCACATGACTTCCGCCCCTTCATGGGCTGCGTGGCACATGAATACAGATAATCCTCAAATGACCATCTACCATAAACTTGGAAGGAATCCAAGATATCCTAGACTGAAGAGTCCATCACACTTGTTTTTAAGCAAAATAGAGGCATTTTGAGGCAGACAAGAGGCTTTTATTTTCAAATTAGGAAATCCAAGATGGCTGCCAAAGCAGCAATTCTAACATCAAAAACGGCCCAGGGGAGCTACACTGGGTATTATAAATTAGCAATTTTAGGATTTTAGAGGTGGGGGAACCTAAATCTAACCCTAGAAATTTTTTTAAAAAAGAGACTTTTAAAGACTACCCCCCTGATTTTTTTTCCCAGGCTATCAGCCTGTTAGTTACTGTGCCATGCTGTGTGCTTGGGGCTGCAAGTGTGGAAGCTGTAAACAGCTTACAAGGAGAACCTCTTGCTTAACAAGCATGGAATCCATACTGCTTGTGTCTTTTGACTGCCTCTTGGGCCCAATGAACTGGCCAGTGAGCTCAACCCCCACTGGATCACCCACACACAAATGGGGGGAGGAAAGCAGTAGGTCCCGAGTCTGAAAAAAACCACCATGGAACTACTCAACCTGCACTTAATGAACCTAGGGTGAGCTTTGCTACCAAGAGAATAGTCACTGGACCCCCAAACCGTTAGTGCAGGCTGTCCAAGAGGGTGCACTGCAAAGTTGTTTGCCCCTTGGGAGCAGACCCTCAACCTCAGAGTCTGTTCTCTACCGAAGCCAGAGATGTCCCAAAAGAGGGATCCCTTTGCAGCACTGAAAAGCCTTACAAAACAGCAAAAAAGACTGAGTTTAAATGAAAAGAAACAAGAGCAGATAAAGAATCTCCTACCATCTCATTTGCAGAGAGACGACTGAGGAATTGTAAGACAGCACAGAAGCTCCCTGCAAGAATTCTCACGAGAAGGGATTCACTACCCACACATTCAGGAATGAAGTGTCTATTGCATTAGACATCATGTAATAATTTAAAAACTTATGTTTTTACTCAGTTTCTATTTGGTTAATATTGCATTTTGTTTAAAGATGCAAAATAATTCAATGTAGCATATAGGTTACACTGCTTACACTAGTCCTTTATAAAGACATATATGCACCATGTGTCTTTATTAAATAACACCTAAGTAAGGGCCTACTTAACCAAGTGTGTTATTAACAAAATTACCTTCAAAGTGTACTGCAAATTTAAAAAGTCTATATATAATTACCTGAATGATTTCTGAATTAAATTTGGATTCTAAATGTGCTGCTCTCTCTGCTTCAATGTTTTCTTCCAATTTTTTCATTCTGTCTGTAATTGTCTGAAGAAAAAAAAAGACAAATTTAAGAAAGGATATAGAGAAAAATGTTCTGGTAATATTAGATATCACAGTGAATCAGCAATCATTTCATTCTGCTTTTTCATGTGATAAAATTACTTTCTACTACTACATCATACTATACCTGGAAAAAAATTCAAAGGTTTTCTTTTTGTTGTTGTTTTGCAGAAAAAGGAAACATATTTCAAATGGTGCACATTTGGACAAAGCCCATGCGATTTTGTACTTCTGAAAATACTCAAGTGCATACATACCTTCCTTTTGAAAACTGCCACAGATGCAAAGTACATCCATTTAAGTGCATTTCTTTTTTGTGTTGGCAGAATTTTGCTTCAAAAGAATGCATAAATATTTCAAAAATGCAATTTACATTTCTACCTTTTCTTAAGCATGCTGCCAGGAATGTATCCAGTCAACTTGACAAGTATGTGTGCTGTTGACATATGTACTTGCATAGGAGACAATTCTATAACTGGGCACTTCCCTTTAAGATGCAAGGTGAGACTAATCTGTAAAGAACATAGATTGTGTTATGGAATACTAGTGTAAACCGGTGTCGTCACCAGGCTTGAGGAGAGGGGGGGGTGCAGCCAGTACATAGCTCCAGGGCCTATGAAGCTCAAGGAGGCCCAATGAAGCACAAGAAACATCACGAAAACCGAAACGTGTCATTCTCTCGAGAAGGAGACATCCTTGCAAATTAAGACAAAGAACGGTGGAGAACCTTTGCATACAAGCTCGCAAAGCGTTGAGTGAACATAAAGCAATAAAAGGCTGTGACAATGATAAAATACTTTTGAGTGACATCATACGATTCAAGATTCAACAAACAAAAACTTGCGAAAGTGACTATCAATGAGTGTTCTCACGTGTTCATTCCTAGCTCAGATTACTCTTCCTTGCTTTCCCATCGAATCCCGGGAAGAAAAAGAAAACGGGACATGAGCCACGTTGATTCAACGTGGACTGCAAAGAAGACTTTACAGGACAGCGAAGGAAGAAATAATTCCACAGGCTAAAGTTCCTTGTAAATGCTGTAATTGTAGCATAAAGGACCCACTGACATCACGTGCCTTTTTGTCTACATTATCGAGAGATTCGAGACTATAAACGGCTTGACGGTTAGCAGAAAGACAATAGCAATATTGTTCTAACTTTAGAACCACTAACAAAATTCTCGATATCAATACGGCAAATTTCTATGTTCTATATTTCATTTCAGGAACCAGCTTTAAACATGTCATTTCAAAAATCTAGAGCTCAAAAATGTAAAGAAAAACAAAAACGTGATGAGATTAATAAAAAAAGACTGCAAACACTCTTTCAAGTTGGCATTAATACAAAACAAGAGAAACTGACAAAAAAGCACAGTTACTTACCGTAACAGGTGTTATCCAGGGACAGCAGGCATATATTCTCACATGTGGGTGACGTCATCTACGGAGCCCCAGCGCGGACAGCTTTTCAAGCAAACTTGCTAGAAGTTTCAAGTTTGCACACTGCACCACGCACGTGCATGCCTTCTCGCCCACTAGAGGGCGCATCCCACCTCGTGGTCCTCAGTTCCATAACTAGCAAAGAAGCCATCCCCGGGGAGGCGGGCGGGTTGTGAGAATATATGCCTGCTGTCCCTGGATAACACCTGTTACGGTAAGTAACTGTGCTTTATCCCAGGACAAGCAGGCATGATATTCTCACATGTGGGTGACCTCCAAGCCAACCAAAAAAAAAGGGCAGGTGGGAGGATGGCAATTTAGGAAAACAGATTTTGCAAAACTGACTGGCCAAACCGGCCGTCACTCCTGGATAAAGTGTCCAGACAGTAATGAGAGGTGAACGTATGAACCGAAGACCAAGTGGCAGCTTTACATATATCCTCCATAGGAGTGGATCGGAGGAAAGCTATCGAAGCTGCCATCGCTCGGACCCTATGCCCCGTGACTCGACCCGGGGGCGGAAGTCCAGCCTGAGTATAGCAAAAGGAAATGCAAGCAGCCAACCAGTTAGACAGAGTGCGCTTGGAAACTGGATGCCCTAATCGATTGGGATCGAAGGACAAAAACAATTGAGGAACCTTCCGATGAGACCTGGTGCGTTGAAGGTAATATGCCAACGCCCTCTTACAGTAAAGCGTGTGAAGCGCCGTCTCGCCAGGATGGGAGTGGGGCTTAGGAAAGAACACAGGAAGGACAATGGACTGATTGAGGTGGAAATCAGAAACAACTTTAGGTACAAACTTAGGATGGGTGCGGAGAACCACCTTGTCATGATGGAAGACAGTGAAAGGAGGGTCCGCAACCAAAGCTTGCAACTCCCCAATCCGCCTAGCGGAGGTGAGGGCAATCAGAAACACCACCTTCCAAGTCAGAAATTTCAAGAGAGACTCGTTGAGTGGCTCAAAAGGGGGTTTCATCAGTTGAGCTAAGACCACATTCAAATTCCACACGACAGAAGGAGGCTTAAGAGGGGGACAAACCCTGAGTAACCCTTTCATGAAGCGTGTTACCAAAGGATGGAGCGACAGAGGGCGTCCATCCAGATGTTGGTGGAAAGCAGAAATAGCACTAAGATGAACACGCACCGAAGTGGTTTTCAAGCCAGAGTGCGACAGATGGAATAAATAGTCCAAAACCGAGGATACCGGAACCGATACCGGATCCAGGTGAAAAGACGAACACCAGGTGGAGAACCTGGTCCATTTCTGCGAATAACAAAGCCTCGTCGAAATCTTGCGAGAGGCTTCCAACACCTCCCTCACCGATTGAGACAGATCCGGAGGAGTTAGGGAGCAAGAAACCAAGCTGTCAGGTGCAATGACTGCAGATTGGGATGTAACATGGATCCTTGACTCTGAGACAGCAGAGAAGGAAACACAGGCAGAAGAAGAGGCTCCCTGGCACTGAGCTGAAGCAGCAGGGAGAACCAGTGCTGACGCGGCCACCGAGGTGCAATGAGAATCATCGTGGCCGTGGACGATTTGAGATGTACTAACGTTCGCATGATCAGAGGAAAGGGAGGGAACGCATACAGGAACCTCCCCTCCCAATCTAGAAGAAAGGCATCGGCCTCCAGACGGTCCCGCGAGTACATCCGAGAACAATACAGGGGCAGTTTGTGGGTCTCCGGAGAGGCAAACAGATCCACCTGTGGCGTTCCCCAGCGAGCGAAAACCTCGCGCAGAACTGCGGAGTGTAGAGTCCACTCGTGCGGTTGCAGAAGTCGACTGAGTTTGTCTGCCAGACAATTCAGTTCTCCTTGGATGTAGACCGCCCGAAGGAAGATGTTCCGGGAGACCGCCCACTCCCAAAGGCGAAGAGCCTCCGAGCAGAGGGGCCAAGACCCCGTTCCACCCTGCTTGTTCACATAGTACATTGCCACTTGATTGTCCGTGCGGACGAGGACAACCTGATTCTGCAATATGTGAACGAAAGCTCGAAGTGCTAGAAAGATGGCCCGAAGCTCTAGCACGTTGATGTGACACCGACGGTCCTCGGCAGACCACAGGCCCTGCGTGCGAAGACCGTCGAGGTGGGCTCCCCACGCGTACTCCGAGGAGTCTGTGGTCAGAACCTTGCGAAAAGGAGGGGTGAGAAACAGTAGACCCATGGACAGATTTGAAGAGTCTGTCCACCAACGCAGCGATTTCCGAAAAAGCGGAGTCACCGAAATGAGGCGAGACACCGGATCGTACTCCTGACGCCACTGGGAAGCGAGGGTCCACTGAGGAATCCTCAGATGCAGCCTTGCAAACGGAGTGACGTGAACCGTCGATGCCATATGACCGAGCAGCATCATCATGCGCTGGGCCGACACCACCGACAGTTGAGAGACCTGACGGCCCATCCGCACCAAGGCTTCCAACCGTTGGGGCGGGAGGTAGGAGCGCAGGCGCACCGTGTCCAGCACCGCACCTATAAATTGAAGAGACTGAGCCGGGCTCAACTGAGATTTTGGAAAGTTTATCTCGAACCCGAGGCTTTGCAGGAAGGCAATAGACTGTCGGGTCGCTGAGATAACCCCCTCCCTGGTCGGGGCTTTGATGAGCCAATCGTCCAGGTAAGGGAACACATGAAGCCCACGAGACCTCAGGGCTGCCGCAACCACCACCATGCACTTCGTGAAGACTCGTGGGGACGCGGCCAGGCCGAAGGGTAGGACCCTGTACTGGAGGTGTAGGTCCCCCACCTGGAATCGTAAAAATCTTCGGAAGGCGGGGTGCACCGGAACATGGGTATATGCTTCCTTCAAGTCGAGGGAGCACATCCAGTCCCCTTCCTCCAAGAGGGGATATAAAACCGGGAGAGACAGCATTCGAAACTTCTCCCGGACCAGAAATTTGTTGAGCTTCCTGAGGTCCAGTATGGGGCGCAGGTCCCCGGTCTTTTTGGGGACCAAAAAGTAACGGGAGTAAAACCCCGTACCCCGCTGGTCCTTGGGGACCGGTTCGACCGCCCGAAGCACCAATAGGGACCTGGCCTCGGCCAGAAGGGTCGGTAGCTGCGATCGGTTGCAAGAGGCTAGACTTGGGGGATGGTCCGGTGGCGAGGACACAAAGTTTAGCGAGTAGCCCTCGGAGACGATCCGGAGCACCCAAGCGTCTGAGGTTATCTCGGTCCATGCCTCCCGGAAGAACTGAAGACGCCCCCCGATAGGAAGGGATTCCTGTGATATCGCGGAGGGGAACCCGCACCGTCCGCTCAGCCTGTCAAAAGGAAGGCGCAGGCTTAGAAGGACCCTGCGCCGGGGCTTGGGTCTGTCCCCCTCTGCCCCTTTGAGACGGACGCCTCGGAGGTGGCCTCGAAAAAGCCGGGGTCGACTTCTGAGGATATCGGCGCGGCGGAGGACGGAAAGGTTTCTGCGGCGGGGGCCTAGGTTTGGGGCGGACCAGGGATGCTAACGAGCGCTCCTGCTCAGACAACCGCTTGGTCGCCGCATCTAAGGACTCGTCAAATAACTCGGACCCCACACAAGGCAAGTCTGCAAGACGTTCCTGCAGGTTTGGGTCCATGTCGAGGGTGCGAAGCCAGGCCAGGCGGCGCATGGCCACTGCGAAGGCCGACACCCTCGAAACCAGCTCAAATGCGTCGAACACCGCATGAAATAGGTACAACCGCAATTGAGACAGGTTGGACATAAACTTATCGAATCCTGCCCTTTGGGAGTCCGGTAAGGAGTCTCGATATTGAGGAAGGTCCTTCACCATGCCACGCAAATAGGAGGAAAAGGTGAAGGCATAATTTAGAACCCTGGTGGCCATCAGGGAATTTGAATAGAGGCGACGGCCAAACTTGTCCAGGGTCCGCCCCTCCCTGCCGGGTGGAACCGCCGCAGAAACCCGTGAGGGCTGTGATTTCTTAAGGGCAGACTCCACCAGAAGAGACTGGTGGGAGAGCTGCGCCTTTTCGAACCCTTTAGGGGGCACCGTCCTATACTTCGCTTCCATTTTTGAAGGCACAGACGTGACTGTAAGAGGGTTCGACAAGTTCTTTAACCAGGTCTGTAGAAGGACTCTGTTGAGGGGGAGCCTAGGCACCTCTCTAGGGGGAGTGGGAAGGTCCTGCTCCTCCAAAAATTCTTTGGAATATTGAGAACCGACCATCAGGTCTAACCCCAGGGCTCGGGCCATGTCCTGAACAAAGGATGTAAAAGAGGACGGCCTGGCCGGGGGAGACGGGGTTCTCGACCTCCCCACCGAGGAGAGGGGGGAGGCCTCATGGGAATAATGAGGATCCCTTACTGACCCCGAGTCCCAGGATCCCCTCTCCAAGGCCCTCGAGGGGGAAGGAGAAATTCTCCGCCTCGCAGAAACCTTGGGTGAGGACCCCGGGGTCCGGGGGACACTCTCCCACTTCCTCGGCGAGGCAGCACGGGAAGACTTCCCATGAGGTGAACGGAGGAGCCTCGGATTGTCGAGGCGTAACTCCGACACCTGCAGCGCCTCGCCCCCGAGCGGCGAGGAACGATCGTGCCTCCGAGGCGAGCCCCGCGGCCGCTTAGACTTCCTCGATCGGCGCCCCGTCCGAGGTCGCGTCGAGGGCGAGGCGTCCCGGGAAGACCCCGAGGAGGAGGAGGAAATACGGCGCACTCTGCGCAACTTCTCCTTGGGCCTCACACTCCGCTCAGGCGGCCCCCCCGAGGTCGAGGTCGAGGGCAGGGCCGGGACCGAGGTTAAGGGGGCCACAGTACCCGAGACCGAGGTCACCGAGGCCGGGGCTCCCGAGGTCGAGGGAGCCGAGGCCGGAGCCTCCGAGGCCGAGGGCGCCCCGGCCGAGGTCGAGGCCGCCGGAACTGCAGCCCGCTGCAACACTTCCAGGGCCCCCGACAGCTCCGATGAAATCAGGGCTCGAAGGAGATCCTGGAAGGCCGGAATCCCCACGAAGGTGGGGAGTTCCGAGTCCGGAGCACACTCCCTGGAGGGCGACCTCGGTCTCGAGTATTCCTTCGGGGTGTGCGAAGTCGAGGTCCGAGGCGGGGCCGGGGTCGACCCACCCGCCTTAGCCGGAGTCGAGGACGGCTTCTTTGCTGAAGGGGATGGAACAGAGGACTTACCCGAAGCTGGTTTTCCTGAAGACGCCTTCGAAGACGAGGGCCGAGGCGAAGCCGAGGCCCCCGAGGACGCCGAGGCCGAGGTCAAGGCCGGGGCCGAGGCCGAGGCCGACGTCGAGGCCTTGGGCGGCGCGTCCACGGCGAACAATTCCGCCATTCTGGCTTTACGGCGACGGAGGGCCCTGTTTTGAAAAGTCGCACAGCGATCACACGAAGCTGTCGGATGATCCGGCCCAAGACAGACAATGCACCACCGGTGAGGGTCAGTGATGGAAAGTAACCTCTCACACCGGCTGCACTTCTTAAATCCCGTAACAGGACGGGACATCAACGAAAAAGAAGGCCGGGAACGACCGACGTCCCGCGGCCACGGCTGCCGGGAGCCCCCGGAGCCTAACGAAAAATAAAATATTTTTTTTTTTTTTTAAACGAAAGGAAAAAAGAAGCAGCACCGCGAATCGATCAAAAATCAAAGAAAACCACGAAACGCGGCAGCTAGAAGGCAATACAACTGGAGCTCAGATCCACAGGGCTTTCTGGCTCCGCGGAAAAAATTGAACTGAGGACCACGAGGTGGGATGCGCCCTCTAGTGGGCGAGAAGGCATGCACGTGCGTGGTGCAGTGTGCAAACTTGAAACTTCTAGCAAGTTTGCTTGAAAAGCTGTCCGCGCTGGGGCTCCGTAGATGACGTCACCCACATGTGAGAATATCATGCCTGCTTGTCCTGGGATAATGAAACTTTATTATTACATTTATACCTATACATACTTATCTAAATGTATCAATGTAATCTACAATTGTTAGAAATAATAATATACACACATAAATGTGTGTAAAATTTTGTATAAGGTCCCATACACCTTCTTTGTACCAGGGCCCAGATTTTCTCTCGGTGGCCCTGGTCGTAATGCCTTATTTTTATATGACCTCAGTTATTCCAGCCATAACAAGCGGCAGGGGTGCATGTAACTTACATGTGCATCTTACATAGTAACATAGTATCGTGTTTCCCCGAAAATAAGACCTACCCTGAAAATAAGCCCTAGCATGATTTTTAGGGTAGGTCTTAATATAAGCCCTACCCCCTAAATTAAGCTCGTCGCCGGCAGCAGTGCTTCCCCTCCATCTCCCCCCCCCCCCCCCCGCTGACCCTTCCATTTTTCCCTCCCATCTGAACGCTGACTGCGAGCCGAAATACCTGGAAACAAACGGTAGCGTTGGCAGCACAGGCTGCATTGCGGCCTGCCCTTCTCATGCCCGGCCATTCAGTGCCGCATTGCTGATGACATCATCAGTGATGCGGCAGAGGAATACCCAGACGTGAGAAGGGCAGGCTGCGATGCAGCATGTGCTGCCAACGCTACCGTTTGTTTCCAGGTATTTCGGCTCGCAGTCAGTGTTCAGATGGGAGGGAGCGATGGAAGGGTCAGTGGGGGGTGGTGGTGGGATCCGCAGCAGCGGCAAGGGGGGATGGGAGGGATAGAAAGATGCTTCACAGGAGGATTGAAGGGAGGGAAAGAAGCTTCAAGGGTTCTCCTGCACAAGGGATGAGAGGCAGGAATGGGAAAGATAGAAGCTGCAAGGGTTCTGCTACACAGGGGGATGGGAGGGAGGGATAGAAAGATATTGCACAAGGGGATGGGTGAGAGGGGAAGAAAGATGCTGCATATGTGGGGGAGAGAAAGGAAATTGGAAGAATTGGGGTGGAGGAGAGCAAAGAAGAGATGATCATTGTACATGAAAAAAAAATAAGACCTACCCGAAAATAAGACCTAGTGCCTTTTTTAGGCCCAAAATTAATATGACAGTGTCTTATTTTTGGGAAAACACGGTAAATGATGGCAGATTAAAACCTGAACGGTCCATCCAGTCTGCCCATAAGTTACACTCATTAAAAAATACATGATTAGATTAACTTGTCTCTTCTTTGATATTTCTGGGGCGTAGACTGTAAAGCAGACATGGGCAAACTACGGCCCGTAGGCTATATCCGGCCCATTTAGTTTTTTAATCCAACCCACGGCGTCGGAGGCAGCCGTAGTTTGCTCATGTCTGCCTTAGCCCTTTCTCTTACCAAGCGGCCCCATTCTGCGGCAGCCATGAAATGCTGCTCTTGCGGATGGTCACGCTATCCTGAGTCAACTGGAAATGGAGGGTGCTGAACTGATTCACCCGGGCCAGAGAGGCGACGGACAAATACATGTCGGGCTGATGCTACAGGAGGCACCTTGTAATGAGCATGGCTTTGTCTACCCTTTGGGGGCAACTATCATCTTTTACAACAGTTACTATTAGCTTTCTACTATTTGTCCTCCAGAAACAAAAAAATACTTTTTGTTTTAGTACTACAGATACAAACACATTATAAGTTTTTACATTTGTCTGGTAGAGGTTAAAATTTTAAAAAAAGGGAAGCACACTAAAATATATATATATATATATATATATATGCCTACCAAGGCGGTGGGCAAAAAAGCAAACAAGATGCTAGGAATTATTAAAAAGAGAGATGATTAACAAGACTAAGAATGTTATAATGCCCCTGTATGACTCCATGGTGTGATATCACCTGGAGTATTGCGTTCAATTCTGGTCTCCTTATCTCAAGAAAGATACAGTGGCGCTAGAAAAAGTTCAAAGAAGAGTGACCAAGATGGTAAAGGGAATGGAACTCCTTTCGTATGAGGAAAGACCAAAATGGTTAGGGCTCTTCAGCTTGGAAAAGAGATGCCCGAGTGGAAAAAGGACCAAACTGAAGAAAACCGGAAAGAACACAAAAAACACCAGAAAGAATGTCACCGGGTGGTTAGGAAAGCAAAAAGAGAGTACGAAGAGAAGTTGGCTGGGGAAGCGAGAAACTTCAAACCGTTCTTCAGATACGTGAAGGGGAAACAACCGGCGAGGGAGGAAGTGGGATCGTTGGATGATGGAGAAAGAAAGGGAGTGATAAAGGAGGAAAAAGAGGTAGCGGACAGGTTAAACAAGTTCTTCTCATCGGTCTTCACGAGCGAAGACACATCCAATATACCAGAACCCGAGGAGACCATAAGTGGGGATCAAGATGAAAAGCTGGAGTGAATAGAGGTAAGCCATGAGGACGTCCTCCAACAAATAGATAGATTGAGAAGCGACAAATCACCGGGCCCAGACGAAATCCACCCACGGGTGCTAAAAGAACTGAGAAAGGAAATAGTGGAAACACTCCAGCAAATATGTAACCTATCTTTGAAAACTGGGGAGATCCCGGAGGACTGGAAAATAGCAAATGTCACGCCTATCTTTAAGAAGGGATCGAGAGGTGACCCGGGAAACTATAGGCCAGCGAGCTTGATTTCAGTTCCGGGAAAGATGATGGAAGCACTGATCAAGGACAGCATCTGCAAGCACATAGAAAAGAATGGGCAGCTGAGGGCGAGCCAGCATGGCTTCTGCAAGGGAAGGTCATGCCTCACAAACTTACTACACTTCTTTGAGGGAATAAACAGCCAGATGGACAAAGGGGAACCCATAGACATCATTTACCTCGACTTCCAAAAAGCCTTCGACAAAGTACCCCACGAATGGCTGCTTAAGAAGCTGTGGAACCACGGGGTGGAGGGGGATGTACACCGATGGATTAAACACTGGTTGGCGGGCAGAAAACAGAGGGTTGGAGTAAAGGGCCAATACTCAGACTGGCAATGGGTCATGAGCGGAGTTCCGTAGGGGTTGGTGTTGGGACCGCCCCTGTTCAACTTATTTATAAACGATCTGGAGACGGGGACGAAATGTGAGGTTATCAAATTTGCGGATGACACCAAACTCTGCAGCAGGGTTAGAACCACAGAAGACTGTGAAGACCTGCAAAGGGACCTAACGAAGCTAGAAGAGTGGGCGAAAAAGTGGCAGATGTGTTTTAATATAGAGAAATTCAAGGTCATGCATATTGGGAAAAAGAACCCAATGTTCAGCTATGCAATGGGGGGATCATTGCTAGGGGTAAGCAACCTCGGAAGAGACCTAGGTGTGCTGGTGGATACAACAATGAAAGCATCAGCACTATGTATGACGGCTTCAAAGAAAGCCAACAGAATGCTGGGTATTATCAGGAAGGGTATCACGACCAGGACGAAGGAAGTCATCATGCCGCTGTATCGTGCTATGGTGCGCCCACATCTGGAGTACTGTGTCCAGTATTGGTCGCCGTACCTCAAGAAAGACATGGCAATACTTGAAGGGGTCCAGAGAAGAGCGACAAAAATGATAAGAGGTATGGAAAACTTGTCATATGCCGACAGGCTGGAAAAGCTGGGGCTGTTCTCCCTGGAAAAGCGGAGACTTAGAGGAGACATGATAGAAACTTTTAAGATCCTGAAAGGCATAGATAAGGTTGATAGGGATAGATTCTTCAGACTATGGGGAACAACAAGTACAAGGGGGCACTCGGAGAAACTGAAAGGGGACAGGTTTAGAACCAATGCCAGGAAGTTCTTCGTCATCCAGAGACTGGTGGACACATGGAACGCACTTCCGGAAGCTGTGATTGAACAGAACACAATACAGGGATTCAAAGTGGGTTTGGATAAATTCCTGAAGGAGAAGGGGATTAAGGGGTACAGATAGAAGTAGTGATAGGTTATAGGATGAGTTCAGGGACCACTAACAGGTCATGGACCTGATGGGCTGCCGCGGGTGCGGACTGCTGGGCGCGATGGACCTCTGGTCTGACCCAGCGGAGGCAACTTCTTAAGTTCTTAAATGCTGAGTGGAGTAGAACGGGTACAAGTGGATCGATTTTTCACTCCATCAAAAATTACAAAGACTAGGGGACACTCGATGAAGTTACAGGGAAATACTTTTAAAAATAGGAGGAAATTTTTTTTCACTCAGAAAATAGTTAAGCTCTGGACCGCGTTGCCAGAGGATATGGTAATAGCAGGTAGCTGGTTTTAAGAAAAGTTTGGATAAGTTCCTGGAGGAAAAGTCCATAGTCTGTTATTGAGAAAGACATGGGGGAAGACATTTGCTACTTCTTAGTTTTTGGGCAGGCACTAGTGACCTGGATTGGCCACTGTGAGAACGGGCTAGTGGGCTTAATGGACCATTGGTCTGACCCAGTAAGGCTATTCTTATGATTCTGTAGTTAGTCTCTCATATAAATATTAAATCTGGGGAACAGATGCTACAAAAGTGTCCTTGGGACACACCTAGCCACTCAGGTTTTCAAGATACAATCAAATATATTTCATGCATATTAATTATGGGTGCTACCTCTATTCCATGCACATCTATCTTTATTCATTGTGGATATATATTCATGGTCTAGAAAGTTCACGTATCTTGTTTTTTAAAGATAATGCTTAGGTTGGAGCAATGAAAATTAATTATCCTGTGATGGTAGAAACAAATCCCATAAGCTAGAGAATTATGAAGAATTTTTGAAACACACTATCAGTTCTTTAAATAAAACCAGAAAAACTAGCTTTTACTTTCTAAGTAAAAAGTGTGGTCTCACCTGGAATCCTGACATATTTTAACTAAAATTAAGGTAACAGTGATGAAAGTTACTTACCTCAAGCTCTTGTTTTAATCTATCCTCACGCTCATGGCTATATTCGAGTTCATTTGCCTGATGTCCCAAAGTTTCCATCTGAGTATTGCGTATTGTTTCCATTTCCTGTATCTTCCTATGTACGTCCTGCAGTTTTCTATCTTGGTCCTAAAATAACCAACAATTTCCTATTTTAGGAAAACGCAGTAGTAAACCAATATGAGAAATGGTTTAAAATCTATTATAGTTGAGTGATAAAATATTTTTGACCTTCATAAATCTTAGTTTTGGTCAAATTGCAGCTGCAGTGATCATTTATCCTCCAGTAATTATATTTCTCAGAATTACAATATACTATGCTAAGAGTAATTTTTGAAAATCCAAGATGAACATAGCCACCAGTATACTTCTCAGATTACTCAAATTCATAAATCACTCCCCTTCCTCCATCTATTACAGTGGTCTAAAACTCGCGGCATGGGGGCCACATGCGGACCACCAGGTACTATTTTGAGACCCTCGGTATGTTTATCATAATCACAAAAGTAAAATAAAACAGTTTCTTGATCATATGTCTCTTTAGCTACAAATTACAATATTATTATTAAGACTTAGCCAAAAGGAAAGATTTATAAATTATAAAGAGTTTTACCTCGTGCAAAATTGTCATTTCTTTAATAAGACATTAACTATTTTTTTCTGAGGCCCTCCAAGTACCTACAAATCCAAAATGTGGCACTGCAGGGGGTTTGAGTTTGAGATCACTGATCTATTAGTTGGCCCTCCAAACACAAAGATTAAGAAACAATACTTTACTTTGTGTATATTCATTAGAGAATGACACTGGGAAAATATTTGTCTCCATCACTGCCCCGTCACCAGATCACCGTCCCCTTCACCGCACCATTCCCGCCATCCCCTTCACCGTCCCATCCCCATAGCATCCACCCATCCATCTCGCCACCTCACTGCCCTTCGGCACCCCTCGCACGGTCCGTGCATCTCCCTCCCTCCCCCTTACCTTTGCGGCGCGTTTTAAGGTTTGAGTAGCTTGTTGAAAACTACTTGTTGAAAGTGTTCATGCAGTCACGTGCATGTGTGGGTGACCACGGGGTGGTGGATGGCTTTGTCCCCATACCTGCGGTGAGCACCTTACCCCCCTCCACCGTTTTACCCGTGGCTACTCACGGCTAGCTGCAGGTAACATCCACTGTGTCATTCTCTACTACTCATTTAACTTGTGCAGCTGAATACAGTCAAACCTTGATTTGCGAGTAACGCGGCTTGCGAGTGTTTTGCAAGACGAGCAAAACACTCGTGCAAACTAACTCGCAAACCGAGCATTGACTCGATCAGCGAGCTACCTGGCCTGCCGGAGAGGGAGGTGTGTGTCTGTGGGACGGCTCTGCGGGTCTCCTTCCACTTCCAAGAGGCGTGCACATGAAGAGGATAGAGAGAGAAAAGGCCGGATAACTACAAAAGCTTCTCCCATCTCTCTCAAGAAACTCCTAGTCAAACTTGACTTTTCCCAGGCGAGGATGCACACCTGACTGTGTTCCTGCTGTGGCTTTTCCTCTACGGTGTCATGCTACAAGAGTGCATGTCGGGCGCTCGCTCTTGTTCAGGTGCGAGCGGGAGGGAGGGGGAGAATTTGCCACACCTCCTCCTCCATGCTGTCTGCCACCGATTAAGAAACCATAGCAGAAGGGGAGGGGGTGAAGCCACAGCAGACCTGGCTCGGGATGGCCACAGATCGCAGATGCCAGAATGCGCTGCCGGAGAACAGCTCAATGCTGCCTGCCCCCGAGCCCCGCCTCCCCCTCCGCCGCCCACCTGCCCCTGACACTGCTTGACTACGATGGCCGCATGCTGCGGCGCCTGCTCCTGCTCACCTGGATACTGGCGCTCATTGGCTTTACCCAGTTTGGACAATTTCTTGTTTGACTTGTCGGGAAGACAACGGCAGTTACCTTCGGCACCCGTGAGGGAGGTGAGAAAGAAAAAGGTAGGGATGGGGGAAAGTGAAGAACGAAAGATGACTGGGAAATAAGAAAAGGGAAAGATGGTCTGTGGTAATGGAAAGAAAGGGGAGAAGACGGAGAAATGCTGAAACAGGGAGTGGGAGAAGTGTTGAACCACAAGAAGGCATATGCCTGTTTTGGGGATCAGGAACGAATCAAGCAAGTTTCCCTTACTTTCTATGGGGAAACTCGCTTTGATATACGAGCACTTTGGTTTACGAGCATGCTTCTCGAACGAATTAAGTCGTAAACCAAGGTTCCACTGTATACATGACTGATTAACAACTGCAACACTACTTGTACATCTGGATGATAATTGTTTAACTTCAAACAATAACCACTTTGCTTCTTAAACCATACAGGAATACTACTATTGACCAGAGTTCATCCACTAAGGAGAAGTAAAGGACCGCAGAATAAAAACCCTTCACAAAAGTGCTAGAGGAATGTACAGTCATGTGAAAAAATTAGGACACCCCATGAAATATTCTGTTTTTTCTTAAGAAATATTCACATATCGATGTCAAATCTTTTTTTTTTTAATCTCTGGAAAAGAAATGTATGAGTGTCGGAGCTGTTACCGTGCTAAAAACGTTAGCGCAGCTTTGTAAAGGAAGGGGCAAATGAGGTAAACCAAAGCACAATATTTTTTTAATAGTTTACATACTGTTAACTTTGTACCTTTAAAATTGTCTCCAGTTTATGTTTTTCAGCCATAAGTAATTCACTCTCAATATTGCAGCTTTGAATAATACTTTTCTTTTCTTCCAAGTCAGCTTCAAGCTGTTGGAGCCTTTCTTGCCAGTTACGTTGTGAATTACGAAATATTTCCTCCAGCGTGTTCATCTTTTCCTGCAGATCTTCATTCTGTGCTATTTGAAGCAGAATGAAAGTCAGCGTTGAAGGAATTTAAAGCATTTTAAAAACCTATGTATTAAACAAAAGCAAATATATATTTTTAAAGTTACCCGGGGAAGTAATTTGTCAGAGATGCTTTATAGATTGTGTCTCAGTCACAAAACCAAGTTGTTGTTTTGTTTTTTAACACTCAGTTTAAGTATGTATTCAGCCACTTGCATTAAAGTGTGCATCAGTATGACAAAAGTCTAAAGAAAATATTATAATTGGTTTTCTTTATATATTTCCTCTGTCACAGTGCCTCTAAAAACTGAAGTACCGTATTTTCACGCAAATAACACGCACCCGTATAAAACGCGCACACGTGTATAGCGCGCAGAAATCACGATGATAAGCACAAAAACTTTGGTATAATGCGCTCACGATTATACCGCGCATGCTGCCCGACTCTCCGTTCACCCCCCCTGACTTCCGTGCACTGCCCCGCCTCTCCGTGCGCTGTCCCGACTCTCCGTTCACCCCCCCTGACTTCCGTGCACTGCCCCGCCTCTCCGTGCGCTGTCCCGACTCTCCGTTCACCCCCCCTGACTTCCGTGCACTGCCCCGCCTCTCCGTGCGCTGTCCCGACTCTCCGTTCACCCCCCCCTGACTTCCGTGCACTGCCCTGACTTTCCGTGCGCTGTCCCGACTCTCCGTTCACCCCCCCCTGACTTCCGTGCACTGCCCTGACTTTCCGTGCGCTGTCCCGACTCTCCGTTCACCCCCCCTGACTTCCGTGCACTGTCCCCCCTTGAAGGTCTGTCCCCATCCTGAAAGCCTGATGCCCCCCCCCCCGACGTCCGATACATCCCTCCCCCCGAAGGACCGCCGACTCCCCAACAATATCGGGCCAGGAGGGAGCCCAAATCCTCCTGGCCACGGCGACCCCCTAACCCCACCCCGCACTACATTACGGGCAGGAGGGATCCCAGGCCCTCCTGCCCTCGACGCAAACCCCCCTCCCCCCAACGACCGCCCCCCCCAAGAACCTCCGACCGCCCCCCAGCCGACCCGCGATCCCCCTGACGACCCCCACGACCCCCCCACCCCCCTTCCCCGTACCTTTGGTAGTTGGGCCAGAAGGGAGCCCAAACCCTCCTGGCCACGGCGACCCCCTAACCCCACCCCGCACTACATTACGGGCAGGAGGGATCCCAGGCCCTCCTGCCCTCGACGCAAACCCCCTCCCCCCCAACGACCGCCCCCCCCAAGAACCTCCGACCGCCCCCCCAGCCGACCCGCGACCCCCCTGGCGACCCCCACGACCCCCCCACCCCCCTTCCCCGTACCTTTGGTAGTTGGCCGGACAGACGGGAGCCAAACCCGCCTGTCCGGCAGGCAGCCAACGAAAGAATGAGGCCGGATTGGCCCATCCATCCTAAAGCTCCGCCTACTGGTGGGGCCTAAGGCGCGTGGGCCAATCAGAATAGGCCCTGGAGCCTTAGGTCCCACCTGGGGGCGCGGCCTGAGGCACATGGTCGGGTTGGGCCCATGTGCCTCAGGCCGCGCCCCCAGGTGGGACCTAAGGCTCCAGGGCCTATTCTGATTGGCCTACGCGCCTTAGGTCCCACCAGTAGGCGGAGCTTTAGGATGGATGGGCCAATCCGGCCTCATTCCTTCGTTGGCTGCCTGCCGGACAGGCGTGTTTGGCTCCCGTCTGTCCGGCCAACTACCAAAGGTACGGGGAAGGGGGGTGGGGGGGTCGTGGGGGTCGCCAGGGGGATCGCGGGTCGGCTGGGGGGCGGTCGGAGGTTCTTGGGGGGGGGCGGTCGTTGGGGGGGAGGGGGGTTTGCGTCGAGGGCAGGAGGGCCTGGGATCCCTCCTGCCCGTAATGTAGTGCGGGGTGGGGTTAGGGGGTCGCCGTGGCCAGGAGGGTTTGGGCTCCCTTCTGGCCCAACTACCAAAGGTACGGGGAAGGGGGGTGGGGGGTCGTGGGGGTCGCCAGGGGGGTCGCGGGTCGGCTGGGGGGGGCGGGCGGAGGTTCTTGGGGGGGGGCGATCGTTGGAGGGAGGGGGGTTTGCGTCGAGGGCAGGAGGGCCTGGGATCCCTCCTGCCCGTAATGTAGTGCGGGGTGGGGTTAGGGGGTCGCCGTGGCCAGGAGGGTTTGGGCTCCCTTCTGGCCCGATATTGTCGGGAAGTCGGCGGTCCTTCGGGGTGGGGGTGCGAGTGGTCCTGCCGGGGGGGGGGATGTATCGGACGTCGGGGAGTCGGCCGGGCAAGAGGGCTTGGGCTCCCTCTTGCTCCGATCGTGGATGCGGGTGCGGGTGGGAGCGCGTGCGAGCGGTCGTTCGGGATGGGGGTGCGAGCGGTCCTGCTGGGGGGGTGAATCGGGCGGGGGTGGGAACTATGTTTTAAAACTTTTGTATACCGCGCTCACGCATATAACGCGCGAGGGGTATGCGCGGTAGGTAAAAACGCGTATAACGCGCGCGTTATATGCGTGAAAATACGGTAGTATTTTGTTGATTCCTATGGAAAAAACACACATAGCGCTTTCTTGTTTATGTTTTCCAAGTTAATTTGATATTTGATATACCATCCATCAGCACAGCCACCTGAAGAATTTACAATCAGTTACTCTTAGTATTTTCCCTGTCTGTCCTGGCGGGCTCATGATCTGGCTATGTTACCTGGGGCAATGGAAAGTGAAATGGCTTGCTCAAGGTCACAAGGAGTGGCACTAGGTTTGGACCTACAATCTCAGGGTGCTGAAGCAGCAGCTCTAACCACTTGTTTGTCATGATTTTAGGAATGTTATTTTGGGCTCCACCTGGAAAATTTGATAGATGGATTCTAAATATTTTAAATAAATAAATAGATTAAATCTAAAGCACTAAATAACAGTGTTAAAGCAGGGTACAAATATATTTAACTTTACTGCCACCATCATTACTAGAGACCAAGGGCTCCTTTTATCAAGCCGCACTAAACCACCAGCCACGCTAGCCGCCACCGCCTCCTCTTGAGCAGGCGGTATTTTGTAGCCAGCGGGGGGGTTAACGCGTGATGAAAAGTTACGCGCGTTAACCCTGCTAGCACGGCTTGATCAAAAAGGAGCTCCAAGTTCTAAATTTTGAAGTGCATGAAGAACTAAAATTACAAAAAGCTAAACATGTTTTATGTATTGTATGTGCATATACGTAGGATTACTGATTATGATCTTATGATATAAATGTGTCTATATTGAAAACTACCTCAGAAAATGCTAACTCTGTATTGTAACACTACTACAAAAACTCATGTAAACCACTCTGAATTGACTCTCCAGTCATTAGTAGAGGTACAGAAGCTTTCAATAAAACAAACAATCTGCAGACGTGTAAGAACTCAATTATGCTTAAAACTTTTACTGTTACTGCTTTCAAAATGCAGCACACTTACAGAATTATAGTTTGCAAAAGTTAAAACAAACTAAAGCAAAAAGCACAGAGTGAAAAATTACACGTATCTCCCCTTGGCCTACAGCTTATAAGCCTGTGGGTTAGGGAACACAAATATCAGCATTGAGAGGAAAAAGACCGATTGCAGAAGTGGGAACAGCCTCCTAAATAATTGTTTGTTTAATTTAATAATTGTTTGTTTAATTTAATAATTGCAAGTGTGTCACCAACTATTTTATTTGTACATCGCCTTGAATTTTGAATTGGCGATAAATCAAAAATACCTAATAAACTTGGAAACTTGGAATAAATCAAGGCTATGCTAAAACCTGAGATTATCACTGGCTATTTTATTCTACAAGCCTATGGAAATATTCAAAGCCAAGTGCCTTGAAGACAAAGGCCTCAGGGTTCGCCATCTCTGATTACCTCAATCTGCCTGTTTGACAAACCAGCAGGTAAAACTAAAGTCATACCCGGCTCCATAAAGAGAAGTATTACTAGTAGAAACCCCTCTCTACTTATGATATTCACTTTTGGAGACCACATCTACAAAAAGAAATTGATGAAGTCAAGGAGTACCAACAAAATGGTATGTAGCTTGCACTGTGAGCAATACCCGGAGGGAAACCTAGATTGATCAAGTATATCAAGTTTACAGTGAAATATGGCAAATTACATTTAATCTGAATTATAAAGAAAGAATTTGCCATTCCTAAATTCAAGATCCGGTGGAAAATATTTCAACTAAACTCTTGTTTTGTCTGCCAATGAGCCCCAAATATGAGGGGCATTCAATAATGTATCTACCTGAGTATGAAAGAAAGTAGCAAGCGTGTTGAAACAAGTCCATGCATCTTGTGACATGTCAAGGTTACTCATGCACAGTTGCAACTAAGTGCGAGTCTAACATTCCAAGAGACAGGATGCCAGAGAGTCCTCATGTGAATCAAGTAAGAAACTGCTAGATTTCTCACAAAAGAAAGGAAAAAGCCAAAGGAGATCCATGAACACTTGACTCCTATAAAGTATAATTTTGGAGCAAGCAGTTTAAGTGGGGTAGAGAGTCCATTGCAGATGACCCCAATGCTGGACGGCCTGTGAAAGCAACTTCCACAGAAATATGCAAGAAAGTCAAAGATTTAATTTTGTCAGATGAATTAAGGTTTCCCAAAGAGCTGAAGAAATGGGCATTTCAGCAGCTACAGTTTGGAAAATAACATAGGCCAACAACAACAACAAAAAATTCTTGGTGACTAGGGTTTTGGCCTGTTTCTGTGTTATTTGGGGCACTGATTCAGAAAATTGAATTGGATAGACCACATCAGCTCTAGTTTCTTAGATATGGTTATGGGATAATAAGATATGCCTTTGGGATAGTGAAGCCAAGCATGAATATTGGGCAAAAAAATATGGTATTTGGAGGACAAAATGTAATCAATGAGCCTTTGGTAGCACGAGATAGAATCATACTGATACCACTACATATAAAGGTAGGCCTGCTGAAACAATTTGTAAAGGCTTTGAATAAAGACAGTTCATACATTGAATACATGGAGGGGCATAATTTTAAAAAATGTCTAAGTCTGATTTGGACATAGAGCATTAGTCACCAAAAGTACATTGGCTACAGGCAGGTATACGCACGCACGTTAGTTGATGCGATATCAAATGGGAAAATGCTTGATTTTTCACGATTGCAACAATCATTCGGTATTTCGAAATCTCAAGTATATAAATGGTTGCAGTTGAAGCAGGCCATTCAGAAGGGGTTCCCTGACTGGCGCAATTTTAAAAAATCAGTATAGTTTGCCGAGCCTATGCTTCCAAACAGATTTGTTAGGACATCAGGCAGCCAAGTAGTATATATTAATATCTGAATTTATGAATAAAAAACTAAAAACTTCTCTAAAGGATAGTTGGAGCATTGAGATTAAGCAACAAATTTCTGCTACTCAATGGCCATGAATTTAGTCTTGGAGAATGAGATGTACAGCGTTAGCATCAATGAAACAAACTTGTTTTTTCTTGTTGCATAGGACTTTTTGGACCCCGGTTCGACTGCAGCCATTATCATCTTGAAATAGGGACATTGGATCATCTGTTGTTCTATTGTCCTTTAATACTTAATTTTTGGAAATCGATATGGGGACAGATTAATACCATATTTGAGTCATCGATTCCACTGACATATGATATAGTCATATGCGGGACGTTATTAAATCTTAAACCCCCTTTGGACCGATATAAAAGCAGGCTGCTCCTTATTATGACGGGATACTCATGCAGATGGTCACTCGCAATTGGAAAAATTTTCCTTTCTGTTGGGCAAATTTATGCTTATGCTATAGATACGAGAAGATAAATGCTGATACGTTGGGGCATAGAAATGTATTTAAATTGGCGTGGAGCCCATTGACATCTTATCACTTCATCATAATTGCCTCTTATCTTTACTTTTTGTAAATTTCTGCACACATCTAGGGTAGGGTGGGTGTGGAGGGTTATTTCTTTGTTATGCTCCTTGTTCATATATATATACATAAGATCCTTATAATACAACTAGATCTCTCTGCCGCCTTCGACCTTGTAGATCACTCTATTTTGCTGCTGATACTAGATGACATTGGGATTTCTGGCAAGGTCCATAACTGGTTCCAAGGTTTCCTTAAAAAAAAGAACTTATAGAGTCAAACAAAAAGATCTTAAATCAGACCCATGGTCTAACCCTTGTGGAGTTCCTCAGGGGTCCCCTCTATCACCCATTTTATTTAATCTTTTTATATTCTCTCTGGGCACCACTTTAGATAACCTAAATGTAACATCATTCAGCTACGCAGATGACATTACCATTCTCTTCCCTTATGATACCCAAGACTCATTAGGTCATCTGGAAACAATTCTGGAGGAAGTAGAAAAATGGATGACCAACCATAAATTGAAGTTAAATGCAGATAAAACCAAATTCCTTATGCTTGAAACTGACAAAAATCCATCCATAACTGAATTGGAATTCAAAACAATTAAGTATCCAATACAGGTCTCCCTTAAAATTTTGGGTGTATTAATAGACAGATGCTGCACAATGCAGACTCAATTATTTTATTTTATTTTTTTTAAATTTTATTTATTAATTTTCCATTCTTACAACAACTGAATTACAATTAATATAATTAAATATTATATATCATTGTATCTATCATCAATACATCCAGACTTATAAACATTATATATTATAAATTATATATAATCATAAATTATAAATCCCTCCCCTTTCTCCCAATTCATATTTCCAAAAATTATATATATCCCACCCCATTCCTGTATAATTACTATCAATGTGCCAAGAAGTCTAATCACTAGAATAATTAGTCAATGGTTGCCAAATTTTCTTAAAATTGTGAAGATTCCCTTGTTGTAATGCTAATACTTTTTCCATTTTGTAGATGTGACAAACAGAGTTCCACCAGAACGTATAATTCAGTTTAGTATAATCCTTCCAATTTTGAGTGATTTGTTGCATGGCGACTCCTGTCAATATTAATAGCAGCTTGTTATTATTTGCTGAGATCGGACTCTGAGTTCTCATTGCAGTGCCAAATAGTATGGTATCATATGAGAGTCCTACATGATTTTCTAATAATTTGTTAATTTGGGGCCAAATCAAATTCCAGAAAGCATTTACACAGGGACAGAAAAAAATTAAGTGATCTAACGTCCCTACTTCTATTTTACAATGCCAGCATCTATTGGATCTAGTACTATCTATTTTTTGCAAGCGCGTAGGGGTCCATAACACTCTATGTAACAAGAACATCCATGTTTGATTCATAGATGCTGACCTTGTAGATCTTAATCTCCAGGACCAAAATCGTGGCCATTGAGACGCAGAAATTGTCTGTCCAATCTCAATACTCCAAATATCCCTAAGACCAGTTTTCTTTTTTTTATTTAAAAATCCATATATTAATTTATACCATTTTGCGGCTTGGTGACCCAAAAAATCCGTCTGGAAACATAAAACCTGCAGACTATAATGAGTAGTAAGATTTTTCCATTCAGGGAACCCTTCCTGAATGGCCTGCTTCAATTGCATCCATTTAAAATATTGTGTTTTATTTAAACCAAATTTATTTTGCAATTGTGAAAAACTAAGCAGAGAACCTTCAGAAATGACATCATTCAAAGTTCGTATTCCTGCAATAATCCAATGTTTCCAGATGATCTTAAATCCGCCAATTTTGATCCTGGAGTTTGCCCAAATAGATTGATTTAGTGATTTATTCATTGGTTCTGGTGATAGATTACTGATATATCTTAATGTTTTCCAAGTATCTAATAAAATTCTGTTATCTTTATATCTTTTAGGCATTGTTATACTAATTAAATGTTCTAAATGTAATGGGAACAGGAGCCGCCATTCTAGATATAACCAATCTGGTACATTCTCCATGAGATCTGGGAGGATCCAATACATACCCTGTCTTAGAATATAGGCTTGATGGTACCTATAAAAATTTGGAAAATTTACCCCTCCCTCCATAATTGGTCTTTGTAATGATACTAAAGCAATTCTGGGTCTTTTCCCAAACCAAACAAATTTTGTAAGAATATTATTTAATTTTTTATAAAAGGACCCCTGAAAAAATATTGGTATCATACTCATTTGATAACAAACCACAGGCAAAATCATCATTTTAATTGTTTGAACTCTTCCCCACCATGAAAGATGTAAAGGATTCCATTGTTCACACATTTCAGTTATTTTTTTCAATAAAAGTTTTTCATTTTCTTTAATTGTATCATCAATTGTATTTTTGATCATAATTCCTAAATATTTTAATCCTTCCTCTTTCCAAATAAATGAATATGAATCAAATAGTCCTTTGGTACAGTGAACATTAATTGGAAGAATTTCCGATTTACTCCAATTAATTTTATATCCAGAAAATTTTCCAAATTTTTCTAAAAGATTAAGTAAACTTGGAATAGTATTCTCCGGTTCTCTTAAATATAATAAAATATCATCTGCATATGCAGAAAGTTTATATTCCCAGTAAGAGAATGGGATTCCCTTTATCTCCTTAGTTTGATTAATTGCAATTAATAAGGGTTCTAGAACAACATCAAAAAGTAAGGGAGACAAAGGACATCCTTGTCTAACTCCCCTTTGCAAGTTAAATCTTTCTGATAAATTGTTATTTATAAATAATCTTGCACCAGGAGAGCTATACAAAGTCTGAATCATTTTAATAACCGGAACCAATTCCAAACCATTCCAGAGCTTGATACATAAAATTCCATTCCACTCTATCAAATGCTTTTTCTGCATCTAAAGATACCATAAAAGCTGGATCATTCATAGTTTTTGCTAAATTTAAAGAGTGAAATGCTAATCTAGTATTATGTGATGAATGTCTTTTAGCAATAAATCCTGTTTGGTGTACATCAATAATGAAAGGAAGAGCTTTTGCCAATCTTATTGCTAGTACTTTAGCAATCAATTTTCCATCTACATTTAATAAAGAAATAAGCCTGTAGTTTGAAACCAAAGTAGGATCCTTGTTTGGTTTTGGTAAGACAATAATTAGTGAATCAGCCATAGTACCTGATATGTTTCCATTATTCATTTGATATTGATATAAATTTAATAAATATGGTAAAATAATGTTTTGAAATGATTTATAAAATTCAACAGTATAACCATCACCACCCGGAGCGGATCCAACTCTAAGAGACTTCAATGCTGATTCTATTTCTTTTAAAGATATAGGTTCTTCTAAAATTCTTTTTATATGATCTGGAACATTTGGTCCAATAAATGAATTTAAAAAATTTAGTCCATCTTGTTCTTTATTTTCATAAGATTCAGAAGAATATAGATCTTTATAAAAATCAAGAAACTGTGTTAAAATGTCTTTATTGCTAGTGTGTGTATTACCTTGTATATCTTTTATTGCAATAATCTTGGATTTTCTTTTTTTTGCTTTAAGAAAATTTGCTAATAAACTTCCAGCTTTATTTGAATTTCCGTAAAATTGAACTTGTCTATTAAATATATCTTTCCTCACAAATTGAGAAGAAATCTCATTATATTTAACTTTTAGTTTTAATAATTCTTGTAATGTATTATTTTCCCATTTCTCAATTAATTTATTTTCTAATAATTTAATTTGTTTTTCTATCTCAAGAAATTGTACTTTATGTTGTTTATTAATGTATGCTGAATATGAAATAATATTTCCTCTCATTGTTGCTTTAAAAGCATCCCATAAGATCTCAGCATTAATATTATCCAAATCATTAATTTAAAAGAATTCTTGCATTTTTAATTTAAAATTTTCCAGAAAATTTGAATCCGCTAATAAAGTATTATTAAATCTCCAAATTGAGTTGAAGTGTTCAATATCAAGATTTTGAAGATTAATCCACACACCAGCATGATCTGATATTATAATGGGATCTATTACTGCTTTTAATACACGCTGCGCTATGTTATTAGAAACAAATATATAATCAATTCGTGAAAAGGATTTATGGACCTGAGAACAAAAAGAAAATTCTTGATCATTAAAATGAAGAATACGCCATATATCTACTAAATCACAGGATTGAATCAAATTATCTAAGCCTAATGATTTCATAATTCTACTTGGTCTTTTATCCAAAATTGGATCCATTACAGCATTGAAATCCCCTGCTACTATTAAATTAGATGTAGCCAATGGTAAAAGTAGTTGCTGAATTTTTTTGAAAAACTCCGTTTGATTTGTATTAGGAGCATATAAATTGAATAAATTCAGGGTTGTATTTCCCAGAACCATTTCGATATGCACCCATCTACCTAAGGGATCATAGTTTATTAATTTGAAATCTGCATTACATTTTTTGTTTATTAGAACAGCCACTCCAGCTTTTTTCTTTAAAGCCGGTGCAAATAAACATTTAGAAATCCATCCCCCAGATAATTTTTTAGATTCAATTTCAGAAAGATGCGTCTCTTGAATGAAGTAAATGTCCGCATTTTGATTTTTAAGGAACGATAATAATTTCTTCTTCTTAATAGGATGATTTAAACCATTGACATTTATAGAATAAAGTTTTATATCCATCTATTTCATAATCAAATTTTAACCAATATTCTATGATATTTTACATGATTAGATCTTAGCACATTCAATATATATTGATACCCTTTCCCTCCCTTTATTTTCCCTCCCCACCCATTATCATTGAATGCAGACTCAATTAAAAAAAACTACCCAAAAAGCATTCTTCACAATGCGCAATTTAAGAAAAATTAGAAAATTCTTCACAATGCGCAATTTAAGAAAAATTAGAAAATTATTTGATAAAGACCAATACAGGATTATGATTCAATCTCTTGTACTAGGACTAGTACCGTATTTTCACGTAGATAACGTGCACCCGTGTAAAACGCGCACACGGGTATAGCACGCAAAAAACACAAATTTATGTACAGAAATTTTTATATACCGCGCACACCCGTATACCGCGCATACTGCCCGACTCTCCTTTCGCCCGCCCCGACTCTCCTCTGGCCACCCCGACTCTCCTCTCCCCCTTGAAGTCCTGTCCCCACCCTGAAAGCCTGTAGAAGCTCCTACCAATGTCCTGCTGCTTCCTCTTGGCCGTCCCAACTCCCCGACACAATCGGGGCAAGAGGGAGCTCAAGCCCTCTTGCCCCAGCCAACCGCGGCACCCCCGACACGATCGGGGCAAGAGGGAGCTCAAGCCCTCTTGCCCCAGCCAACCGCGGCACCCCCGACACGATCGGGGCAAAAGGAAGCCCAAGCCCTCTTGCCCCGCCGACTCCCCAACTCCCCGACGATATCGGGCCAGGAGGGAGCCCAAGTCCTCCTGGCCCTGGCGACCCCCCCCGCTAGTTGTTCGGGCCAGGAGGGAGCCCAAACCCTCCTGGCCACGGCGACCCTCTACGCCCACCCCGCACTACATTATGAGCAGGAGGGATCTCAGGCCCTCCTGCCCTCGACGCAAACCCCCCTCCCCCTCAACGACCGCCCCCCCAAAAACCTCCGACCGCCCCCCCCAGCCGACCCGCGACCCCCCTGGCCGACCCCCACAACACCCCCACCCCCCTTCCCCGTACCTTTGTGTAGTTGGCCGGACAGACGGGAGCCAAACCCGCCTGTCCGGCAGGCAGTCAACGACGGAATGAGGCCGGATTAGCCCATCCGTCCCAAAGCTCCGCCTACTGGTGGGCCTAAGGCGCCTGGGCCAATCAGAATAGGCCCGGGAGCCTTAGGTCCCTCCTGGGGGCGGGGCCTTGGGCACATGGTCGGGTTGGGCTAAGGCTCCCGGGCCTATTCTGATTGGCCCAGGTGCCTTAGGCCCCACCAGTAGGCGGAGCTTTGGGATGGATGGGCCAATCAGGCCTCATTCCGTCGTTGGCTGCCTACCGGACAGGCGAGTTTGACTCCCGTCTGTCCAGCCAACTACACAAAGGTACGGGGAAGGGGGGTGGGGGTGTCGTGGGGGTCGGCCAGGGGTGTCGCGGGTCGGCTGGGGGGGCGGTCGGAGGTTCTTGGGGGGGCGGTCGTTGGGGGGAGGGAGGTTTGCGTCGAGGGCAGGATGGCCTGGGATCCCTCCTGCCCGTAATGTAGTGCAGGGTGGGGGTAGGAGGTCGCCGTGGCCAGGAGGGTTTGGGCTCCCTCCTGGCCCGAACAACAAGGGGGGGGGGTCGCCAAGGCCAGGAGGACTTGGGCTCCCTCCTGGCCCGATATTGTCGGGGAGTTGGGGAGTCGGCGGGGCAAGAGGGCTTGGGCTCCCTTTTGCCACGATCGTGTCGGGGAGTCGGGGGGCAAGAGGGCTTGGGCTCCCTCTTGCCCCGATCGTGTCTGGTGTCGGGACCGCCAAGAGGAAGCAGCAGGACACCGGTAGGAGCTTCTACATGATGGGGGGGGGTCGGGATGATGTGGGGGTGCGAGCGGTCCTTCAGGGTGGGGGTGCGGGTGCGAGTGCTTGCGAGCGGTCCTGCCGGGGGGGGTGAATCGGACGTCGGGGGGGGGAACTATGTAAAAAAAAATTTGTACAACGCGCTCATGCGTATAACGTGCAAGGGTATGCGCGGTACGTAAAAACCACGTATAACGCGCGCGTTATATGCGAGAAAATACGGTAGACTATTGTAACATTCTCTATCTACCTTGCCCCATTTATATGATCAAACAACTCCAGACTGTTCAGAATACTGCTCTTAGATTGATTTATTCTCTTGGAAGATTTGACCATATAACTAACACTTATCTAGATTCACACTGGCTACCAATCCGAGCCAGAATTCATTTCAAGTTATACTGTATACTCTTCAAAGTAATTTACGGTACTGCACCTTCCTATCTTTACAATCGCCTAAATCGTCTACTTCCAACCAGAACAAGGAGGTCACAGACCCTATTCTCCTACCCATCATTCAAAGGCATTCTGCGTAAGAAATTTTATGATGGCTTCCTAGCGACACATGCAGCAAAAATTGATCCTTCAATCTCTAAATTGCTGATCACAACATCTAATCTCAAAGCCTTCCGAAAAGAAATCAAAACCCATTTATTCACTAAGCATATTCAATCTACCTAAACTCTTCTCCTTCTATCTCCTCTTTATATTCCCAAGTTTAGTCTACAACCTGGTTCAATTTTCTTAATTAATGTAACCAATTTCAATTTCTAAAATCTTTTACTAAACCATTTCCTCAATCAATGGATGGAATTCAGTTTAGAATCTTTGTAATGTTACTAGATTTAATTTTTTAATGATACATAATTTATTATGTTTATTATGTTAAATCCTTCCCATATATCATATCCAAAAAAAAACCTCCTATATTATGTATTCTAAATTAATTTTCTTATGTACTGTTTTCCTGCCTTCTTCTATTCTATATTTCTAGCCTAATTAATTTATTTTTCTCAAGTACTTTAGCAAGATTGTGAGCCTTTGGGACAGTCAGGGAACTCCAAGTACTTTTTCTTCATTTTAATTAATCTTACTTAATTGCATCTCTTCTGTATCTACTGTAAACCGCTTTGAACCTCACGGTATAGCGGTATACAAGAAATAAAATTATTATATATATATATATAAGTAATAGTAATTTTATTGATTGATAATAAGTACTTACTGCAATGGTTAATGTATGTATAGTGTTCTGCACTTTTTACTGATTTGAAAATTAATAAAAAGTTTAAAAATAAAATAATTTTTTTTTCCAAAAATCATCTATCTGTACATCTAGGGGTTTGGACGTCCAGACCACCTCTACATCCATCTTTATACCACATTCTCAAACAAAAATTTGTCCAAGTCCCAAATGCCCAGAACAAGACCTTTTGGACGTGGGAGGGGCCAGCATTGTGATGGCCTGGCCACCAAGACATGGTAACAGAGCAGAGGGGCACCTTACAGGGCACTGCTGTGAACTTTACAAAAAGGGTGCCACAAACATCTCACTAGAACTCCCTCATAGAGTATGGTGAACCTCCCAAAACACCCCTAAAACCCACTATACCCACGCACCTATATGGGTTTTGGTGGGCTCACATTTTCCACCATGAATGTAGTGATTAGAGTGGCTTACGGACCTGGGTCCTCCTCTCACTAGCCCATTCCCCCAGACTACTTAAGCCACCTCTGTGCAGCTCTATTAGGCTTTCCTATGCTAGGTGCTGATGTTCCAGAGGCAGGTATGTACGTTTTTATTGTGAACTTTGTGGGGATACAATGGGGTCAGTGAACACAGGGGGAATATGTTGTGGTCTTTACTTTGTCTCTGCAGTGGTTATCTGGTCACTTTCAATACCTTTTGGGCACTTATACCTGTCTTTACATTGTCTAACTCACAACATATAAGTTTCACCTAGGCAGTCTCGTCAAACATTCAGTTATCCCTGCAGGATGACTAAGTCTAGGTTGGCCCACATCCTACCCTAACCACTCCTCCAAAAATGCCCCTTTCAGCTCTGGGCGCACAGCAGGATTCAGAGGCCTAAAATGTCCCTGGATATGTCCAAAAGGCCATTTCAATTATTGGCACTTGGACAATCTGTCTTTTAGATCATCCAGGTGCTGACTTGGGCAGGTTTTTAGACTTAAGTTTCAATTATGAGCCCCAATGCACATATGTTACCAGGATTTACCATGGAAAACCTGAAGGCAGGAATTTTCAATGGTCCACAGATCAGACAACTTATAAAATGACCCACATTTATAGCATCAGTTAATGAAATTGAATCATGTGCCTGATCTTCAACTGTTCTTGTTGTGAAAAACTTTCTCAGCAACAAGAAGGCAGACAACTACACACAATTAGTAGAGGATATGCTCTTTCATTTAACAGGTTTGACTGTAACATAAGTGTTAAAGTCCATTATCTGCACAGTCACTTATCGCTTTCCAGAGAACCTAAGGGCTAGATTCACAAAGCAAACCGATCGTGTACCGATTCACTGACGTGTTTAGCGACCCCCATCCCGATCCGTGCATGCAAATGAGGGAAATATCATGCAAATTTGGGAGGGCAGCGATTCACTAAACTTTTTCCCCTATACACTGACTGGCTGGCTGATCAAGAACAAGCAACTGGTGAGAACCAGTCGCTTGTGTAAAAAACTGCTCTGCCCCGACTCTTCTCTCTCTGGCTCCCCTGCTCTCTCTGCCTGCCCTGATCTGGTTCCCCTGACTCTCCTGCTCTCTGCCACCCTTCCCCACAGTGCGAGCCTATGGTTTTAAAGCAGGGCTACACTGCGGGGAAGGGCGGCAGAGGGCAGGAGAGTCAAAAATTGCCCGCCCACCCTCTGGCCCGCCACCTCTCCCCCCCTCCCCGTATACATAAAAGTTGGGAGCAGGAGGGGTGCCCAGTCTCTCCTGCTCCATAGGCCTCCCTCCTTGGGAGGGGCCTAAGACCCTGATTGGCTGAGGCACCTTGGGCTCCTCCCTTGTGTGTGGGGCGGTTTTTTGTTTCTTTTTTTTAATTTGCCAGGGCAGAGAAGCCACAGGAAGGACCAGAAGGGTGCCAGTGACCAGTAACAGCCTAACTGATGGAAGTACCAACAAGGAGAAACCACCGCATGAAGAAACAGTAAAGAGTAGGAAGGAGCAACAACATGCAGTACTCATCCCTCCATCTGGAGAATGGTAGTGATCAAACAATCCAATATCCACAGTATGATGTTTTAATTTTGCCTCCAGTACATTGCACTCCCTCTGGGTTTAACAACTTTTAGTTTATTGTTGTTGTTTTAGTAGAGGGGTTGAGTGAGGAGGGAGCAAGAAGTGCAGGACAAATTCCAAATAGGGCTACCAAGGACAGGTAGGGATCTGGCATCCCAGCTTTACACTGCAATAGGCAGCATAGCCAAAAACAGGAGCCACCTCTGCAGACCATGCAGAGCAGGAGAATAAAACAGGAGCAGGAGAAAGACCATCTTTCCGTCTGCTGGAACTAGAGACTACTGGCTAACCAGGGATCTTTCCATCCTATATGATAGAGCTCAGTTTAATTCTCCATCTCCGCCTGCTGGTGGATGGACACAACCCACTTGTCTGGATTCATCTGCTGTAGATGACAAGGAAAGAGATTTTGGACTGCAATATATTAGGCTATAGGATTACTAGTTCTATTGAACAGTTACTTTTGGATAAACCCAGGACCTTTCAGGAGAATAACAGAGGGCTACTTTTATTGTGTAAAATGTATCTTGTTGCAATGAAACGTATCTTGCAATATTGGACATCTTAAGAGCCCTCTACTTATAAGAAATGGAGAAATCAATTATATTACTAAACACCTGATAGTGAAACAGCACCCCTTCACTGGAAGGAAACCTAGGACTTTCCTAAACAAACCCCCTGCGCCTGCACACACACACACACACACTTTTATTAGTACATGGGTTTGTAGTTTAGTTTTAAAACACTTATGTTGCAGAACTGGCTATGATATACTAAAGGAATCAACTGGGTGGTAAGGAAGGCTTAGCTGAAGTTAAAGATGATGTGACAACTGAGGGCATATATTCACTCTCTCAAACTTCATATACTAATCCATGCAGCCATTTTAAGTCATCTGGAATATTGTCTTATTACCTAGGCCTTCCAAAGATAACTACAAAAGATCTTGAATATGGCAGCATGGAGTTTCACATTTAAGAAATCAAGGACGAGGCAACTCCTTTTCAGTATAAATTAGATTGGCTCCCAATGGAATGACACTTTTTATGAATATTCGTTATAGGTACCCTCTTATAAAACTACCCCACACATGATTTGAACAAGTTTAAGTTGGGCACATGTTATAGATTAGGAGGAATATTGTTTTCATGTATTATTAATTATTTATTTATATACCACTTATATCCTAAGTGGTTTACATTCAGGTACTTTATCATATTTCCCTATCTGTCCCAGCAGGCTCAAACTCTATCTAGTGTACCTGGGGCAATGAGGGGATTAAGTGACTTACCCAGGGTCACAAGGAACAGCGAGGTATTTGAACCCACAACCTCAGGGTGCTGAGGCTGTAACTCTGCACCACACACTTCCTTTTCTGTACATCCTAATCAAACATGTTTTAATTAGCTGTAACGCAGTATTTTAGAACCAAAGTCAGAGGTTTTTTTCATTAAGTATCTCAGTACATGTTATGTTAATCAGATTTTCTATTCTGCTTTTACCTTTTCAATTTAAGGTCGGATTACATTATAAGAAGTTGGGTCAGTTACCCAGGAAATTACAGTGGACAGACTGACGTGGACATTAAGAAGGGTTGCTAGTACAGGTAGATCAGTATAACTATTAATACAGTTAGATCATCATAAAAATAATCAGGTTTTCATAGGAGTCCTGCATTGCTGCCAGGGAGAGCGACGCTTCAGTATTGTGTTTTCAATCATAAGAAACTCTCTGGAGTTCTGCAAAACTTGCCTGTCCCTCACTACTGAAAACCTGATAGTGAAATAGTTCCTCCCTTCTGGCAGGATCATAGGTGAAGGACTCCTGCTCTGCTTATAGGGAACAGTAATTGCTGAAACCTGCTTGCCTATTTCACTTCAAAGCACTGAAATCTAATTCAAGTACATGATAACAGTGAAACAATTTATGTACATTTACCTTTATGTTGTTCTTGTAATTTCGAACCACTAACCAGCCTCTCCTCAAAAGCACATCTTTCAGCATTAGCATCCTTTCTGGTAACAGCCAACTCGTACTCAAGACGTTGTCGGGTGGCTTCTCCTTTCTCAACCTGAGATCGCAATTTGGTTATGTGGGTTTCACATTTGAACACCTATTAAAAAATAAAACAAAAAACCCCACAACATTCAGAAACAATCAACTGAAGACAAGTAAAATTGGTTTTGATTTTAAAAACATTCCTTGGTACAAGTTGTTTACTGTCATCATATGAGCAACTACAAAAAATGCAAAAATACAAAGTCAGCTAAAAGTTAAATAAAACCTAGATAAATTTCATGATTTGAGGTAATTTACTCACCCATTCAGTAATTGAATTAGAAATATAAAACTCCATCTGTGCCAAAATACATTTTAGGATGAGTAAAATTCTTGTCATTTTATAACTTTTAAGTTAGCTAAAACATTTTTTTTAAAAGTCACATACCTAATCACATACCCCCAGATTCTATATATGGCATGACTGAAATAACACATGCAGCTTAAGTGGCTAACGAGTAATAATCGGCCAACAACCAAATATTGATATTTGACACCAATTAGGATTTGCACATGCACCTGGCTACACACTATAACTCTTGATGCCCAAATCCCATAGTGCACAACTCAGATAGAGATAAGGGGCATTCCAAAAAGTTATGCAATTTTGTTACAGAATAATGGGTCAGTGCCAGCATTTTCACCAGGTTTCAGCAGGGATAAGTCTGACAGTCAAAATTAGGACACAGGAATCAACACTAGCTGATGCTATAAAGGGTGTGCGCCTTTTATAGAATCACACTTACCCCTCCTTTTATTAAACCACAATAGTGGTTATTAGCGCAGGGAGCCTTGCTGAGTGGAGTGTGTAAGCTGAAGGCTAATCTAGGACTGACCTTGTCAGTGAGCCTTGTATGGAGATGTAATATCATAGTTTGATCACTAATATTTTTCTTTCTGCCAAAAGTGATCGCAGGGATGAAGCGGGAAACTACAGGCCGGTAAACCTCACTTCGGTTGTTGGAAAAATAATGGAAGTGTTGCTGACAGAAAGAATAGTGTACTTCCTTGAATCTAATGGGTTACAGGATCCGAGGCAACATGGCTTTAATAAAGGTAAATCATGCCAAACGAACATGATTGAATTTTTTGATTGGGTGACCAGAGAGCTGGATCGAGGACATATGCTAGATGTAATTTGCTTAGATTTCAGCAAAGCTTTTGACACGGTTCCTCATAGGAAGCTCTTGAAGGGCTGAAGTTAGGACCCAAAGTGGAGAACTGAATTAGAAACTGGTTGACGGACAGACGCCAGATGGTGGTGGTTAATGGAAGTCGCTCAGAGGAAGGAAAGGTGAGTAGTGGAGTCCCTCAGGGTTCGGTGCTGGGGCTGATCCTGTTCAATATGTGAGTGGCATTGCTGAAGGGGGTAGAAGGAAAAGTTAGCCTTTTTGCGGACGATACCAAGATTTGTAACAGAGTAGACACCGAGAAGGGAGTGGAAAACATGAAAAAGGATCTACAAAAGTTAGAGAAATGGTCTAAAATCTGGTAGCTAAAATTCAATGCAAAGAAATGCAGAGTAATGGGGATTAATAATCGGAAGGAGCCGTATATGCTGGGAGGGGAGAGGCCAATATGCACGGATGGGGAGAGGGACCTTGGGGTGATAGTGTCCGAAGATCTAAAGGTGGAAAAACAGTGCAACAAGGCGGTGGCTGCTGCTAGAAGGATGTTGTGCTGTATAAAGAGAGGTGTAACCAGTAGAAAAACGAAGGTATTGATGCCCCTGTACAGGTCATTGGTGAGGCCCCACTTGGAGTATTATGCTCAGTTTTGGAGACCGTATCTGGCGAAGGACACAAAAAGGCTTGAAGCAGTCCAGAGGAGGGCGATGAAAATGATAAGAGGTTTGCGACAAAAGACGTATGAGGAGAGACTGAAAACCCTGAATATGTATACCTTAGAGCAGGGGTGTCAAAGTCCCTCCTCGAGGGCCGCAATCCAGTCGGGTTTTCAGGATTTCCCCAATGAATATGCATGAGATCTATTTGCATACCGGAAAATTTGGACGAGAGAATACAGCAATAGCTGGATGCCTTAGTGCTGGCCCTGAAGCAGCGGATAAGAATAAACTCCGCGAAACGCTGGCCACGTCGGCATTTTTACAAACAAGCACTGCTTAAGATAAGTAGCTTTTTTGTCAATTTTTTCAACGTGTTGGATAAGTGCATGCGAACAAATGATTGAAATTACAAACAAGGGGGACACTGGTGTTAAGAAGACTGTGTGGAGAAAATATTGATGAACAAAATATATATATATTTATATATATACAAAAAAATTGAGGAATTAGAAAATCTTAAATAATTTATATAAAGAAAAGTGGAAAATGAAAAAAATGAGTAACATCAGGTCCTTCGGCCAATGATTGGAGCAAGGAGAAACAACACTACGCTGATCACTTCAGTTTGTGATAGTACAACTGTGCATAGGCTCCAACTCTGAGGCCTTTAGAAGTTACCTGCAAAACTGGCTGAAAGTTGCTAGAGTGGTGTGCTAGAGTGGTGTGCTAGAGTGTGCTAGAGTGGTGGTTGCTGAATGAGTGGTGTGTTATATGTTTTGGCAGACACAATGTCAACTAATGAGACTTGTCTTCTTTCTCAAACACAAGGGTTGTGTAATAAATGGTGTCTCTTACATCTCACCTGGTGGGTAAGAATTCATACTGTGAAAATGATGATAGCTCCGGTTGTTCAGTATTATATGAGTATGTTACCTATCTTTTTTCTGTAAGATTTTACAAACAGGTTAACAGAATGCTTACTAAATTTATATGGTCTGGGAAAAAACCTAGAATTGCACTTGCAACACTATAGAAATCTAGAAATCTTGGGGGTGAAATCTGTGAAGGATTTGCACAGAGGGTCGTGGTGGATTGCCTTTGATGCAGGAAGTTTTTCATCCCTGACGCAGCAAGAGCAAAACGGAGATTTCCCCGTCGGATGGGTTTACCCATGAGGCCCGGGTAGTGAGGCTTGAGAGTAAGCCTGATTGGAGACAGCTGGGACTTCGTGGACAGCTAAGTTTTTCTTTTTTCCTTGCTCAAGTTGCAATATTTCTGACTGTGCCTCTGGACTGCAATCTTTTTTCACACAATGTTTGTATGTGAGATTTTGGCGTGCTGGATGTGAGGTGGTTTTTGGGGGGCTGCTATTGTGCCTCATTTTTTCACCACCGTTTCTAATATTTACTAGAGTGGCACTACAGTTGATAGTTAAAAACTGGAAAAGCATCACTCTTGAATTTTCATTTTTAGTAGGAAACATTATGTCTTTACTATCAGTATGACAGTAATTTGGCAAAGATCTGGGAATATGGCTTCTTTTGTAGATGTGTGTGGGTTTTGTTAAGCAATGTGTGTGAATTAGAGAGCTGCACGGGGACGATGGGAATCCCGCGGGACCCGCGGGAATCCTGCGGGTTCCCCCTTCGGGTCGCGGGGATCCCGTGGGGACACCGCCTCGGGTCGTAGGGATCCCGTGGGGACCCCCCTCGTGGTCTTGGGGATCCCGCGGGGTTTGATGGAACTTGAGCCGCAAAGCTCGTCTTTTTTTCCTACCTGCCCTGATGTAATGTAATGTAATGTAATTTATTTCTTATATACCGCTACATCCGTTAGGTTCTAAGCGGTTTACAGAAAATATACATTAAGATTAGAAATAGGAAAGGTACTTGAAAAATTCCTATTCTGATTGGCCCAGGCGCCTTAGGCCCCACCAGTAGGCGGAGCTTTGGGACGGATGGGCCAATCCGGCCTCATTCCGTCGATGGCTGCCTGCCGGACAGGCGGGTTTGGCTCCCGTCTGTCCGGCCAACTACAGAAAGGTACGGGGAAGGGGGTTGGGGGTGTCGTGGGGGTCGGCCAGGGGGGTCGCGGGTCGGCTGGGGGGGCGATCGGAGGTTCTTGGGGGGGCGGTCGTTGGGGGGAGGGGGGGTTTGCGTCGAGGGCAGGAGGGCCTGGGATCCCTCCTGCCCGTAATGTAGTGCAGGGTGGGGTTAGGGGGTCGCCGTGGCCAGGAGGACTTGGGCTCCCTCCTGGCCCGATATTGTCGGGGAGTTGGGGAATCGGCGGGGCAAGAGGGCTTGGGCTCCCTTTTGCCCCGATCGTGTCGGGGAGTCGGGGGGGCAAGAGGGCTTGAGCTCCCTTTTGCCCCGATCGTGTCGGGGAGTCGGGGGGGCAAGAGGGCTTGAGCTCCCTCTTGCCCCGATCGTGTCGGGGAGTCGGGGGGGCAAGAGGGCTTGAGCTCCCTCTTGCCCCGATCGTGTCGGGGAGTCGGGGGGGGGCAAGAGGGCTTGAGCTCCCTCTTGCCCCGATCGTGTCGGGGAGTCGGGGGGGGCAAGAGGGCTTGAGCTCCCTCTTGCCCCGATCGTGTCGGGGAGTCGGGGGGGCAAGAGGGCTTGAGCTCCCTCTTGCCCCGATCGTGTCGGGGGTGCCAGGGACCACACGGAGTCACCCACCGTACCACCCGATTCGGGTAAGCGCAGGTATCGGTGGGTGGCTTATTTGCGGGGGGGTGCCTTATTTTACATTTTTTTCTAAAAAGGGGGGGGCTGTCTTATTTGATGGCCCTGCCTTATCATCGGGGAAACACGGTAGAAAAAAAAAAAAAATGAACAGTTAAGTCCCAGTTTTTGCCGCTGAGACTCTGCCCTCTCACTGTAAAATTAGACTCTACTTAGTCTGTCTTTAAATTTAAAAAATGTGTGTTGTTTTAAAAAACAATTATGTTTTTAGATGTATCTAAATAAAAATAATAACCAAAAATTTATCTTTTTTTATGTCATCTTAGCATATTTTATGCTACAGAACGAATTATTTTTTTTAACATGTATTGTTATGGGAAAACGCGTTTCACACAACGAACGTTTCACATAACAAACTTGCTCCTGGAACGGATTAAGTTCGTTGTGTGAGGCACCACTGTATATGCATTTCTGGTTTTATTTCTACAGTGTTGAAGTACTTGCTGGCCCTTGCCTTGGCTGGTGGGGATCCCCAAGCACCACCAGCAGAGGACCTCCTCTAGAGATGGCTAGAACTCCCCTCTACCAAGCACAGCAGTTGCTGGCAGTATCCATGAGCCACTGAGGTGCCAGCATCTGTGCCTCAAGGATGCTACTGCTGCCTGCCAAACTTGGCAAAAGGGACCCCCGGCCAACTGCAAAGGAAGTCCTAAGCTGAGGGTTCTCATCAGCTGAGTATTTATATTTTATATTTACATCAGAGGCTCTGGTAGAAACCCAGTTACAAAGTATGTATTCTTCTCAATTAATATTTCCAAATCAATTAATATTTCCAAATCAATAAAGTGTCTTTGCTTATTTGTAAATGGGTCTCTACCAGAGCCTTTAATTCAGTAGCATAATTAAATGAAATAACTATTTCTGAAGTTTATAGGACAGGCAGGGATGGAGGGGATTCCTCGCGGGGATGAGCGGGGACGGAGGGGATTCCTCATGGTGATGGGTGGGGACAGAGGGGATTCTTCACGGGGACGAGTGGGGATGTAGAGGATTTGGGCGGGGACGAGTGGGATTTTTGTCCCCACGCAATTCTCTAGTGTGAATGTGGTTGACCTACCAAACAAAGTGGGAGGGGGGAGGGGGCTTGAGTAAGGGAGGGAAGGGTTGATAAGATACTGTATATTGTGAGGGTTTTTCTCATGATGTAATTGCTACAAGTTGCCAAACTATTACTGAATATTTGTAACTCTGCACCATTGTGTAAGATGCTAAAAGTTTAATAAAGATTGAACTAAAAAAGATACAAAGAAGAAAAATGTCCTAACATTAGCCATCTTTCTATGTTCTGGACATTAGGGCAAAATCTATCAAATCCAGAAAAAAAAAAAAGCTAGTTGACAATTCTAACCTTTTGAGTCTTGAGTACATCTCACAGGGTCCTCCTAAACCACTGGGCTCTAGGTATGTGACTAGTTTGCCCGTGCCTTAATCCTGCACTGCTGCTATCATCAGTTTTTGGGGGTTTTTTGGGGGGGTGAGGGGGGTGTTCTTTCAAAAAATTGACAACCCTACCAAATAAAAAGAATGAGAAAGTAGACAGATTTATGTTATGAGGCAGAGCTGCATATCAAATCCAGTGCAAATATGGAAATCTAAACTCAAAAAGCTATCCATATTGGCAGAATCAGATATCACACACTTGAGTGACCGATTCATTCTACTCATTGACTGAGACCTTGATTTCTCTCAAAACAGCCAATTCTAAGTTCTTCAACAAGGTCTCTCGCAGATTTCTGGAGCACAGAATATGTATATGTCCAAACTGTCAAAAGAAAGCAAAAAAAATAAATAAATATGCTATTACAAGAGAAAAAATGATCACACCTCTTCATTATGTTTAGCCGTTATATCCAGTTTTTCCTTTTCAAATTGGTTAATCCTCCTTCGTAGTTCTGCAGTGTTGTCCTCACCAATCTGACAGCCATTCTGCAAATTTCTTAACTCACTCTGCAGATCACGAATGATTTTCTGTAATCTGAAAAATAAATTTATTTTAAAGGGCAATTGACAAAACACTGTAGTTCCCTACTAATATTCCTGTTACATTGCAATTAGGGCTTGTGTTCCTAGGTTTGAATAAATTGTAAATTTAGATGGGTTTTTTCCAACTAATTAAAGGGGAGGATTGAAAATAATAAAAATCATAAGAACAGCCTTACTGGGTCAGACCAATGGTCCATCAAGCCCAGTAGCCCATTCTCATGGTGACTAATCCAGGTCCCTAGTACCTGGCCAAAACCCAAGGAGTTAGCAATATTCCATGCTACAGATCCACAGCAAGCAGTGGCTGGTCAACTTACTGACTATTTGGAGAAATTTTCATTACTTCAGCCGTTTCAACATGGGTTTTGCTCTAATTTTAATACTGAAACCTTATTAATCTTTCTTCTCTCTAAAATTCAACAAATATGTCTTAAAAATAAATGTTGTATTCTACTTCAGTTTGATTTATCTGCAGCGTTCAATGTAGTACTTCATGACATACTACTTCAGTTACTTTCAGATATAGGTCTCCATCAGGTTGTTTTGGATTGGTTTTCTAAATTTCTTTTGTATCATTCCCTATTCAGTAAATGTTGAAGGCGATATCTCCAATTCCTGGCAGCCTCCCTGTGGGGTTCCCCAAGGCTCTCCACTCTCTCCAATTTTATTCAATCTCTATGTGACCGCACTGAATACCTTTAAGCTGTCAGCTTGGGAAACGCTATTCACTTCTGCGGATGATATCTTTATACTGATTGAGATCGATTCAGATATTACCAATCTAGTTTCCAAAGTAAATCTCTGCATTTCCAAACTTCAAGCTTGGGCTCTTTCTGTCCAGATGAAACTTAATACAACTAACACTAAACTTTTGTGGTTAGGTCCAAGATTGGACTGTCTTCCTCCTACTGTAGCTCTGATATCTGGGTCCTTTCTACAGATTGAGTTTTCTGCTAAGATATTGGGAGTCCTTTTTGATTCCTCTCTCACCTTTAAAGACCAAATAAATTCCTTGGTCAAGAAATGCTTCTTTAGTTTAAGAATGCTGAGGAAGGTTAGACATCTTTTTCATCACCGACATTTCTCTGACTTGGTCCAATCAATTATACTATCTCGTCTTGATTACTGTAATGCTATCTACCTTGGCATCACAAAAATCTGTCTCCAAAGATTACAATTAATTCAGAATACTGCTGTGAAGCTGATTTTTGGAAAAAGCTAATTTGACCATGTGGCCCCCTTTGCTCCAGAGCCTCCATTGGCTACCGGTTTATTTTAGAATTCAATTTAAATGCGCTTGTATTTCTTTCAAAATTCTACATGGTTTCTTTATTCCCCTTATTCCTTTATTTTGGAATGTTTACAGATTTTCCTTTGCAAGAGGCATACAACAATCCAAACTCTCCCTTCCTTCTAGAAAAGGAATCAAAGGAGTCAAGATCTTCAGTCAATCTTTGGTCTTCAAATTCTCTCAACTTTGGAATGATCTTCCCTTTATTTTGAGGAGCTCCAGTTCGTTTCAATCCTTCCGAACTTCTTTAAAAACTACTGTATTTGCCAAACATTTTGAAAATTAATTCTCCTGAAATTTTGCTATTACCTTTTCCAGTTTCTATTTATCATTGTAAATTCCTCTCCGTTTTTATTTAACTGCTGTAAACCGAGTCGAGCTTTCTTAGAATGATGACTCGGTATATAAAGTTAAGCTTTAGTTTAGTTTCTCAATAACAGACTATGGACTTTTCCTATTGGTTTTAAAAGTATTTCCCTGTAACTTCATCGAGTGTCCCCTAATCTTTGTACTTTTTGACAGAGTGAAAATCAATGTTTCACTGTTTTTCTCGTGGAATTGAATATGTACATTTATATCCTTTGGGCATCATCAGCACAGAAGGACAAAAACAGAGGAAAATTCAAGATAAGTAAGGGGAGTATTAAGAAAAGTAGTGCTTTTCTGATGTTATGCAACACACATCTATTTTAATTGCTTCACATCAGTGGGTGGGGTAAGGTAAATCAGTTAATATCTAAAATCAGAGTTCAAATTAAAATAAATCAAACTAAGAATTTTCATTAACATTTGTTTAAAGAGTAAGCAACACTTCAAAGAATTCATTTACAGACTGTTACTAGTACTTGCACCAGATACAGTGCTCCCCCACAAATTTGACACACAGCTTCTGATTGGTGAGGCCCAACTTTAGTACAGGAAGAGGCAGTTGGAGCATACCGCGAGTGATTTCCTTCACTCACCGGCGCTCCGGCTGCCCTCTCTTGCCTCTCCAGCTGCTCTCTCCTGTCTCCCCTGCCTAAAAAATGTTATTTGCGGTTTTTTTAACATTCGCAGGGGTTCCTAGAACGGAACCCCCGTGAATATCAGGGGAGTACTATATTCATGTACAGTATAAGCAGTTTCACATACAAATCACCCACCCTCAGAAGATTCACATACATGTCATGTGGCCAGTATCTCTCCTTCCCCTCCTATTCTTTGAAGTGTTGCTTACTCTTTAAACAAATGTTAATGAAAATTCTTAGTTTGATTTATTTTAATTTTTGTGATTTCTTTTGTTTCATGGGTAAATCAAGGAAAATTTTTGTTGTTTACTTGCAATTACATCACTTTCTTTTCTAGAGATAAATTAAAAAAAAAAAAAAGATTCGACATCGATATGTGAACATTTCTTAATTTCATGGGGTGTCCTAATTTTTTCACATGACTGTACATAGCAACCATTAAGAAAGCTGTATAGTTCAGTTCTTTGATTTTCACAGTAGAATTAACAAAGATAATTAAACACACATCTGGAACACTAAGATCCAACTCAGCAGGAATAGAGGTGCTTGATGGAGAAGGTGGGCATGCTTCATCGAATAATTTCTCATCTGTCTGTATGATTTGGAAAGAGAGTAAGGGCAGTTTTAAAAGAGATTTTCCCTAACAACTATGTTTCAACACTGCTATGCTGTAAGCGCTTAACAATCTTTTCCATAGAAATTTAGGCTCCCTTTTATGAAGCTGCGTTAGTGTTTTTTAGCGCTGGCGGCTGCAATAAAAGCTCCCATGTTTATAGAATTCCTATGAGCGTCGGGGTTTTATCGCAGTTGCCGTCACTAAAAAACACTAATGCAGTTTCATAAAGGGGGCCTTATTGAGCTGTTTGCTGGGGAAATAAATTTCTATGAAAACCCTAGACAGAGGTGATTTTTTTTATTATTATTATTAATTCATCATGTTTTTCCCCAGGATTTTGCCACATGCTAAATTTGATCCAGTTCCATTAAGTTTTCAGAATTATAGTGTGCCCCCTATCCATGTTACATAAATACACTATCCCATGTCTAACATTTCAAACACACCTTTTGATTTCTTGAGAAGAACCATTTGTAAACGTAGATGTCATTTTGAAGGTTTCACGGTGCTTAATTTTAGATGGATATTTCTCAAATGTTTAAGTCCAAGTTCGAATGCAAAAACCAAAATATTTTTGTTTCATAAAGCATGGATATATTATGACCTGGAAAAAAAAAAAAAAAAAAAGACAAATAGTGAAAAGAACCATGAATATATTACTTTTATGAAAAGCACTATGGCCTATTCTTCACGTAATTCTTCAGCTATTTAAAAGTTTTAACCAAAATATTTTTGGTCAGGGTTGTGCTTCTCAGTCTGTCATGGCGCACATAACACTGGATAAGAACTGTCATACTGAGTCAGACCAAATATCCTTCTTTCCAATAGTGGCCAATCCAGATACCAAGTACCGTATTTGCCGGCGTATAAGAC